>NC_080671.1:59745329-60062472 GCF_030247195.1 Topomyia yanbarensis
TTTGGACCACTGTGCATCGTCGCCCAGCCAGTAGATTATAAAGACTTACTCTTGCTCCACATGTTAAGCTTGCGGCTTGATGGTTCCTCAAGAAGGAGTTGGGAAGATCTGTCTTCATCAAGGGAAGATGAGACACTTAAGGATTTGACAGATTTCATGCGCAGGAGAATTCAAACGTTGGAAGCTATTTCGACTAAACAGGAAACAATCAAGAATGATTTCGCTCAACTCAGCAGAAGGAAATTTCCACTGTCGACGAAAATATGCAAAGCTGCATTTCCAGCTCCTTCGTCCAAAGGTTGTCCGGCCTGTCCAGAAACCCATCTGTTGTATCGGTGTTCAGTTTTCAAGGGTATGCCTGTTCACGACAAGGAGAATCTTTTGCGAACAAATTCTCTATGTCGCAACTGTTGTAGACGTGGACAGTGTCCACTGGACACCAGCCGAAGGAATGTTTCTCTAAATACACGTGTCGAAAAATGCAAGTTCAGTCACCACACGTTCGTTTGTTTCAAGGACGACGGCTTCTAGTTTTAAAATATCCAAAACTTAAAAACAAAAGAATCAGAATCAGATCAAAGAGACGAACAACTGATTTGGACGTAATCGGAACCAATGGAAAGGTGGAAAGGTTACCAACTACGTCAGAGTTGTCGTCAAGTCTCGAGTTTCTGATTTCCAAATACCAGTGTAGCTCTACATATAGCCTCGTTTGTCCACGATTATACCGGGTATTCCAACGAGTAGATGGAAAATACCAGCAGGACTTAAGCTTGCGGATCCTTCATTCTCCGAGTCGCGTCAGGTGGATCTATTACTCGGAGGGGGATCATTTTTCGACTTCTTTCGTACTGGACAACGAATATCTCTTGGGGATACATTGCCACTTTGGGAAGATTCTGTTTTCGGAAGGGGAATTAAGTGGAAGGTATCCGGTTATGCACAATAATCGTACGGCGGCCTGTAATGTCGTAATTTCGGACAGCTTGGAGGAGCTTTTGACTCGTTTCTGACGATGTGAGGAGATTAGTCTAGATAACACTTAAGCTGTTCGCTCATGAGGCGACAGGACACACGCCACAAAAAATATTCACTATGGATTTTATTCTACCTATTTCAACGTTGTTGCTGTTGCCAAGTTGGCATAGGTAGAACAAAATTCATAGTGAATATTTTTTGTGGCGTGTGTCCTGTCGCCTCGTGTGTTTACAGCTTTAATCGCCAGAGGAGATACAATGCGAGGAACATTTCAACGAAAACGTGACAGCTGTCGTATCACTCCCGAAGCACAAGGACACGATTTTAAGGCTCTGAGATTCCAGGACAGCGTAGTAGGTAGCAGCGTAGATTTTTACAAACGGAAACACGGCTCCAGAGAAATCCGGATTTAAAACGTCTGTACCAAGAATTTATGAATGAGTACGAGCAGCTTGGACACGTGGACGTGGAGAAGATGTTCCACCAGATAAACATCAATGGTAGTGATCCCCCTCTTCAGTGTATATTTTGGCGCTCGAAACCGGCAGCACCACCTCCAACTTATGAGTTGACCACCATCACATACGGTGCAAAACCAGCGCCAGCGTTTTTGGTCAATCGGACATTGAAGCAGCTTACTTAGAACGAGGCGAATAGCATCCCATTGGCTGCAAGGGCAGTAATGGAAGATTTTTACATAGACTATTACAGGTATCAACGATCCAGCACAGACAACCGCATTGAGGATTCAGTAGGACGGGCTGCTAAAGGAGTGGCAGTTTTCGACTTCGGAAATGGGCATCGAATTGCCCTGAGGTGCTAGAAGGACTCAACGCAGATGATTTAGCGATATCGATAGCAAACGGGATAGAGCTGGAACCAGATCCATCAGTCAAAACACTTGGTTTAATTTGGTATCCCATCACAGGTGTCTTTGCTCTTCAGATTCAGATCCCACAAGTTACAATCGACCAAAAGCTCACCAAACGAATGGTGCTGGGTCACATAGGCGCAGTAATAACCGCAGCGATGGTGTTCATGTAGATGTTGTGGCGGCTTGAAAATGAGAAGCAGGAAAGGCTTAATTGGGATTCCAGTTTACCTGCAAGGGTGGAAACAACTTGGCGTGCATTTCATGAACAAATTCCACATTTGAAGCAGATTTGAGTCGATCGAAGGGTGACGATTTCAGAAACGGCAGGCATTGTTTTTCCGACGCCTCTCAGAAGGTATACAGGGTCAATCTATACATTCGGTCTTGGGGCTCAGAAGGACGAGTTAAAACAGCGTTGTTTGCTTCTAAGTCCAGAGTGACTCCATTGAAAAGTTAATCATTTCCGCGCCTTGACTCTGAGGCCAACCATAGGAGCGTTAGCAACTAAATAGCAGGTCCTTCGAACCGGAACAATGTACAATTCGCTTCACCCAAATTTCTAAAAAATCCGCAAAATTTTTTTTTGTGCTGAAACCCTTTCGCCCGCTAAACCAACCTGACACAACGCGTCCACTCCTCTTTCTAAGTAAAATGGTAGAGGCGCTATCTATGATTATCGCAACGTCGTGTAATTGCATATGAAATGTAAAAAGTCACTCGATACGAAACATTCATGTTTAACAATGTCATACTGTAGTATTTATTTGAAACGCTTACCAAACACTAGTCCGATTAATTGAAAGCGCAAACAAAACCTGCACTAGTGACAGCTTGAATGGAGGTAAAGTTAGCTTCTCGTGAATAACACATGATCTCAGGTAAATGTGATCAAGCTAACACCTGTAGTTCCCCCTTCCTGCCCTTCTAAATGACACAAACGAATCTGGTCGCTAATGGCGAGTAATCTAATCTTCCGACAGCCAACCAAAGCGGAGAAATCAATCAGCTTGACCATTTCACGATTCATCGAATCGAACAATCACTTTTTTCCTGTTCGTCCTGGTCGAATTCACATGAAAGTGTTTGTATTTTCATCCCTTATCGTAGCTCAGCTATGAAGTTCAATATTGAATTTCACTTGATTGCATTTAAATTTTTTAACCATTCTTGCGATCTCATGCGCTACAGAGATAACTTTTCTGTCCCAAAATACCGCCAAATACCGTACAATGGAAATGAACCCGCGGTAAGCAAATAGTGATATTCTACCTTCTCTGTACATATTGGGCAAATTTTTGTTCACGTGGAGCACTGCCGGGTGTTGGGCACATTACAAAGCAGGATAGCGAGTAAAGGAAATGACAAACCGTGAAAATGGGGCCATCAAGTATCTGTTTTCATTGTTCAACGGAACCACGAAACATGCACAGACACACGCAAGCTTACACTTATATACGACCACGCGACATAAGCTTAGGACGACAAAAAGTGAAACAACATTCCCACACATTATTTGGCAGAAGCCATTAGTCACAGTCGGGGAGGTGGGGGGGAGAAACCAAAAACCATTTTCTGTTTGCGAGTACAGTGTTGAACAAAAAAAACTTACATAATCAGTAATAATATTATGAAGTGCAGAGGAACAACCTTTAATTCTAATAAATTCTAATTTCCAATTACACCAGCATTTGGTGTTCGAAATTCTCTCCTGTCATTATATGTTTCAGTTCACAAACAAATCATTTTCGGCGAATCACGCCCATTACTGTTTAGCCGGGAAACACGACAAAATTTCAGATGTTTGCTATAGCTTCTACTTTTTTCGTCATCGATGATGTCAAAGAACACGGTACGGACTCGAGAAAATAACCTAGCCGAAAGCAAGGTTTGACTTGATAGCACACACACACACTCCAGGCTACAGGCTCCAATACTACATTTAGCAGGACACTAGGCGGATATCGGAAGGCACAAACTCTACTGATTCCCTATTCTCTACTAGCCACGTCAAGTACGACAAACGAAGGAAATTGAGGGAAAATCCCAACCGGCTGCCGGGTTGCTAGCAGGTATTATTTTCCTATAAAAACAATCTAATGACAATGATTGATGAAATTTATGATCTAATACTGCAGCTCCCGAAATATGTTTCGATAGAATGATAGAATCACTCCTATAAGTGACTGATTGGAAGGGGTCCAGTCGGATATGAGAGTGAATAGGATCAAGTTTCTGTGGCTTGTTATCTGGGTTTTCGGTTTGTGGTTTATTTGGTGTGTAACTGGCAAACTATCCGGTGGAATGAGTTTTTCGGATTGGCGTTGACAAAGATCTTTAGGAACCAAAGCGAACGATGTAAATGCTGTACATTCAGAAGGTATTTTAGAATATAGATTTTAAAATATTTTACAGAATCACTCAGAAATTAAAAGAAAATATTCAGAAATCTACCAAAATATTAAAAAAGAAAACTAAAAATAAAGAAGAACATTTTTTGTGAATATTCAAATATTATTCCTATGGGTTTGAATTGTTCGATTAGATTATTTTAATCTTCAAAATTAATCACACGCAAGAATGCATTTTTTTCCAATTTCGAACATTTTCAACGATATTGGACATTTAAAAAAACAGTACCTAGTTGATTTAATTTGTTTATAGTTCTACTGTACAGCGAGATAAAATTTTTATTTATATTAATATAGCGCTTCTCATTGCAGCTAGAACGGGCTGCCCGTTTTTGTTCATTCTAAAGTTATTATGGTTGAGAGTTTGGCTATTTTTATTTAAATTTACCCAATAATTTCCTATAATTTTGGGAGTATTTGAAATAGAAATATTTGGTGTTCAGTATTTTTTCCGCAAAACAAGTTCGTCAATATTTTAGAAGATTTTCGTTTTTCATACTTTCAAAAAATTGTAGTGAAGGGTTAGAAATTCTTAAAACAATTTTAAAAAAATCAGAGAGGCCAGGCATAGAGCCCGAAGGCTCCTCGCCCGAAACCAAATTGAAACTTTTCGGCACCGAATAAAAATGGATAACGAAAATTAGGGCCCCTAAAAACCGCACTGAAGTACTTTGAAAAAAAAGCAACGAGGCTTCACATTTTAAAACTTAAGTTTTTATAGCCATATTTATTCATGCACTTTGAAATAATTTGGCATCAAAATGAGATTTTTGATTTCCGAAAGTTTTGAGAGATTTACTTTTTAATCGACTTACAGTTCCCTTAGAATAATAATGTTACTTCGCATGCTTCCTAGAGATTGGACGGAATAAATAATAAATAAATGTTAAAATGTCTGAGGAACACGATGGTATTAGAATTTTTAAAATAAAATATATTTATTGAGAGAAAAATTCACTTTCATTATTTAACCCATTCATGCCCATGTTGTTTGTGGACAACAACGTTTTTAAACAGCTATAACTTTTGATTGAGGCGAGATTTGCTCACAAAAACAAGTAAGGCTCATTAATGTGATTATTGCCTTTAATTTGAGTATTAACAGTTACAAGGATCAGCTCTAGAACTGAAGTTATTGCAATTAGTCTGATTGGATTCCGATGGAGCAGTGCTGCCAGGGATAGTTTACGTTGACGACGGAAAATGATTTTTTCATATATCTTTGTTATGGTGCAATATTACTGAAAACTGATAAAACTTATCAATTTAGACTGTCGTTGGCTACGTTTTCTACGTAATTGGACTATTGTAATTGTTCTGGGAGAATTGCATTGAGCATTAGAAGGTAAAAATTGACCAGCTTCTCGCACTGCCATGGAAGCACCTATCTTTATGAAAATATGGTTTTCGTGTTTCTTGACCCAACCGTTTCTAAGGCAAAATAGTTTTGAAACCCTATAAGCACTAAAAAAAAGTTGGCCATGGAAGGGTTAACTGAAAAAATCCCATAGTTGGTAGCACTGCCGCCAAAATTTAATTTTTTTTTCTAGAATCCTTAAACAATTTTCTTCAAAAATCATCTTGCGGTTTGATTCTGGAGTAAGTAGAACAAGAGATATCATTAAAAGAAAATCAAGGGTTTTGGCAATTTGTCAAAACGAGGGGTACTCTGATTGACACAAAAATTTGCATTTTTATATGTTGGCCCTAGATGAACAATTCCTCCAAATTTGGTTCAAATCCGTGAAGGTCGATTTCAAGTTTGCATTGAGAAAAAAAACTAAAAATTAGAGAAAATTAAAAAACAATTAAAAATGCAAAAAAAATGAAAAAATTGAAAAAATTAGAAAATTGAAAATAAAATGAGAAAATTGAGAAACTATGAAAATAGAAACTTTCGTAAAAATTTTAAAAAAGTAGAAATCGGAAAAATTTAAAAAATTGTGAAATTTGAAAAAATTGAACATACTGAGGGTATTAGGAAAAAGCTCTGTAAAACAGCGATTTTTTCACAAAAGTTCTTTTGGCAATTTAGAGAATAATACTATACTAATTTAATTTACATATTCAAGCAATATTTATTTTATTTATTAACAGATTAAGGCCGAAGTGGCCTGTGCCGTATACAAAAGATTCCTCCATTCCACTCGGTCCATGGCCGCCCGTCGCCAGCCACGCAGTCTGCGAAGGGTCCGAAAATCGTCTTCCACCTGGTCGATCCATCGTGCTCGCTGCGCGCCACGTCTTCTTGTACCGGTCGGATTGCAATTGAGAACCATTTTCACCGGGCTATTGTCCGACATTCTGGCTACGTGCCCGGCTTACCGTAGTCGTCCGATTTTCGCGGTATGACAGATGGGCGGCTCCCCCAACAGCTGATGCAACTCATGGTTCATTCGCCGTCTCCATGTGCCGTCTTCCATCTGCACTGCACCGTAGATGGTACGCAGCACTTTCCGTTCGCAGACACCAAGTGCGTGTTGGTCCTCCACGAGCATGGTCCAGGTCTCGTGCCCGTAGAGAACTACCGGTCTAATCAGCGTCTTGTAGATGGTCAACTTCGTACGACGGCGAACTCTGTTCGACCGAAGTGTCTTGCGGAGGCCAAAGTAAGCACGATTTCCTGCCACGATGCGTCTACGAATCTCTCTGCTGGTATCATTGTCGGCGGTCACCAGTGAGCCCAAGTACACGAACTCTTAAACCCCTCGATTTCGTCGCCACCGATGCAAACTCGAAGCGAGCGGTTCTCATTCTCTTCTCGTGAACCTCTTCCTATCATGTACTTTGTCTTCGACGTGTTGATGGCAAGTCCGACGCGCTTGGCTTCTCTTTTCAGTCTGATGTAGGCTTACTCCATCTTTTCAAAGTTTCGTGCAATAATATCAAAGTCATCGGCGAAGCCAAGTAGCTGAACGGACTTTGTGAAAATCGTACCACTCGTGTCGATCCCTGCTCTTCTTATTACACCTTCCAGCGCGATGTTGAATAACAGAGACCATCACCTTGCCGTAACCCTCTGCGTGATTCGAAGGGACTCGAGAGCGTCCCTGAGACACGTACTACGCACATCACCCGATCCATCGTCGCCTTCACTAATCGCGTCAGTTTGTCCGGGAATCCGTACTCGTGCATAATCTGCCATAGCTGATCTCGATCGATAGTGTCGTATGCGGCTTTGAAGTCGATGAACAAATGATGTGTGGGCACATTGTACTCGCGGCATTTCTGCAGTACTTGACGAAGAGCGAACACCTGGTCCGTGGTAGATAGTTCGCTCATGAAACCCGCCTGGTACTGCCCCACGAACTCTCTTGCAATTGGTGATAGTCGACGGCATAGTATTTGGGAGAGTACCTTGTAGGCGGCGTTCAGCAGGGTGATTGCTCAGTAATTACAGCAATCCAGCTTGTCGCCCTTTTTGTAGATAGGACACACGACACCTTCCATCCACTCCTCCGGTAGAATCTCCTCCTCCCAAATCTTGGTAATCACCCAGTGCAGCGCTTTAGCCAGTGGCTCACCACCGTGTTTTAGTAGCTCGCTTGGTATTTGGTCAATCCCAGCGGCTTTATTATTTTTGAGCCGGCTGATCTCCTCCTGGATTTCTTGGAGATCCGGAGCCAGTAGTGTAATGTCTTCCGCGCGTGCTACCAGGTGCGTTACCGTGCCTCCTCGTCGTCTGCTGCATCGCCGTTCAGGTGTAAGCAATATTTACCACATTTTAATTGCAAAATATTGAAAAATTGGGCGATTGGCAAAAAATCATACGAGGTGCAGCAAAATAAAAATGGTTACTGGTGTACGAAATTATGCACAGGGCATGTCTACACACAAAAAAATAATGAAATTTAAACGACATGTAAATCAATACGAATGTAAACACACAAAGATTGAATCAAAACTTTGATTGAAAATTACGTTAAAATCAATGCACTCAATTGGAGCATCGAAAAGCATACAATTTTACACTTTCGTTCGTGTAATATTACATGTCATTCATATTACAGCAATATACGTGTAAAAATGCATTGAAGTCCATTGGTTTTCCGTTTAAAGAAACTGTAATTTTCCATCTACATGTAGAATTATAATAAAATTCATTGAAGAAAGCACGACAAGTCGTGTGGATTCTGGGTGGAAATTAATTTTATATTTATTTTCATGCTCCAAATATGTGCATGAAAATAAACTTAAAATTACAAAATATTTTTTTCTGTGTACAAAATTCTTCAGGGAGGAGCTCTCTATTTTTTCTCGAGTTTTGACTGTTTCGTACCGCTTTGCAGCCAAAAATTTGATTTTCATTGAAAAAAAAAATTTATTATTGCAATAAAATTGTAATTTTTAATAATAATTATTTAAACAACTCCCTCAGATACCTGATATGAAGAAAAACTGTGTAGAATTTCGATTTGGTAAAATATTTTTAAATGTGGTATTTCTATATGTAAATTTACTGAGTAAACTAACATTCGCTGTGACGTCATAAATGGTTGAAGGCAGTTTTTATTTTTTCATCGAAAATACCTTAAGCTAGCAAATTGAAAAAAAAGATGGGCTAATTGAGTTAAATATAGGAAATTGAGAAATGTTTTAAAAATTAAGAAAATAAAAAAAATATAAACTGAAAAAATCGACGAAAGTTTATAAAGCCAAAAAAAAATTGGGAAGATTGAAAATTAGCTCAAATGTTGGGAAAACTAAAAAAATTAAAAAATTATTAAGGTACAAAAAAATTTAAACTTGGGAATTTGAAAAAACCGAGAGCATTGAAATTTTGCAATAATTGAGAAATTTGAGAAAATTGAGAAGATAAACCAATTAGTAAATTGCAAAATGTAAACAATTAAGAAAATTTAAAAATTTGACAATGTTGAGAAAATTGAGAAGATCAAGCAAAACAGAATAAAACAAAAGAAATTATATAATTGAGAAAATTTGAAAAATTGGTTGAACTGTAGAAAATTGCAAAAAAGTTTTTAAAATTGATTAAATTTAGCAAATCGAAAAAATGATAAAAAATTTGCAAAAATTAATAAAATTTAAGATGTTAAAACTTCAAAAAATTGAGATAATTGAGATTATTGTAAAATTTGAGACAATTAAGAAAAAGGAAATATTCGAACCATTGGGAAAATTGGGAAATTGAACGAGTTGAAAAAATCGGGAATATTGAGAAATTTGGAAAATTGAGAGACCTAGAGGAATTTGAAAAACAAAGTTAATCTACTTTAATCCACGCAATGAGATGAGGAATATCTTACACACATCACTGTTGTATTATTTATTTATTTGTAGACATCGTGCGACTCATAAACACAGCTTCGGGTCCTGCACGAATCAAGCCTCCAATTTACTGAGTTAATAACAAAAAATTATTAAAACAAGTGAGACTATAAAATTAATAATGCAAAAAAAATGGAAAAAAGTATCAAATAGATGATATGAGTATGTATGATTGGTTTAAATCAAATTAATTAAATATATAAATCAAATCAGTTCAGCGCACCAAATAAAAAATTGGAAAATATTAAAAAATATAAAATAATATAACAAATTAAATTAATTCAATCTAACAAATTGGATTATATGAATAAAACGATTGACCAAACATAATAAACAAGATACATAAAATGAAGAAACTGATTTAAATAAATAAACTGGAAAAAATATAATTATATGATTTAAATTAAAAAAGATAAAATGAATAAAATGAAAAAAAAAAATTGCATGGAATGAACAAAACGAATAAGATTAACAAACCAAATAAAATGAATGCCAAATGAAATAAATGATTAACCCATTCATGCCCATGTTGTTTGTGGACAACAACGTTTTTAAACAGTTATAACTTTTGTTTGAGACAAGATTTCTTCACAAAAACAAGTAAGGCTAATTAATGCAACTATTGCCTTTCATTTGAGTATTAACAGATGCAAGGATCAGATTTCGAACTGAAGTTATTGCAATTAGTCTGGTTGGATTCCGATAGAACAGTGATACCAGGGACAGTTTATGTTGATGTAGAAAAATGAATTTTTCATATATTTTCGTAATGTTGCAATATTTTTGAAAACTAATAAAACTTATCAATTTAGACTGTCTTTGGCTACGTTTTCCACACAATTGGACTATTCTAAAAATTCTAGAAGAATTGCATTGAGCATTTGAAGGTAAAAATTGAGCAGCTTCTAGCACTACAAGGGAAGCACCTATCTTTATGAAAAAAGGCTTTTTGTGTTTGATCCCGCCGTTTTCAAGAAAAAATAGTTTTGGAACGATATATGCACTAGAAAAAAGTTGGGCATGAAAGGGTAAAGATAAAATTATCTTATCTATGAAATTAGTCAAATAACAAAAATAAATAAAATAAACAAATCGAACGAAACTTGAACATTAGTATATATATTGAAACTAAAAAATTTAAAGGTGCAGAACATGACCACGATGACACTGAAAACTTACCTTATAAAAGTAAGTGATAAGAGACTCACCCGTGTCTCTTATCACTTACTTTTATAAGGTGATTCATCAATAAAGCTATCATTAAAAATGAGCCATCTTTGTTATGCGACTAATTTATTTTCCGTTCTTAATGTATTGCCAATACTAGTACCTATTTTATTTTACTATTTTGAAAATCGTACGCATTTTGTCGCATTGTAAATGTTCGTTGATTTGATGGCATTGTACGAGAACATTTATCCGCCCGGTAATGCCTATCAAGCTGACATTTCTTTGTACTGATTAAACTTATTTCTTTTCTTTATTTTGTGTTTATTTGACCAATAAGGGCAACATCGTGCATGGGGAATACGCATGGTCTTGTCTGAGCGGAATGATGATTGTTGACTCATGTGAGTGTTGAGAATTGACAGCAACTTTTCTCGTAAAAAAACTTATCCTTCGAAGTTTTCGGAAAAAGCCGAAGGACATTTATAAGTTCCAGTTCTTCATTTCAACAAAAAAAAAAATGTGGCATCCACGCTTATTCAAAACTAGGACACAAAATGAGCAAGCCTATATTTCAATAGAATAGTAGTTTCCTGTACTACTGATGAGTTCAATACTTCTCCTCCATCATCACAGCCGCATCAAATTACCGGCTTATCTTTTAAACCCTTTTCCAATGAATTTTCATTTGCATAATCAGATGCGAGAGGATCTGTGATTTCTGATTCGAATGTTTTTCGGATCATCGTATTCTATGCACTGCGGATAAATCTAGTCGTATTTAGTGAATCTCGCTGACTTCTTCCGATTTCTTCGTACACCCCATCTACTAGACGTTATACGTCTTCCAAATTGCCGGCGAGTATTATTCTAACTTGTTTTAAAATTTTCACGATTTTACTGTTTAAACTCAGGATAAAGCCACCTAACAGCGTGATGAAAAAAGCATTCTTGTGATCCTCGCATCAATTTCTAATCGATGATATATATCAGGCTAGATCACTGTTTTAGTAACACTTTCTCGACCGGCTGCTTGGAGTTCGAATCGATGCAGCTTAGAGAAAAAGTGAATCACTCTCTGTGGCCGGCTATTCAGAGTTTAAACACAATAGAAACCTAACTAAATATCTTCTTAATCAAAATATTCGCGTACTGGGAGACTAACCGCCGACAACATAAAAACATATTCATTTCGTGTCCACATTGCCATCTTGTGGCGAACTCTAGACCAATACTTGTCCTTCAATCCAACTCCGTGAAACTTATGGAAGCGTCGCTGAGTCGGTAGCCTTCCTTTAAGTAGGTATCAATATTGGAATTCACTATACACCCACCCCATTTAAACATAAGTTATTGAAGTAGCAAAATTCTAAAAATCATAAATGTAGTGCTACTTTAACTAAAAGTTAGACTTTACCGATCATTTTGAACAACTGTGTTATTAATTAATGTAGGAAATAATCTGGTCTAATCACAGCATATCTGTTTCGATCAAGAGGTTCGATATATGGTGAGCATGGGCTCAACTGGTATAAGAAGCACAACACACTATAAGAGAAAATGAAGAAAAAATAAAAGGTCGAAAATGATAAAAATGGATAATCAAAAAAACTGCATAAGTAGACGAGAACTGAGAAATTAAAAAAATAAGAATTATGATAGAGTTGTGATTATAAGAAAATTAAGAAAATACAAAACAATGAGACAATTAAGAATACTGAAAACTGTAAAGAAGGAGTTCACTGAGCAAATAATAAAACTGTTTACCGAAGCGTTGAAATCGTTTGCGAATTATGCATATCGAAGCAGAAGGGCTGAGAGATCGGGTCAAATTCAAATTCATTTAAAGCTCTACTTCAAATGCACAGCAATAAGACGCTTGTTCTCATAGATACAGTCCAAATGTGAATCAGAAGAGAAACCTAACATAATAATAACATTCTCCCCCTGGAATGTCGGAATTTGTCCCCTTGCAACTAAATCTTGTCACCTCTGCTAGCAGTAAGCTGGAGCACACACTAGTAAATCCTTGCTAATTAGTACGAAGACAGCAAAGAGTGCTACCCCCAGACCGTAAACACTTCAAACCATATGCGAATGACTGTGCAGGCCTCTTGCACGTATAAAATCAGCATGACTGGCTGCTAGTTGGTTGTTCGCCTGGCAAAATCTAGAAAATATAAATCCGGATTTGATGTATGTACGGTTAACCACAAATGAAATCCGAGCCGCTTCATGACGCAATGCAGGTTATGGCAATGTATTTTTATGAGTTTAGTTGCGATAGGGAGGAAAAGAAGGAAATTCAATGGAGCCGTACAAACGGGAAAAGGTTGAAAATAATCCTAATCGAATGCGGACGATTAATTTATTTCGTGGTAATCATGGAAAATTGACCCGATAAGATAGATTTTGAAACACCTATTTTTCTGTATTGTGGATCTTGAATTTCGTATTTATTTCAGGACGCTTCTGACGTCGCAGATTGCGGTTTAGAATTTATCGTGGGAGATTTAATTATGCTAGAAAAAAAAAATCCCAGCCGCTCTTTTCATCTACATCCCCACACATGCATGTATCCACGGTTTTAAATCATTCTTATACATAACTATTATTCAGAAAAATACAAACATTTCCAAATTGTATTTGACCAAATATATTTCGACTTGGAAGGGACGTATCACACCTGTCCGAATATCACAATTTTTTTCGCGAAAATGTTGTCAAAAATTCGAAAGCAGCGATAATAGAATCGAACAACAATGTCATTTTCCTGTTAATTTAATTTCCGGTATAATTCCCGAATGTTGATAGGGAAAATTATTTGAATGCAGTCGTCCCAACTAATGAAATTGGCTTTTCACGATTCAAATGAAGTCTATTGTAGTGCAAATGTTGTTCATGGCGTGTAACGCCAACTGGAACATGGCCTGTATCGCTACGAAAAATTATTTTTGTATCAATTCCACGAAGACTGTATGACAGCTAGCACATCCGCTCAAATTTGAAACTTTACCAATTTAACGAATCAATCATAACTCTTTCCTCATATCCAAGTCTTTTTTTCAGTATATGAATGGTAAATAAATTGAACGAAAATAAAATATTATGCAATTTTTATTGATTTACTATTTTATTTAGCTGAATCTGAATCAATTATTCAAACGCCATTCCTATTCTTTTGTCACATCCTAGTTTCAGCGCTTGTTCCATCCAAACACTACGATTGTTTGATGATATATTGCTGGCGGTTTACTGTGCCTGTACGAGAATGACCATGCAATCGATATCGAGATTAGATTTACTGTTTTGTGCGCTATTGGTACTACTATGCTCTATGCTTGCCACGACGCAAAAGTGTACCAAAACGACGTATCACAGAAGGCGTTAATTTTTATAATGTAAGCATAACTAATCATTCTCATAGGTTCGGCTTAGATTGATACTACACTAATGCCCTAAATCACACAGCTAGGTGGATCGAATCATTTTTGTTTTACCAACAATCATAGCGGCGAATCCGGAGCCAATACTACGAAAATGAATATTTATTATCGAAACTGAAAAGGATCGGCGTATCTGAAAACAAAATGCATCCCGTCCGAGGTGAGGAATGAGAGGGCGCATTGGGGACGAAACTGATATGACAGGTGTTTTCTAGCACCAATAGTATTGCGCAGGTTTTCAAGCTGGGTTGTCCAACTGAGTGCGACGATGGTTGCGATTTTACCTCGTGATCTTTCCCGACATATGGTTTTTGTTTTTTTTTGTTTCTAGTTAGCTATGTCCAGTTTTAGAGTGGAAGAACGGAGTTGTCAGCCACTGACGGTTGGAGTGGACTGTTGGATTATTTTTACTACCGATGTAGGTTCAACCGCTCGCTAGGATGAGAGGTTTGTGTAAAAATGTGGAACCCCAATAGGATCTGACAGGACCATTTTGCTTTGTATCACAAATAGAATGTGGGATAGTATTCTGACAAGACAATTGAAATATAATACACTACCGATATACGTGTAAATATCCCATGTTGTATGGGATTTCCTATACTGCCCATACTCGCGTAACAGTCCCATATGAATTTTCATCATTTTTAGTTAACTTCGCGAATAAGGTTTATTTTTACTATACCTCAAGAAATCATTATAAAAATCGCGAGTTTACTCGGTGAAATACGAAAAAATACCAAACTATGTCCATTAGACTGGTTTAATTTTTGACTTTTAGCTCCACCCGGCTCTACTGATTCCTTTTATGGCCTTTAGTAATTTTCCAAATTTTGGTACCGATCGGTTGTGTCTACGAACCTTCCACAAATTTCAAATTTTATATGGAAATTAATATGGAAAATCGGTAAAAATTGAAAATAAATTCTTAAAAAATCACCTCATCAATCAATTCATGAGAACACTATAATTTTCTAAAGGAATTTTTCTACTGAACACAATCGTGGAACATTATAAGTTTGTAAAAAATCGCTGACAAAATTTATTAAATAAAGAAATAGCATGACTTCAAAACAAGTTGATTTTATTATTAATCATAGCAACCCTGTTGTTGTTAGAGCCTTGTGGAGCTAAAAGTCAAAAATTGAACCAGTCTATTGTCCATTCCATATGGTTCCCCAGGCTAACCGTTCAGTCTAATGTTCTGACTAATGTTGTAGGTAGTTTCAAAGTTCGGTATCACATGCACCGGTTATCGCTCCACAAGCAAACCTTTGAAGTTTACCTTACTTTTTTGAGTCGGAGTATCTTCTGTTTTAGGCCACCAAACTAGCAAAACGTATCCCATTTCACTTATTGATTTCAATAGCTTGTCTACAACTAATGACCACAATAAGCGTGACAGAAGTCCACCTTGAGGGCATCCCTTGTTTGTTTGTCATGGTCAGTGCCGTGTTTCGAAGCGTGCTAGTTATTTCGCGATTTGTCGACATTAAGTTGATCCAATTTATCGTGTAAATTTCATATCCATGTTTTCTCAAAGCATTCCCCATTGAACTATGAGATGCATTCCATGTTGAAAAAAAGTAGCAAGTGAGATTTCTTTTGTTTCAATGAAATTCCAAAGTCATCCAGCCAAAATGTGTAACGAATTTAGTGTTGATTTGTTGCTTTGATATGCGAAAAGAAATTCGCTCAGTGGAGAGTATTTCAAGTACTCTGCTTTAATGTGTAAATCAATTATTTTCTGTGTTATTTCCATAGAGATTAAGCTGATTGGCCTAAATGATTTTGGAAGTGTTGTATTTGAATCTGTGTTTGTATATGATTAATAAGAAATTTGTATATGATTAATAAGAAACGAACCAGAAAGATCAGTGTCGGATCCAGGGGGAAGGTCTTGGGGGTCCGGACCCCTCCCGAAAATTTTCAACTTGTTGAGAAATTTTAAATTAGTTTGAATTTTATATTTGTTTCAAACTCAAAATTTTTTCTAATGAAATTTAACCATCTATACTGATTTTCATTAAATGAGGTTTTTACGTTTTACGTATTGTATAATGTTCATTTTAAATCGAAATTTCGAGTCTCCTCCCGAAATTTTTTTTCTGGATCCGCCCCTGATCATGATACTAAGTGTTTCTTGGGAATCAATGCTGAAAGTTCCATCATTATTCTTCACACTACCCAACCTTTTTGTATGAAACGACGGGAGTTTGTTCAACCCGCTCGCACATCGGTCTCCAAGCCTTTCTTCGAAATTTCCTAATTTTTACGTTATATGTCGAAAGAGATTTTTCATACTCATCCCACTGTCCAGGTCGGTTAGCCCCGTTGAACAGTTTTCTAGTAACTTTCCTGAGTTTTTTAAGGGTTTTGTTCCACCATGGTGCGCCCCTATTGGATGTATGTGTTTCAGCTGGACAGCTGCTATTATAAACATCCATAAGTTTGGATGTTACAATATTTGACGAAATTCTTCTTTGCTTTGAATTTCTACTTCCAAACATACTTTCTCGCCCAAGAGTTAAGAGCAGAATGTATCTCAATTTTTGTTTTTGATATTTCTACAGATTTCTGTTAGGGTTTCCCCTGCCTTATATTCGAAGAGTATGTGTGTGTGTGTGGTCTGATAGAGAAGTTTCATCGGACACATAACAGTTTATGATGTTCCCAAGAGAGTTTTGGGTTTGACATTGCTATATTTAGTACTTCCTCGCGTATCTTATTTATAAAGCTGCAGAGAACAGAACAGTGACGTTAGGAAACAAATTTAAGTAAAAAAGCGTAAAGCACGCTTTCTGTCATTCATATACATAATAAATAAAATAGGTTCTAAGACACTACCTTGTGGTACTTCAAAACGGAGCCATAGCAATTCACCACTTTGTAAAAAATGGGGGGAGAGGGAACTTGACAAATTTTTACTCATATGCACTCAGGTTTTTTTACGCGGTTTTTTTCGCACGGTATTTTTTTACGCGGATTTTGAAATTTACGCGGTATTCCCCTTTATCCCCCGCGTAAAAAAACTTGAGTGTACATTCATAGTTCCATAGCATCAAAGTTCAAGGTGACAAATTAGGTCTATTATTTCAAAACAGAAAAGTATTTAGTCTATGAGTTCAACTATTATTAGAATGTAGTCAAAATCTAGATTGTGTAGGATAATTTACCAAATGTTGGCTCTGTTAAAGAAAACAGCCAAATTAGAGATTTATTGCAACACGTAATATCAGTGTTTTTATCATAAGCTATCAAATTTTATCATGCCCAAGTAACCATAAGCATTAAGCCATTGCACTATATTGGCTATACATTTGCACTAATGTTGCATTGAAACTCCATTACAGCATTAACAACGCAATATAGCTCTATGTTAGCATCAATAATGCATAACTGCACAGCCGACATATAACATTATCGCTTGCTCTATATACGTATATAAAGCTGATATAACGCGCTACATGCTTCAAGGATCTTTAAAGCATGTAAGCTTCACAAGTGCATTTGATGCCGTTATAGAGCAAATATAAAGCTGGTATAATTCTATTGTAATGCTGTGGGTTTATTTGTTATGCAACTCATTTCAATCGAACATATGCGATATAGTCCAGGAAGAAAACGCAGCGCACTTACCGTGAAGGACGGGGCAAGGTACCTTAGTTCGAGACTTACTAAAGGTAATTTTCGTGAACATTCATATCATGTGAGAACGAAAACCCATTAAGGATATTACCTTATTACAATGCATTAGAATAGAGTAAATTACGGTTTCAAACAGAACATTTTATTTTA
This sequence comes from Topomyia yanbarensis, assembly GCF_030247195.1. Classification (NCBI taxonomy): domain Eukaryota; kingdom Metazoa; phylum Arthropoda; class Insecta; order Diptera; family Culicidae; genus Topomyia; species Topomyia yanbarensis. Next base: position 59,763,290 of record NC_080671.1, read on the forward strand.
TACTATGTTGCGTTTCGGCTTCGCCTCATCAGAAACCGACACTAACGTATTGTCGGAATAGATTAGCGCCGGCTTGACGCAAATCCCTTAAAACTAAAACACACTATGTGTTTCAATCAAACGACTGATCAAACGTGATGTCCCGTTAGAGCAGAAGTTTATGCCGATGAGACACAAGTGAAGCCGAAACTTGTCTTGGCTTAGCAGGCCTATGCGAAAGCACTATGCTATATTTCACCCTAAGGAGGAAAATTTGGTAAAAACCAAAATTTCTCACTAGGGTGAAAATTTTTTGGTATATACCAGTCTTTGTACAGGAGGGCACAAATCCTTATTTCATACTATGTTGCGTTTCGGCTTCGCCTCATCAGAAACCGACACTAACGTATTGTCGGAATAGATTAGCGCCGGCTTGACGCAAATCCCTTAAAACTAAAACACACTATGTGTTTCAATCAAACGACTGATCAAACGTGATGTCCCGTTAGAGCAGAAGTTCTGTTTATGAATATGTTTATTTATGTATTTTATTTTAAAATTTTTCCTTTTTGCTCATCATACCGAAAGAAAACATGGTTTTAAAACCATGGCGGACAATGACAGCCAACTAAAGCTTTTAATAGCATTGGTAATGCCAATATAAGGCTTTCAAATTTGACATTTGTGCGCTTGTGCTATATAATAGCATTAGTACTGCAGAAACAAGCTGTCAATCTCTGCACAGTAATAGCACTATATTTCGCCTTTTCTGGCATAATACCAGCATTATATAAGTATTTAGGGCTTCACGGCTTTTTAGGACAGTTTTATATGTGGATCTAAAGCAGATATTAGGCTACGTTATAATGCTTATTGGTTACTTGGGATGTTCATCGACATCGGCATTGTACTACTAAAGAATAAAAGCTTCAGGAAATTTTATGTGTAACCGAACTCTTTACTCATAACTCCGGAACCAGAACTCCGATCCAAGTGATATTTGACAACAGTTAATGAGGATACTATACCTTTCATTCGAAACTAAGTCTGTGAAAATCAGGTTGGCTATCCCGGAGAAAAAGCTGTGTATTGAATTATTACTTCCTCCAAGTTTCCGATTCAATCGTAGGTAGCCGAAATCCTCAAAGAGAGTTTAGTTGGGCGTCAGTAAGCTAGAATCACAAACCCCATTAATTTAAAAATATTTTTTGAATAAGGTTTTTCGACATGCAGTCTTTAAAATACTGTGGAGAGATTTTTATTTTCTCTCCTACGTTTCGACAATGTATTTTTGTCTTCCTCAGGGATTGAATAGAAGACAAAAATACATTGTCGAAACGTAGAAGAGAAGGTAAAAATCTGTCCACAGTATTTTAAAGACTGCATGCCGAAAAATCTTATACATAAAAATCCGACAGTCGTATACACAATAGGGCATCGCAAATTTTTTTTTTTTTGAATTCTCGAAGTCCCCCCTTCTCATATTGTGACAAATGTCAAAGTAAGCTCAGATGCCAAATTTCACATCATTTGGACAATGTTAGACCCCCGCCCACTTCGCTTGAAATTTTTTGAAATTAATACTATGGGAAAATATGGAGGAAAAATACATTAAATGCCATAACTTTTGAAGCAGCAATCAGAAAATTACAATTTATACCCCTTTTGGAAGGAAATAATCTTAGTATTTGAATGGAGATATTTTTGTTTCTAGAAAAATACGCGAAAGTGGGGTACTGCGTCATTGTGGCCCCAAAATCCCCTATTTTTATGATTTTTCTGCTCCGTGATGCAAATCATGCATATTTTGTAGTTTTTCTAATGTGAAAAAATCTCAAAAATCGATCGGAGCATTTTTGACCTTTGTCCGAATACGAGAAGTTGGGGTTAAATCGCCTTTTGTCATTCATATTAAACTTCATCATTTTCTCGTGAATATAGGGGGGGCCTTTGAGAATTTAAAAAAAAAATTGTGATGCCCTAATACACAACCAATAAAAATATTTTATCAATTTTTGTGTCATTCAAACAGCAAGAAGATATAGACGGTGCCGGTGATTGAGTGGGAAGCGTGACCGCCACACATCCCAGTTGGTCTGGGTTCAATCCCAGCCGAGGTCCTGAGATTTTTCTGAGGTGAAGAAATCTGTTATCACGCTTTGCTTCGGAAGAGAAGTAAAGCCGTAGGTCCCCGATCCATGAGTTGATGATGGGTCGATATCTAGTCCAGATGGTGGAGTCACCTTTCCTTGGCTTCGTAGCGGAAATAGGCTGATGGAAAATAACTAGATCATGAAGAGCAATCGAACCCCTATTCTTACTAGGGCATTGTAAAAAAAAAAATAATTCTCGAAGGCCCCCCTCTCATATTGTGACAAATGTCAAAGTAAGCTCAGATGCCAAATTTCACATCATTCGGACAATTCTAGACTCCCGCCTACTTCTCTTGAAATTTTTGAAATTAGTGCTATGGGAAAATATATAGGAAAAATATATTAAATGCTATAACTTTTGAAGTAACAATCAGAAAATTACAATTTATACCTCTTTTTGAAAGGAAATAACCTTAGTATTGGAAAGGAGATATTCCTGTTTCTATAAAAATACTGGGTCGTTTTGACCCCAAAATCCCCTATTTTTTAATTTTTCTGCTCCGTGGTGCAAACCATACATATTTTGCAGTTTTTGTAATGCGAAAAAATCTCAGAAATCAAACGAAACCTTTTTGACCTTTGTCCAAATATGAGAAGTTGGGGTTATAGGGCTTTTCGTCATTCATTTTAAATTTTATCATTTTCTCGTACATGTATCTCTATTATTCTTCATTCAATTTTCATAAATTGTACCTTGTTGAACGTGGAAAAGCCTTAGTAACAAAATAAAAATAGATTCGTTACCGGTAAAATTCGGAAACATTCACCGTTTAGTCCTTTTTAGCGAAGCATAATGCACACCACCGCACAGTGATCACCTTCCATACAAAACTCGGACAAAACCTCAAAAGTGGCCCGAATTTGATGAAAACTTCACATTAGGGTAATTTTGTGATGCTAAATTCATATTTGATGTTTATTTTTTGTTTTTTATTACCTCAAAATTTTGGCACTTAATAGGGTGGTTCGAAATTAAACATTTGCGAATATAAAGTGCACTATTTCCGAAAATTCATTTTCAAAAAAATTAGGCGCGGTGATTTTTTTAGCAGAATACACATTTTTTCAATGGTTGATAATGATAAGACAAATCTATAAATTATATTGCGAACCCTGGCTAGTTAAAGGCTACCATGCGTCTCCTTCAGACCTATCATGAAAAATCACCTTTTTCAATACCTCGGGGCAGAAAGGGGCAAAACAAGATATTCATTTTCGGAAAGAACACTAATTTTCAAGTATCATGAATAACAAGCGATCTTTCCGAACCGTTTAAAAAAAAGTACAGGCACTTTGAACATTATAACTTTAAATTATTGCACGAACTATTATTTGTTTTTCAGGTCTGAGCGAGAAGAAAGGCTTATATCGACTAAATCGAATGGAAGTTATAAGTTCAGCGAATAACCTTTCAAATAAAATCAGTTTGACTCTAATCGGAATCTTAACTAAAAAGATATATTCATTTGGGGGGTGGGCGTAGCGTAGTTGGTAAATTGATTGCCTTGTACGCAGCGCACCTGGGTTCGAGTCCCGACCCCGCACATAGGGTTAGAAATTTTTCATAAGAGATTTTTCAAACCCGAAGAGGCGAATGACCTTAAGGTTAAAACCTCTATAATCGAAATAAAAAAAAAAAAAAAAATATATATATATATATATATATATGATATATATATATATATATATATATATATATATATATATATATATATATATATATATATATATATATATATATGTATATATATATATATGTATATATATATATATATATATATATATATATATATATATATATATATATATATATATATATATATATATATATATATATATATATATATATATATATATATATATATATATATATATATATATATATATATATATATATATATATATATATATATATATATATATATATATATATATATATATATATATATATATTCATTTGAATAACTTTGGTTTGAAAATAGTTTTCCTCAGAATTCATCATCTATTTCACCTTTGAAATTCTGTAAAAAATCGAACTCTCGTCCTCAGGACTTAACATTTTGAGAAGACTCTATTCAACCTGTTAAGAAACAGAGAAAAATATTAAATTATGAAAAATCTAAAATAAAATTTTGAGGTTTTGTCCAGCTAGGCGACACTGTGCACCGTTCTGAGCTTTTCTCATTAAGCTGTAAATTTTTCGCGTTTTTAAACCGTTTTGATGAGGTATATAGGTGTTAATTTTCAACTCCTGGCGGATGACAAAAATCCGAAACCACCGGCCACTCTCGCTGTGGAGGATAAGCCGAGCAAGGGTTGCCCTCTGCCACAGCTAACAAGAAAAGTAGAGTGTAGCAGGCAGGAAAGCGGCAACGTCTGGGAAGCACACTGCGATGTCTTCCGGAATTGTTGCTGGCCGCACTCACTAGACCCGAAAAAATTGGTGTAAATCCCGGAGGCCCGGAGATCGTCTCCAAAAACCGGAGTCTCCGGGTCAAACCCGGAGGGGTGGCAACCCTAGTTACAACATGTCACATTATTAGCTCTGGGACTTCTGCGTCTGATGTTTATATTCAGTTGACTGAGACATTATAAGGCAAAAGCGTAGGATATAAACATTACTTTTGGAACATTGCACCGGACACCAAGCAGCTGTTCAGGGCCAATTAGTTTTCGCCGGTGTTTCTAACTAGGAAGGCGTATGGGGTCTCTCCGGGGCAGATAGTGTATTTGGTATTGAATTTGGCACTACTCTGTATAGTTGACACCAACTAACAAAAATATTTCTATTGCAGAAACCGGACATCACTTTCGAAGTACAATTTGAAGTCATTCGCTTAGGACAGCTTTAAGCGTTTCCGTAAGAGATTAACGCCATTGATGTAGAATAAAAATAAGAGTGGTCCAAGATGATTTCCTTGAGGTATATCTGAGGGAGTGGTTAATGTTTCAGAGATGGTATCTCCTATCTTTGGAAACCTGCCAGATGCTGGCACTTAAAGCTGCGATAACTCGATACTTCGAGATGATTCACTTGTTGCCCTTCTCGTGCACCGGCAATAAGAAATACTTTTTCCAGATATTTGGGAATGATCCTGAATATAGCGAGCGATCGAATATAGATGTTAATTGAGACGCCACTTTAGCTGCACAATTATTAAGAACCATCGCTGATTACGAGTGTTTAATTTTTATTCAGTCATTTCATCGAATTCAATATTTTCTGTTGAAAACATAATGTTTTTTCTTCAAAAAACGTCAATGAATATTGCAGAAGGGCCCTACGACGCAACTTAGTTGCGATGCTCTCACAAGAGCTCTGGACGACACTGACGTCCATCTTCCGGATACCATTCCGGATCCTGGTGGTTAATTGCTTCGTATCCTTGGCCCGCCAATTATTTTTGTACACTAGGGCACTGAGGAAGCCGAAAAAATCTTCAATGAAACGGCACTGGGGTAAGTTGGTCGGGTTTCTTTCTTTCGGCACGTAAGGTATCTTTTTCTGCTCAAGATACTCCAGCGTCTTTTTGGCGTAATGGGAAGACGCCTTGTCCTGCCAGAAAACATACTTCCCATCCGCATGATGATCCTTTAAGAACGGCAGACGCATTTTCTTAGGACACTCTTCCTGATACACTTGTTGATTGATGGCCAGACCGCTCGGCTTGAATCACGGCTTTGAAATCCCTCTGTTCGATTTGGCGATGTACATCATAACTTTTTTTTCAAATTTATGCTTAAACTTATATTTTACTTCGGGGTGTGGCCGACTTGTCTTTGGAATAGCCATCCACCGGCACTGCGATTTCACGATCGCTATTTGCTCGTCCGTGGACTCTGGGGACCGAGTCTGCTTCCGACAGGTGATGTGCTCCATCTTGAGGGTTCGGTGAATCAAGATATGGGAGCAGCGATATTTTCGACCGCCGTCACGCAAACTCGTTCCGTCCTTGCTGTCGAACAGCTTTTTCATTGCTTCCTTTTTCTTCTTCTTCTTCTTCGTCATTATCTTTGCCGGACGGTCGCTACCGGCCTTCCGCTCCACGCTTAAGGATGCCAGGATCCGGTAAACTGTACTCACGGGCACGTTTTCGTCTCGATAGTGGTCTACTATTATTTTTTTTTTCACGATGACTATGCGTTTCGTAAAACCATACAGCAGGCTCGCGGAGAGCTTGCTGTTTCGACGCCATCTTCGATTGAACTGACAGCACCCGAGCGAAAAGAAACATGCCACCCATTTCTAGGAAGCCAGCGAGCAATTCTCTTGGAGAGAAAAAAAATACGCTCTTTACTTTAATTACAGAAAGGTATTGAAATCATTCTCATTTTTTATTGAACACCAGTTATAGCAGGACTAGGGATGCTAGCTGCTGAGTCAAAATTTCTCAAGCTGGCCACCCAAATTAGATGAAATCGCAATTTCGAAAGAAGATCTAATTTTTTGGTAGTATTTAGCATTGTAAAACCAAATCCAGATGGGTTTGGCGAAAACAAATTTTTTTACCATAATATTGACATTTGAAGTTTTTAGCATTTTTGCATTTTGAAAAAAAAAAAATACTACAGGCGACCAAATTGACCGATTCTGATTAACCAATATTGTCTATAACCCTGACAATATGGGTATTTATGGAACGGGCTTGACAAGTAGATAATAGTACTGGATGTATGGCGCCATTCTGGTTGAGCAATATTCTCGGTAACCTGTATTGTTGGGCTTTTGAAACGGGTTTGACGAGTAGATGATGAAAATGGTTGTTTGCAACCATTTTGAAATTCCAAAAGGCGACTTCCGTTTAAGCAAAATTCTCAAAATCCCTAACCATACGTGCATTTTTGAAATGGGGTTGACGAGTAAATGACGGAAATCGATGATTGACGTCAATTTGAAGACTGATGGTTCTCACGGTAAAGAGGAACAAGTCTGTCTTTGCCAAGAGACATCTTGATAGACTTAAGTGATTCGTAGTTATGCTGCCTAAGCTCGACTCCTGTCAGTAGAAGACAAAATATTAACCCATAAGATATTAAGCTTGTTTCTAATGACCACGCCACTGCTAGTTTTCCGATCTGTATATTTCAAATCCTTGTTCTCTTTAGGCTCTCAATTTTCATAACTTTCCCTAGTCTGTAATCTCTAGCTGATTGAATGTCGTTAAAAGTTAAAAAAGAAAATGTAACTACATATTAATTGAAATAAAAAAGGAAAAAAAAACTAATTTTAATCAAATGAGGTTTTTAAGTAATACGTATTGAAAATTGTTAATTTTAAAATAGAAATTTCACAAACCCCCCTCCCTCTCCATACGAAAACGTTTTTGTGGATCCGCGTCTGAAAATCATGAACGACCGCGTAAAATTATGCGCTTTTTGGTGCGCAAGCTTGATCACTTAAGTTGTGAGACTGTCGCCGAACAGCGGTGAACTAAGCTAACAGGAATATATTTTTCTATAATTTGAACTATCATTTATTAATCTAGAATTAATTATAACTTGTCAGAATAGCTATCCACCCTTCACCAACCTTAGCCTATGCCAATTTACAAATGGATTCTATTTCATTCTTGAAAAAGTTGAGTGAAGCGAATGTCGTCATGCTACCGACCTAGAATCGTCTCGAATTCATTGGAAGAAATTTGAGCCAAGGGACTCATGTCTACCGCTGAAGTTCGAAACATACCCTTGGACTCGAAACCCATGCAACCACAATCGCCTTCTCAATTGCAGGTATTGCGTTATCCCATTTCAAAGTATTTCCCACTCCATCACCTACAGTTAACCAGCAATGTGCGGCAGCAAAACATAAGTTTAGATCAATTTACAAGCGGATTGAAAGTGTGGATTCTCCATTTAATACGATAATGCCATTAGTTTATGGTGTGTATGTCGCTTGTCGTGTTTTACACTTCCAAACGACGACACTCGCCCGAACCGGACAAGACTATGCAACCTTCGTGCTGGTGTGTGGTGACATCGATGACCAACCCGGCCAGTAAGGGGAGGACAACTACATGCAAAAGTCACTGGTGTGTATCGTTTGGGATAGAAACGTTTGCGGGGTGTGTAATGGGAATAATATAGTAAATTAACCAGTCGAATTAAAATTCAATTTATGCCCGCTTGGTGGGAGAACTGTGCATGGCTGGACTGGTGGCTACCCCCAAGTTCCGAGAAGCACTGATTGGTTCAGGACACACAGTGCATGCGGCGTTGCCCGTATAATTAACCTGGCAGCGAGTGCAGTGGGAGGAGAACCGACCCCAAATTACGATAATGGCTATCTCGTGTTGCTGATTGTTATTGTCCGAAAGTTTAATGGCCAAAGTTTAGCTCACATGTGAAATTATCACTTTCACGATTATCTGATTACATTATCGGCATCGGTGGTCCATATTTCACATCAATGTGTCTAAATAGTCCATGAATCCCTGTCGGCTTAAAATGCGAATTGGGAAATTCGTAAAGCGCGCAGAAGAATCCCGGTGAAGCTATTCGTTGAAGAGCGCAAAAATTTAATCAGATTAATTTGATTACTTTTCCCCGAATCGAATCATTTAGATGCGGCTATCGGACGGTCGAACCATACCTGCATCAGAGGATATGGATATATCTACTGAAGTGTCACTCTTAGCGTTGTTCGTTCCTAGCCACGCAGTGACCAGTTCACTTCTAAATAGTTCATCAACCTGAATAGGGCCGAATGGGTCAAGAAAACCTCATCAATACTATCGAACTAGAACGCAAATCGAAAGGCTTTTGATGGTCCTCTTCTGGGCGGCAAGGGTATACCAAATGTGTCGGGTCGATTTCCGGGAAATATACATTCGAACACTCCATCCTCCACCTGCTACGCCACGAGCTTTGATGGGGGGGGGGGGATGTCTGATGCCAACCGACCGAAGTCGGCATGAGACCGAACCTGTTAGTCGTATGGCTAAAAGGAAGCCACCTAAGACGAACCAGACCAGACTAGGGTTGCAGCTTGTATGTGCGAAGCTTGTAGATAAGTACATTAAGAAGATTTATATTCAAATGAACCGCACACATAACCAAACGTCGTACATAATAGATTATTCCGGGTGAGTAGTTTGCTTACTAGAGGAGTCGGAGAATAGCGAAAGCGTAAGTAAAATCAAAGAGCGTAGAGTTTGGTGGATGGTTAGTGAATTCGTGCTGATATCTGAATAATGGGCACTGACCCCGATCAGAACAACATAACAGAAAGCTATCAAATTTATATCTCATGGTGATATTTATTACTCACTGTGTTATCTTTGTGATATCACAATCAGCAAGGCAAACAAACTTATAGCAAGATTATATCTTCTGTTGATATCATTGAACTGCTAATATGATATTAATGTACTCATATAACGATGATGTTATTGTAAGTTATTGTAAGTCTTTCACAATTATCTTTGAACGCTAACGGTAAACTGTAAAGCGGCAAATGACCAGTTGGTTAAAGCCTCAATAAACAAAACAATCGATCAGCTGTGAATGATTGTTACATTACACAAATAACCGTCTATTTGCTAACACTCTGAAGTCTCTTTTTAAACGTAGTTATTCAACTATTTAAAGCAAATTTTCGAAGTTTTCATTGATTTCCTAATATTTGCGTTTTCAACATGGATATTCAAAGTTCCATGATTTTAAAAATAGATAAGTTTTAGATGCAAGTGGTCGGAGAATTTGTCAGTAAGGTATTTGACTTACTTGGTTGTATTTTGGTTAAGATATTACCTTTTTTCTGAGACACTCATCTGACAGACAATTGCGAATATGGGGCTTATGACTTCAATGTTGAAGCCTTTATTCAAAAAGTTTTGGAATCGTAACTACTAGCGAAAACTAATTTTCAGAACTTAAAAAAATATCTGAAATCCACAATATCGTTATGTATTTTAAGGATCTTAAGTCCGATTTTTCCAATTTATGCGGGTTTTTCATAAACAACCAAAACTTGTCCAGTTTGTGGTGCGTTCTCCGCATTACCAAAGTATTGCAATTTTTTTCATTTAATAATTTAATTTTCCATAAAAATGTTTGAGTTTGCTTGATTGTTGTATCTTTTCATTTAACGTAAAATAAGTTGCTTTGAATGCGCATTTGTTCTAATGTTTCCGCTGTATTCGATGGTTCCTTTTAAAAAAATCATCGAGCTAACAAATTTTCGTAATAATCAAAATACTTGATTGATTTTGTAGAAAGTTAAAAAGGAATAAGGCGACCTGTTCAAATTGTTGAAAGAATAATATTTGTGGGTATGCATAAAGCTATCAATATTTCAAAGTGGCCTAGAAATTTCTGAATATATACATATCCCAGCTGGTATTATTGTTTGCTCTTTCAATTTAAATATGTGTCTTAGATAATTCCTGAAATACCTAAAAAATGTAAATGTATTGAATAATTTCCTCCTTAAAATTAAATAACATTTAGAAAAGAAAATGTATTTTAGAAAAAACATGAAATATTCTGGAATTCGTCACACTGAAAAATTCTCAACAATTTCTCGAATTTTTTGATTATTGGTTATAATATTCGCTGTTGATAGATGGAACTACTGTAAAAGATTTATATTTCTGGAAATTTCTTAGGTGTGAGATAATTGTACTGGTTTTCTTAATCTTCCCCATATTAAAAATGCCAATAACAAAACCCCAAAAGTAACTTTACTTGAAATCTCAAAATGCAAACCTTAAAACTTTGGTATTTGTTTCTTTGAATCTTTTTGGAATCATAAATAACATTTGTCATATTCTCCGTTAAGTATGTATGTAAAAGATCCGCTCAATGTTACCATATCGCATCGACATTAATTCTAGAAATCGTGTAAAACATGTTAACGTGCAAGAGGAGCGCCGAAGCGCACCATTTATAATCTAAAAATAGCCCCACTTTCCTAATCTGAAAAGATATTATAAAGCTATTCAGTCTATCGAAATATAGGCAGCTGTTACAAAGATAATAGATACGAAATCCCATAGAAAACGGGACAACTATACGATCATGGGTAGTGTAGTAGTGAGTAAAACTGTTTGAAAACAAAGCGTATGATACAAGGAAAACAAACGGTCCTTAGGCTTTGACAAAGTTCAATGTGTGCGTCAGGCAACGTCTTCTGCATCTATAATCGTTTTGCTCTTGACGGATGCGTGGAATATTATGCTAACATTAAACATCAGTCGAAAACAACGTCGTTGGTTCATGCAGGAAACTTCCCCATCAAACTCAGAATACCCAGGTTCAAAGCGCTATATCCACAAATAACAATCAGCGTGTCACATATTCACAATAACAATCAGCCAGCATGTATGCAATCATTTGACAAAACTATTAAAGCTTTTGCTGCATAAAGCTTTTTGCTACCAAACGAAAAGCGCCTTAATGAATGCTATATTTTTCTATTCTTATTCTATTTTTAGACCTGCACGCTAAATTTATTGGGACTATATAATAGGTAATACAAGCAATGTTAGGCGCGACAGAACCTAACAAAATGTGTTATAATGCTGATAGAAGCCTATCACAGGTTGTCATATTTTTGATATATACTAGAAGAATGTCTGTTATATCTTCTGTTATTTTACCAACTAACGAGACCATAGTTATAACACAGCTTATTATGATAACAAAGTAACACAGTCTGTAAAAATTTCGTTATTTCTTTTTAATCGGGACGCCGGGCGAGCATTTCGAATTTTGTGCATAAATTCTCGAAGGCAGATTTAGGAAGTGATTTTCGTGGTAGAGATTAGGCAAACATGAAGATGAAGGATCTTACATTTTACCGAATGATTTAAATTTATTCATATGAAATAAATCAGGAGAAATGCGCGCGGGTGCATTTACAAACTATAATCCATCAGGATGGAAATGAGTAGTGCAGAAATGTAGAAAGGTACTGCTTAAGATATACAGTTCACAAGTGTTAAATAAACAAACGAAAAAAATATAGATACCATAATTAAACAATACAAAAATCTGCGAAAAATTTAATTAAAACATTTCCCTTCTAATAAGAACAAGAGTGACTTTTATTATATCGCTGATGTTGATTTCATTCTCAAAGTTTAAAATAAAATTTGGTTCAATTAACTTTTAAGTTATCATTTTCCAACTGTGTCCCGCAACAAGTCGCTTCACGAATTGTTGCTCGAGTAACAGTGATTTTTTCTAAGTACTATGGTACCTCATAATCTTGGCATTTTGTACACTTTAATGTAGGTAGAGTGTTCCTAGTAGCCGGTTATGAAATCTTTTGACAGCGAATTGATAAAAAAGGTTTTATCTTGAAAGCCTGTGTGAAAATTCGAAAAAAGTGGGTGTTTTTTCGGAATTTGACGAGGAGCTCAGATTGATGACCACGTGGTATGACATCCAATACCGTTTTTTCGTATGGGCACTAGACCGGCATCAATTTTGACTTTTTCGGAACACTGCTAATTCTAATGGTAATTAGATGCACAAATCGTATGCAAAATACGAGCAGTTTCCGATAGTTCGCCCACAAGAGGTTTCAAGTTTCAATAGTAATATATATAAAAAATCGGCAATGAAAACTTAAAATCAAATAAAAAAAACTCCACAGTAGGACATCACAATTTATTTAATTCTCAAAGGCCCCCCTCTCATATTGTGGCAAATGTCAAAGTAAGCTCGGATGCCAAATTTCACATCGTTTGGACAATTCGGGGCGGGAATCTAGCCCACTTTGCTTAAAATGTTTGAAATTGGTAGGGGAACATGGGGAGACTTGACCAGGTTTTTAGCTAAAACTGCATAAATCTCTAAAAAAGCCTCCAATCCCTCAAAAGTCGTTGAGATGTAGTGTGCAAAGTTATTGTGTGTTTTCATGATTTTTTGCAGAATTTTTGAATAGTTACAAAAGTTTTTCTGTAATCGTTTTTTTGCTCAAGTCTCCCCGAGGCGTGGGGAGACTTGACCAAGAGAATTTTGAAAAATCATAACAAAAAATAATGACATGAAACATATTGTAATTTTTACATTTCTTACAAAAGAAATGTATAGGATTCGCTCAAACTTTGACAACTTTTTCCGAGGCCCGGAGGGCCGAGTCTCATATACCAATCGACTCAGCTCGACAAATTGAGACAATGTCTGTATGTGTGTGTGTGTGTGTGTGTGTGTATGTGTGTATGTATGTATGTACAAAATGTCATGTAATTATCTCAGCAATGGCTGAACCGATCTTAATGAACACTCCTGTCTGGTGCAAACATTATGGTCTGAACAGCTGATACAAATTTGGAAACCGCTTGTGGTTTAGGTATTGGTATTGAAAATTCTGTTTTGGGTTGGTTTGCCGCATATGTGTTTGGTAATCGGTTGAGAAGCATCTTTCGCGAAAGGTTTTCCATAGTGTGCTGTCTGATTGCAGTACTATGCACCCCTCATGGGTGCATAGCGTAGTTTGTTTGGTACCTCCACGAGTTTTGAATTTTATAGTCAAGTAGGATGGAATGGGTTTTTCAATTCACATTCTTACCTTAAGAACACCATTGAATATACGGGAATAAACTTCTCTACGTGTCAGGTGTAGGTCTACTTCTCAGACTTGCGACATTCATTCTGCAATTAGCTCTGAAGTGGTACGCGGTGAAAGGTAAGGTAGCCTTACCTCTATATAGTCATTTTCTATACACACGTGAGTTATAATTCTAACGTTGTCGTTTTCAGCCACGTGATTGTTCTAAACGAAACGTCCGGCTTAGACTAACGTGTTCAATGATATCAACACAGCCTTGCGTAGATGATGATGCTGAAGATGACCTCATTAAGCCTAAGCTCTATTTTCACTTTCAGAAGGTATTCCGCTTTACGAAAACTCGGTCGTATTGAACAAAATTTAAAGACAATGACCGCAGCTTTGAATCGGAGCTGAGCTTTTTCGTCAACGTTACTTATGATGGCAAGAAAAAACTACAAGGGGCAGCCCTATGGGGTTGCACGAGCTGTAGACGTAGGACTATACTACTTAATGTAAAATATTTATTTTCTTAGTACATTTATAGTAATAATAAATCAAATATATTTCTTACGTATGGTTTAATCACAACCAATCAACATCGAGTATTACACATTGAACCAAACCTTCTTGGTTATCAGGTCATTTCATTTGCAGTAGGTGATCGAATTCGATTGAACTTATATCGAAACTATAAATATACAAGAATCGAAAACATTTCTATATATGGACAAGATGCGTTTTTGCAACGGTTTTTCAAGTGGCAGTGTATTCATTCATAAATAGGCTATGTAGTATGTACCTATTAGTAGAATCAAAATACTATAGGCTGAGTGGAAATGAATCACGTGAAGGGGAAATGAATTGATCGAATGTAAATAATAAACTTTCGTTGTGCAATTTAGTCGCATTAACTGGGTAGCGTACCTCAACAAGCAGTGGAACGGACTTCTAACTCAGCTACACTGGCTGTGAAAACACACAACGCAGTGACCTGCTTCGTCTGCCGCTCAACAGGCAACTGAGCTGCACTGGCGAAATCCGTCCGTTTAAATAGTCGATGATGACGTCATTCATAGAAGCGTAGCGCGCTAGGTTCACAAATCTGTCGTGCTGGACTAGGGAAGCGCTATCTTCTGTGTGTAAATGCGCGATATTTTGACTAGGTTGTTCATTATTTAAATTTTTAATGCCATGATATCAAAAATCTTTGGGTTTATCTATTGGAATCTATTCTTAGAAGTATTTCGGGGCGATATGTGCAAAAAAATTGAAAATTTATCGTGAGATGGCTGAATTATATGCTTTTAAAATTGGACCACTTTTCGTTACAAACCATTTTTGTAGAATTTGCAACGTGCGCCCCTGTATCGAAAACAAAGACGTAGTCCTACGTCAAAATAAAATGTTTCCTTTGTTATCGAGTAAATGCACACTACATCGAGAGGTTGCCAGTCGTCGCTGACTTGGCTCGATTGTAGGTCTGATTCAGGTAGAAGCAGAAATTAGGCTGAGAGTTTTTTTTGATTTTTAATACAATATTGATCTGACTTGGTCTTAATGGAAAACAATTTTCACTTAACTTATTAAAAATATGCATTGTTTGCAAGCGTCGCCGAAACGTGTACTGACATTTTAAAATTGAAAATATTACGTCCGTCCCTAAAGTCGCATGCAAATGGAGTTGAAAGGATCATTCGAATTGTTACGACGCTAGTAAGCAGCCAATTGAGCTGCTCATTTGCGAGCGGAACCCTAATGACAAAATCGCCATTAATCACTGACCGCAATTGTCAAAACAAAGACGATAGTGGTTCGGCAGAGTAAACCTAGTGCAAGTGCCAGTTATCAGCTCAGTAAATTTTCTAAATTTTCGTATTATTTCCTACATTATTGTTGATTTTTTTAATTATAATTATATACATCTTCGAGAAATTCTTTAGCTAAATTATCCTAAAGTAAGTAACATCAATATTATTGTTAAAATTCGGATTCTATATATACATATTTACACATGCATTCTTAAACTAGACATATACTTAGCGAATGAGTCGCTTCCTGGTGAGTCAGCAAGAAATAGCTAAACGATTGGAAAGGTAACTTACAGCTTACCTAATCGCAATGTCCTTAAATCATTATTATAATTACTATAGGAAATAGTTGATGTTTGGTTGTGGTCTAAACAAGCGAAACAGGAGATTAAGTCTCATACCGTATGAAAAAGAATTGGCCTATCACTATAAAATTGTAAGTAGGAATTACGCTTAAAGCTTTATTGTAGTCCAATCAAAATAAATTTCAGCTACAGCTGATCGAAATACGACTACGGTTTTTGTGATCTGCTACGGAAAATAGTGGGCTTCTCGTTACTTGAAGTAACACGAACCATAGACTGTGTTTCTTAGCGTTGGCTGTAGAAATTCGGTGGAGCAAAGAATATGCTCAGGAGCATGATTCCACGAAAAAATTTTGCTCCAAGGACAGCTTGATCTATAATACGACGATTCAAAGTACAGCGGTACTCATAAAGGGGCAGGTTTAGCAGGAGAGATTTCGAAGTGCGCATCCAAGAAATTTGCGTTGATAACTTTCAATTGTAGCTATCCAGACTGCCTCATAAGGGAATCAAACAACAGAGGCATACTCCAAAATCGATTGAACAAGCGAGCAGTAAACTGTGCGTAGGTACAAGGCATCATCAAAAACACGAGCAGTTTCCAAAATAAAATCTAGTTTTCGGTTGACTTTGTCGACTATGCTGGCTGTATGTATCTTGAATGTTAATTACTGCCAGGTACTTCATTTGATCAACGCGATTGAGTTGCTCCCCTTAAATATTGTAGTCGTAAATTAGACGCGTTTCAACTCATCAAAGTAAATCAGCAAACTACCGTTAGCCAGAAGGATTGTTACGTTGTTGAAAAACAGTGTGACTAACAGAAGATCCAGATTGCTTCCTTGGGGTACGCCGGAGAGCGAAGAAAACCCGGCAGATTCGGTCGAACTAATTTTTACATTCAGTTGTATGTGGCATGAGTATGATCTGAGCCATTTGCACATCTTCTCTGAGACACCCAGATGTTGAAGTTTTGTTGAATGAATTGTATGACCCTACTATCCCTTGTAGTGATACAAAAGGATGTAAACTTGCAAACATTACTTTTCATCGATCGTTTAGAATACAATCCGCGTTCAAAAGGGCTGACATAGCTTATTCACGTACCGAACAATATCTCATTAACGACAGGGCCGGCGGAACAATTTTTTCCCGAGTGGGTAGTATGATTCGGAGTGATTTTTATCCGTACTGACGAAAGTTCAGATACGGTGTGTGTAAGCGAAAAAGAAAAGTTCCTGATCATAACTGTTGGGCCTTTGTTAACGGGCTATATAACCGACGGTTCAACGAAAATGTGTTTGAAGATTTTTGATACTACAAATGTTTCACAGCTACCAATTACCCCATTCTTTAAAATTTCGTAGCATTAATTTTTCGTTCCCTGCGATAAAACCTTCTTTTCGAAGCCCGCATGATAGTGTTGACTAATGGGCAGGTACGATAACCGACATCCTTTCAGGCTTAATGGAGGTGGATTTGAATATTTCTCCGATTCCAAAAATAATGCCGATTAGTCTCGTTTTCAATACAAATTATATCCATTAATACAGCCGGCCTCTGGATGGTTTGCTTTCGGACCAAAGATATGCCATTTAGCATAATCGATATATCGCGTATTTTATCTACGTACCCGCTCGAGAAGTAGAGATTGATGGTGTAGTATACGAGAGGAGCCTTAATAGCAAAATATGGAGGCGGCTCTTTCTAGAACCCTTTGATTCAATCAGTGAACATTCTGGTATGCAAGCAATTGTGTTCAACAATAATCGAGGAGTATAAAAAGCAACTTATTTTCCATTAACCTTATTTCGAGCCTTTCGTATGATATGTTCTTCCAACGTTCGTTTTTTTGAACGAGACTCGTCTACCAGTTCGCCTTTTTGTGCCGCGGAACATGAGCTACCGTCGTTGTAAACAATGGGGCTACAAAGTTACCCATTGTAGGAACAAGAAACGGTGCGGAAAATGCGGAGAGAATTATGAAAAGTTTTCCTTCTGTGGAAAGACTCCGGATAAACTGTCGACATATCCCGAATATTAATTATACGGGAAAACCTTAGGCATTCTTGGCGCTCCGAGAAAAAATGCTAAAGAGAGCTACGCCCCCGACCACGCCTCATTTCTACGCTCCCTTGTTCACTAATGACCTCTCTGTTCCATGGAGCATGTAAAACACTCCTTGTTTTTCTGCGAAAAGTATGGGGCTTCCTGAGTGCTTTATCTGTACCATCGTAATCGTACTAGATTACCTGATACATATATTGGTTTGAGTTCATAAAAAGGTGATATTTATGAATGATCCCGCAGATTCAACGAGTTTTTCAGTATTTCTTGTCAGAAGAGGCAAATTTCGTGGGATAATAAAAGTTTAATAATCCAAAAGGTAATAACAAACCTTGGTTAAAGGGGGTGGATGAAGGACACATTGATACCGACATTAAACATGTTGTCTGGTCGTGCGCTCAGTGGTCTAGCGCCAGAACTCAGTTAGACGGATCTCTTCGGCTTCGTTACAGTCCGAGATGTTCTGGCCCTCATCGATCTCTCATATATGTCTCTCATATGCACATTTTAAAACACGCTTGATATCCAAATGTAGTTGTTATCTCTTCTGTTTTGGTTGACATGCTAACAGCTACCTAGGAATCTGTACTTCCTTTTGTCAAAATACGGCAAGTTCGACTTCTTTCTTTCCTTTCATTCTCTCTCTCCTTCACTTTCTCTGATGCACTTCTGCTTCTCTGATGTTGGAATCAATACCTACTAATCAAATAATAGTTCTTGTTGGGTGTTGTTACGACTGTCGTTGTTTCAGGGGAATTTATTCGGCTGTTCAGCCATGTAAATTTTAACGAACACTAATTTTGGTAATACCCAAACGTTTCAACCGTTGGTTCCGGTCTTCTTCAGTGTAAATCCTCTATAATGACTGAACAGCCGAATAAATTCCCCTAATAGTTCTTGTATACAAACTGTATATCTAGTTTTAAAAATACTTCCAACTAACCTGAATAAAAATGCATAAATATTGATTATATCTTGTAAATCAATTTGAATTACTTGTTTTAAGATGTAGATGTGTCAACATGTGTTCCCCTTATTATTAATATAAAAAATTATTTCAAATTTCATACAAATCCTGATTATCATTCCACATTTTCAAGAAATTAAGTTGTAAAGCAAAGAAGAAAATTAAATAAAAATATGAAATTGTTGTGCATCGAGAATTTCAGATGCATGCATTTTGTGTGCGAGACACATAATCTCAGATTTTGGTTTGTTCCAAAGTGGGTAATTCCCCCCTCGGTAATTTTCGAGTGGGTAGTACTACCCATACTACCCACGTATTCCGCCGGCCCTGATTAACGATGGTTTCGAGACAGTTAGAACCAGTTATCAGTGACGCAATTCCAGGGTAATTAGAAATGTCTGTTTTATCACCCTATATAGGCAGCATATACGATTATTTCCATGCAGAAGGAAATTGATGAAGTGGTAAAGATTTGGCGAATATGTCTTGTAGAGGAGCGATTAGTATTCCGTCACATCTCTCAAAAACACGTGAAGGTATATCGTCCGGTTAGGATTGTAGAACTGCTTAAACATTTGAATTACTGCTTCAACCATCTCTGTAGAAATGTCAAACACATCAATAGCTATAACATCTATATGAGTGCAAGATTAGTTTTGTTCCTTCAGCTGTTGGGATACAATCATCAAAAACACTAGTGAATTTCTGAAGAAAAAAAATTACATATCTGTTTTGCAGTGCGAGCATAAACGTCACTTACGTACATCGAATTCGGTAGAACATTCATCTTGCGTTTTAAATTAACCATGCTCTTTCGGATTCCGTCGCAAATTATCTTGGCTCTTTTATAAAAACCGATTGTCTCAGCGGTAGAACTTCATCGAATTGACGCTTCATGAAAGGACTTTGGCGATGACAGTATAGTTGTAACAATGTGGAACACCATCTGTGAAAGGCAGGCATTGTAATTCTCTCTCACTCACGCGAGAAGAAGCTTATCCGATGTCCAACTTTTCCGAGATAAGATGAGTCGCAAAATTCTCCGTCTCCACAAATAGCGTGAGAATGATTTTCCGGATAAAATTTATTTGACTTTTCCTTCTCACCGGAGAAGGTGATAAAATTTTAATTTCGTGGAAATCAATAAAAACTTCAAAAAATACATATCACAATTACAAAGAAAAGCGGCAAAGAAATATTATAGACTTGTTCTTTCGTCTTTTGGAATAACGACAGGAAAGCAGCGAGCGAAAAAACGATA
The DNA here is from genome assembly GCF_030247195.1 of Topomyia yanbarensis. Lineage (NCBI taxonomy): Eukaryota > Metazoa > Arthropoda > Insecta > Diptera > Culicidae > Topomyia > Topomyia yanbarensis. The sequence continues at coordinate 59,783,333 of NC_080671.1, forward strand.
CCGTGATAATATCATTCACTCATTCTCCGGCTGTTTTATTTATCCGGAGAAATAACACGTTGTATTTATCCGGAGAAGTTGTGTGAATGCCAATAACTTTTCGTGTGAAAATGTGAGTTTTTATTGTCGCAGTAGCAAACTATCCGGGCGCATTTACTCATATGAGCGATAAATGCAATGTCTGGTGAAAGGTATGAAGGTGGACACTGGACCAAGCAGGTTTGCTTGGAGGTCTACTGGGTGGTGCAGTTTGTGTAATAGAGGATTGGGGTAGTTCTAGTGAATGAATTAGTAGCAGTGTCGACATCAGGGCAGAGGTACACCTCGGACCAGTCAACATCCGAAAGCAATTTTTTGAAGCATCACAGTCACCGCGACGAAAGTTATAATGACATCACAATCCTTGTCAAATGATTCTGCGGAAAGACATACAACGGTAAACGCTAGAGGAGAATGATTGGGGTCAATTGGAGTTACCTCTTCTGTTGCTACACTTAAGCAAGTGATGCTAGTATCGACAGTAAAAATGAGGTCAAGAATACGGCTGGAACAAGTGCTCTTAACACAACTGATTAGGTCTTTTACGACGTTTGCATTAACATTTTTGTGTTGAAATTCATTTTTCATCTTTTAGCCAGCCGATTCTAAGGATGCTTCTGGAGTGCCTGTGTCTTGAAGGCCTAGAATATCTCAACGGCTAACGGCTGAAGGCTAAATCCGGCTGAAAAAGCACCAGGAAGCGTTAGAAGTGGAAGTGGACGCTTTTTGAGGCGTTCTTTCAAGTACATGAATGGGATGCTCCACTCTCCACACGAACGAATTACCTGCCAATTCGTATATTTTTTGCATACTTAGACATCCCCTGCTTTCTACCTTCCTCGAGGACGTCGAACGTATGACAAGTAAAGAAAGGAAGTCTCAGAAGCTGTCGGAAATCTGCTTTCGCGTAAGTCTCGTCGTCCATGGCGAAACAATGCGGTTTCGTCAACAGCTGAGTGTAGAGCTTCCGCGCACGTAATTTTCGTGCACTGCCGTTCATCGCGATTCGGCACCTTTTGGGGTTTGAACGTGTGCAGTCCTTCGCTTTTTGCTTAAATGTAGTTTTTTATCCAGTCCGTTACTGAACCATTGGGATTCATCTTGTAAGCTTTCGCCCATTTTTCCCACCAAAAACGCGACTTACCGTAGATTGGATCATACCAAGCTTCTTATCAATGTCATGGTGAGAGAGATCCGAATTTTCTAGGCACGTGCGCAGATCGTGCAGTCGTACTTCGACAGTAGCATCCTCATATACAAGAGAATTTTGACCGTAACGTTATCATGTGCAACAAGATGTTTCATGTTGTTCCCGTAGTTAAACGTATCAACTGGATGTCGATTTGCGAGTTAAAGCAGTATCAGATTTCTTACATGTTGAAACTGAATAAGTCGAACTTTGTAATTTTCAATATGCCTACCGATGGACGTATTCTAGTGGTTTTAAAATAAAGGACCGCTGTGAAACAACGTCTCAAGGTGAGTTCATTGGTATTACTGCAAAATTGATGCATGTTCCCTGCGGCACATTCATGATTCTGAATCGCCTTACCTCACCGCACATAATTACATAATAATAATATTTCTTGTTAATATTCAAAATAAATTCTTACGATTCCATGCAATACACGATAGCTGATATTACCTCGCACAGATCGAACTGTGCATAGTAACTAAATACAACATAAAAATATTTGTCTTACACAACCTTTACAGTGGTAATTACAGCTTCTAAATAGATTCAGCAAAATTTCATTCCACCACCCTTCCTGGAAAGGATCAATCTTACCGCCTGCAGCCAGTTCGAACATTTCTAACAGCTGTACCCAACCACCGAGCAGATATTAAGCAATTCACTCAAACAGACTATGTTTAATGATTCTATCTCCATTCCGTTGCGTTGCGTTGATTCCATGCTGCAAACCGACGGCGACGTTATTGTTATTGTTATCGCCTGTGCACTGTTGGAAATACGGATTCCTTTTCCAATACCCAACCGGTCCAGAAAGTCATCTTCGCTGCCCTGACTAAGCCTACCCGGCGTTCGCTTCTCCTCTCTGACGACTTTGAACATTCTAATTACAAGAAATTTTACACCCTGCGGGCCCCATCCCCGATGGTAAATAAACGCACACTGGCAGTCATAGGCCTGTTCGGTTTCAGAGCAAGAAACACAATCAACCTTAATTGCGGGCCAAAGCTATATTTCCGTAATCAATGGGTTTTGTCGAGCAGCAGTGACTGGGGTGGGTGAACAGTGAACGGAGGCCCAGTGTAGAGCTACGCCTGTGTCGCGAGGTGCTAGAGCGTACCACTGCGTACGGGCTGCAGTCTGATTGGATTCAACTTGACGCTCCTCTTGCAGTGCGTACTACTGGGAGTGTGGTCAGCCAGTGCCATCCAGCAGCGGGAAAATGGTTCGGACGGTTTCGGATTATTATTATTGCGGGGAAATAAAGCTAGGAGGATTTTTTTATTATCTAAGCTTGTGGCCTGTGGGGTATTATTATGTACTGTAATAACCGGTTATTTGAAACTAGACAAGTTATCGGATGTTTTAGAGGTTTTGAAACGAGCCATAATTACATGAAATTGGGAATGGGACTCAGTTATGTAATCCCTTAATAGGAAATGCTAGGCGTTGTTGTCAACAAATAATCATGTTGATTAGAAGAATATTTACCGTTCCTTCGGATTGATTCGAAATCCTAAAGACTGAAAACTTCACTACTTTAATATTCGATAAGTCGAGTTATGGCTTAAATATTCCCATCATCATCAGGTAGTTCGTAGATTTGTAAAAGCTTTGTCTTTTCTCACACAAAATGTTGGTATAGCATAATTTCACTTCTTCACCCAGCTAGCAGTGACTTTCGCTGTGATGAATAAAACCGCCTCTTTTACTGTAACCTTCAAGCAAGGTGCAGATTCGTTTCCTTTCATTCATTACGTCCCATTATAGTCGTTTTCCTTCAGCACGGAAGCGTTCCATCATTTCTTCAAATCCATCCCTTTGTGTGTTGAGGGAAAATAGAACTCAAACCACCTTACACCATTCTTCTTCGGAGAAACAGACACTAGAGTTAATATTTCCACCGAGCATCTAGTTTGAAAGGGGAAAAAGATATCTTTTAGTTGCTTGACTTTGTTTACACTAGTGCCTTGTGTTTGAGTTTTGCTTTGCGTTTGCTTCCCACTTGTCACACAGTCTTGGCATGAGCCAGAAAACTCTTCGTTAAACGATACGAATATCTAACTGCAAAGAAGCATTCCACGATGCTCACCCTCCCTTCAAAATGTCACCATCGGTTTAGCCATATAAGCCTAAAGTTTTTGACGAGCGTTCCGGATTTCGGTCTGTACATTCGGATGAAAGTCTTCAACAATGATAGATGAGCCTACGAAAGCTTGAGCGGAAGCGAGGAAGGCAACAACAATACACAAAAAAAATGAAAAATACATGAGTTGATCGTTTGTCGCTTTTCAATGATTTTCTCTGATCCATGCCGGGAAGGCTGAAAAAGGAAGCTCTCTTGGCTGGTTCTTGCAGTAGTAATCCTAAACGCCAGCACCAATCCTACCTACTGCCTGTTGGATGCTGCCGCTTTGACGTTATTAAATTCCTGCGAAAGAAGCTTTCCTTTTTCCTGTTGATGGTCATTTTTGGGTTCGTGCGCTTTTCCGGAATTTAATCTATTTTTATACCATTCCGGAAAGGATGTGGAAGCGTCATGATATGAACTGACACACACATGTAAACACAATAACTTAGCATACTCGTGAATAGGATTTTCTAATAGGGGGTTGGTAAGGCTGGTGACGTATGGAATTTGAATTCTAATGAAATTAGAATTGGAATTGGGATTGCGATTGGGATCGGAATTGGTATTGGGATTGGGATTGGGATTGGGATTGGGATTGGGATTGGGATTGGGATTGGGATTGGGATTGGGATTGGGATTGGGATTGGGATTGGGATTGGGATTGGGATTGGGATTGGGATTGGGATTGGGATTGGGATTGGGATTGGGATTGGGATTGGGATTGGGATTGGGATTGGGATTGGGATTGGGATTGGGATTGGGATTGGGATTGGAATTGGGATTGGGATTGGGATTGGGATTGGGATTGGGATTGGGATTGGGATTGGAATTGGGATTGTGACATTTAGCACCCCTTCGTCGTTGAGCTCCCGACTTGTAAGCGGTATAGTACTCGACGTTGAACCTAACCCAACAAACAACGAAAGCTGAACAAACCTTTATTACGAGGGAACCAGCTGAACAGGAACTGGACAAGCCATTATCCAGCATTATTGTTTGTTGGGAACCTACTCCGCAAAAGAATTCCCCGCCGTGAGAAGTTCTCCTGACACCGTGACAACGAACCAGGTGCCAAATTGACAATTCTGATGAAGCTGGTACCTCAGCGACCCGCGGTTGTTGCTGTATCGTCGCGGTCCACTCATCCGAGTCCCTGGCGGTGAATCTGGTTTACATCGACGGAGAGTTCCCCGGCGAAAGAAATTCTTCCGACACAGATTCTTCTTTAGTTTTATCACTAAAACTTCTGGAGCTTTTTGGATCCCTGTCCGGTGTCATTTTAAACTTCTTTGGTGAGCACTTCAGCCCCTATTTGTTCGCGAATTACTCAGTCTAGTCCTCGATGATTGACGTCTCATACTACGACGGAGAATTCTCCGGCGAGAGATCTTTTCTCAAAACCGAAACAACCAGCCAGGTTCCCAGGTCAGTTCGGCGATTCCGGTGGAGCAGGGAGTTCGATTCGCTTGTACCCGACGACCTGGGACTGGTGGTGTCTCGTCGCGGTCTTCTCAGTCTGGTTCACAGCAGTGTATCTAGCTTACATCGACAGAGAGTTCTCCGGCGAAAAAGTTTTCCCTATACCGATTCCTCTTTGGTTTTGGTAGGGTTCCGTGGTCAGTCTGTCGATTCCGGATGGAGCGTTGCCCACAGTTCGCTGGCTCTCCGACGACCTATACCTTATGCTCTGTCGCAGTCAACTCGACTAGTCACCAGCGGTGGATCTAGCCTACTCCGGCGGAGAGTTTCCTGGCGGTAATGGTTCTCCCGAAACCGTTGCTCGCTGTTCATAACTCCATTTCCGCTGCATGGTAGTCATGATCTGCGCCTCCACCCTGTTGACCACGTTCCACGTGTTCTATAGACGTCAATATCCGCGTTGATGTCCGGTCCTCCCGTTTCAGACATCTCCCTGCACGTCACTTCGAACCTCGGGTATTCGAAAACCACATGCTCCGGTTTCTCCTTGACGTTCTCACACTTCGGCCACAATAGTGACGTTGCATGCCCGAACCGAGCAAGGTACTTCCTGTAGCATCCGTGACCTGACAGGAGCTTTCTCTTGACCAACGTCGACAGGTTTGGGATGAGCCGGTAAGACCACCTTCCTTTCTCCGTATTGTTCAATTCCTGCTGCCACATTGCCATCGAATCGATTCTCGCCATCTTCCTCGCGTTTCTGGTGTTTCTTGGATTGTAGCACCCGATATCCTCCGCTAGGATGATGTAGATGGGGATCATCCCGGCGATAACGCATACTGCCTCTGAGGAACGCCCGCTGTGACTCGCATTGACTTCTGCTCTTCTCTCATCTAGTGCATCAGCCCTCTGCTCTGGAAGTGGGTCTTGCGGCATTGTTGCATTCTTCATATCTATCGTGACCACAGCTCAGTATCGATCTCATCTTCGTTTTTGTTCAGATGCGTTCTCAGCACTCTCAAGCACTGTCCGAATTGCACCCACTGTCGATGCTCCTTTGCGGAATCCAAACTGCATCTTGGACATTCCCCGCTCGCATTCTGTGTATTTCGTCAACCTGTTAAGAACAATCCTTTCCAGGAGTTTTCCGAGTGTATCCAGCAGGCATATAGGCCTGTACGAGGGCGGATTGCCCGGTGGCTTCTCTGGCTTAGGCAGTAACACCAGTTTCTGGAACTTCCACATTTCAGGGAAGTTACCTTCATTTAGACACTTCTGCAGTACCATTTCGAACATGTTCGGATGTGCCAGGATCGCAACTTTCAGCACTACGTTTGGTATTCCATCCGAACCGAGGGCTTTCTTTGATTTCAGGCGCTTCGATGCTTCAGCGAGCTCGTAGTTAGTCACTTGCCGATCGTCCGTGTTTGTTCTTACGGTGATGGTGGCCAGATAGTTGGATTGAGCTTCGGAAAAAGACCCTCGACGATCATCTTCAGCTTAATCGGCACATTTCGACTGGCGTCGTCGAGCCCTTCATTTTCGCCATTACGACTCGGTACGCGTAGCCCCAGGGATTGGCGTCTACTTTTCGGCACAGCACCTTGTGGCAATCTAACTTGCTAAGTCTAATCTCCCATTTTAAAGCGGCCCTAACTTTCCGAAACGCTGCCTTGCGCTTTTCCGGCTCCGATATTGTTTCCGATATTGTTCTCTGAGACCGCCTTCTGACTTTGAGACAAGCAGTGCGTAGCGTACTAAGCGTGTCGTTGCACCAGTAAGCTGGACGCCGCTTGTTGCGTGGTTCCAGTTTTCCAGCGTCGCAAGCCGCCACAACCCTTCAGGTCAACCGCATCCATGTTCTCGGTCCAGCCGTTCAACCGAACTGCCTCAACGAAGAGGTCTTTGATGAAGGCTTTCGTCTCCCACTTTCGTTCACCGGTCTTCCTTCTCCGTACCGCAGCAGGGTTCCGTTGATCGATACGGTAGCGAATCGCCTGATGGTCACTATGCGTATACGTTTCGCATACTCTCCAATCCATGTTCGCCGTCAATGAAGGACTACAGAATGCAACGTCGATGATAGACTCCCTCCCGTCTCTCCGAAATGTGCTAACAGAACGTTCATTGCACAATCGTAAGTCTAACTTCGCTAGAGCTTCCTGCAGATACACTCTCTGCACAGCCCAGGCGTTGAGGTCACCACCAATGACTAACGGCTTCCGACCAATCAACTGCTCCAGCAATAGGCTGAACTGCTCTACTGTCAACCTTGGAGAAGCGTAACAGCTGCACACGAAGACGAGGATTTTGGCGACCACGAAGCCCTCGCATGAGCGTTCTACCACTTATTTAATAGGGTATCTGCCCTAAACATGTATCACAGCCGTTCCCGATCTATCCGCCACCCAGTTACCGTTATCAGGGGGGGGGCTTGATTCGGCTCTGCAATCAAAGAGACGTAATACATCGTTTCTGTCGTAGATTGCCACAACAGTTTCTGTGCGGTGTTACAGTGATTCAGATTTATCTGGGTTATTTCCATCACCGTTGGCCTGCAGTCCCCCTCTTGCGGGGCAGGGCATTTGAAGCTATCCGTCTGATGGTTGTTTCCGTCCGCTGGAGTGCAACGCATGCACTTCGGCCTCTGCGTGCAGTCTATCGCAAGATGGCCCGTCTCCCCACATTTCCAGCACATCCCGAATCTATCCGGGCCTTTGTAAGCCCCTACTAAATGTCCAAAGCCCAAATATTTGAAGCATCGCTCGGCTTGGTTTTTTTACTCGCGGAGCAGCTCTCAGTGGGCATCTCGATCATCCAAGCGTAACTTTGCCTACCTCCAGTGCCTTGTCTGCAGCGGAAAATGAATCATCGCTGTCCGAGTTTCTCCGTATCCCTTCCATAACCGGATAATCATGTGCACCTCACCGTCTCTCAGTTCGTGTTCCGTTGTGATCTCATCCAGGACCTTGCACACAATCACCATCTCCGGGTTTAAGGCTTTAACTTCTGCTTTTCACCCATAATCTCCTACAGGGTCGAACTATTAATCGTAGAATCGTCCTTCAACTCGAAGAGCATCTCACATTGTTGGGTATGCCTGGTTCTTCCCAAGTAACAATTGAAGTTTTATAACACGCTACAAGTGCAATCTAAGTTTTATCAGTGGCTATAAAACTATCATAAAACCACAATTGTTACTAGGGTTACCACGTTTTTTCTTAAATCGCTCAGCTCGGGATCATCTTGGATCATCTTGAAGAGCGCTGCATATGTTGTCACGAAATTGGCTATGACGAGCACGGCTTCTCCCTTCTGGTGAGCCGGAGGTTTTCCTTTCTTCTTCTGCTGCCATTCTGCTTTTGCTTTTTACCGTGTTTCTCCTTGCGACCTACAACGGTACTCCAGGTTTCTCCCTGTTGGATGGCCTCCTGCACTTCGGCAGTAAGAGCGTCCAGGCGCGTTTGCTTCTGGAGCCAGCCTGGTCTTCCGGCTCCTGGCGAAGTTCTTGCTCTCTTTGGAGTCGCGGAAACTGGCGTGTTATCCAATCCAATCAGCTTCTCCTTCCCCTACTTTGAAGGAACTAAGTCTTAGTCAACGTAAATACTCGCTCAGCTACTTTCAGTCCTTCAACGTTGCCGGGTTATGCTCCTTCAAAGCAGACACTAACGCCTTCCGGATTCTGAAAACCGTCTCCTTAATGCCCTTATGGGCCTTATTTCTCTCGTACACAAACTTGTGAAGCTCATCCACCAAGCACTTCGCTGTCACTACTGTTGGCTTCTGTTGGGTATTGCTCTGCTCTGGCTGCTGTTGCTATTGTTGAAGCTTCTGCTTCTCCTCCTTCTGCTTTTGCGGAATAACTTCCGCTTCTGGCGAACGGATTCGCCACGCCTACTTCATTGTCATTGTCACTGGAACTAGCACTAGCACTGTCACTGGCACTGGCACTGGCACTGGTACTGGCACTGGCACTGGCACTGGCACTGGCACTGGCACTGGCACTGGCACTGGCACTGGCACTGGCACTGGCACTGGCACTGGCACTGGCACTGGCACTGGCACTGGCACTGGCACTGGCACTGGCACTGGCACTGGCACTGGCACTGGCACTGGCACTGGCACTGGCACTGGCACTGGCACTGGCACTGGCACTGGCACTGGCACTGGCACTGGCACTGGCACTGGCACTGGCACTGGCACTGGCACTGGCACTGGCACTGGCACTGGCACTGGCACTGGCACTGGCACTGGCACTGGCACTGGCACTGGCACTGGCACTGGCACTGGCACTGGCACTGGCACTGGCACTGGCACTGGCACTGGCACTGGCACTGGCACTGGCACTGGCACTGGCACTGGCACTGGCACTGGCACTGGCACTGGCACTGGCACTGGCACTGGCACTGGCACTGGCACTGGCACTGGCACTGGCACTGGCACTGGCACTGGCACTGGCACTGGCACTGGCACTGGCACTGGCACTGGCACTGGCACTGGCACTGGCACTGGCACTGGCACTGGCACTGGCACTGGCACTGGCACTGGCACTGGCACTGGCACTGGCACTGGCACTGGCACTGGCACTGGCACTGGCACTGGCACTGGCACTGGCACTGGCACTGGCACTGGCACTGGCACTGGCACTGGCACTGATACAAATGTGAAAAATACACGCAAAATGTACCAGTTAAAATGCTTGAGAAACTATTTCCGAATATATTGAGCATGCATGAGCATGGTACTTGCGAGTCCTAAGCAAAACTATATCAAATATTTTTAAATAAGTTTTTGTTGGTGTTCTCACAAGAATTGTGATTATTATTTTCAAGCGTTAAGATTATTCTTTGCAGTTGTCTATTTATAACGAACAATTCACAAAACTATCTTTTGAGTTTTGCTCTAAAACTTCTTATATCCTTTACACACATTCTCACACGCAGGCCCGTGCGCAAGGTTTTGGGTGTGCAAATCCCCTTATGAGGGTTTAAAATTAGTTTCAAAAAAAGTCTCAAATTCCAGATCAGGATGAAAAATACTGCGAGCCGTTCGAATCATGAGATGTCGTTTGAGTTCGGTCATTCTAGAGAAAAGCCGTTAAAGAAATCAAGGAAGACACCTTGTGAGGGTGGCTAAAAAGGGATGTAGCTCGAACTGGTCGGTTTCTGTGGTTCGATACACATTTCGACAAGTTTCGAACTAAGAAAAAACAAGAACGAACAACATAAAGTCGGAGAAAATCGGCATATCGCAGTCAGGAGAAATTTCACTGTCGATAGTCTCAGCCATCGGAGTGGCTGAGAACTAAATGGCTCATGAAAAAGGGCATCGATATCAGGAGAAATACCGCCGCTGAGGAGCTCTCAGCATCAGTTAGCAGATAAATGGGAACGAATAGCACCACGGAGGATTAGAAAAAATAATAATGGAGAAAACATGAACGATTACCACAAAATAAAAAGAGCAGGATCACTCCTGAACTAATATCTAATGGTGGCCCGGAGGGATGAGGATTGGAAGAAATAAGAGGTTTAGGTAAAGTCGGTAGGCTTAACTACTACACAAACCACTGCAGTAAGAATCCGATACTGCCATGAGCCCGCAGGAGGCGATACTTGATCAGAAACACATAACAAAAAGATTTCAAAACTCTGTCTCACATTGTTATTTGTAATTTTTCTGTTATTTTTAACTACTAACGAGACCAAATTTATAAGACAGTTTGCAACTAAAATTACATTCTGTAATAATTTGGTTATTGCATTTTGTTGAAGAATCCACGATAACAGACATTGACTCAATTAGTTGAACTGAGCCGATTGGTAAGCAAGACGTACTGTACGCCTTCACTCCTCGGAAAAGTCTTCAAAGTTTAGCTATTTCTATACCTTTCTTTCATAAGAAACGTAAAAAATCAAACCCTCCCCTGGAGAAATTTCTGTGCACGGCCCTGCGTACACTTATGCTTCCCGTTTCAAATGTATGTTCGTTCGCTCGATGCTTTGGTATGCGTTGTTCCTGTGTTGCTGCGTGCTGGCAGGGAAGATTGATTTGGTACTTTATCGGATTGCAGTTGAGCATGCAAATACGGGAATGTAAGCTGGAGTCAAGGTTGACATAATTGATAGACTGTTATCCGATATCTCGAGCATTAGCTTTTCGTGCACCATTTTAGGTACCGAATGTGATTTGGTCTGTTTTGGCGTGCTGTTTTGCTGAAAAATTCCTACCCATCCTGCATTCGAAACTGAAAACGGTTTTATAAGTTAAACGTTTGTATTGCCGAAATGCGCATGAAAATATTTTGATTTGGAATTTGAAATCCAAATGTGGATCAAGCATGAAGATTATAAAGCCAATTGCCTCTCTCTCTACCACGACTCTATGATGAATGGTGGAATCATTTCCATTTAGGAAAAAAAACAGTGGTAAAATTATTACCAGATTTCTTTGTTATTAGTTTAGAAGCTTTCCGAAAGATTCCCCCCGCCTTGGAATATTGGGGATGACACAGCATCATCAACTTTCCATTCATCTGGCTTAACCGAAACCTCTACACGCCGTTAACCAAGCGAGAAAAATTACCGACAAAAACCGTCAGACAAAAATTCCTTAGTCACTTCGCCTTTTCACATTTCCTCTCCGGCTGCTTGCCGGAAAACGGATAAGGAAAACCGATCCCTTTCGGGTCCGTTTAGAGATAAGCTCTTTTCATCACACATCCGCAGGCCGAGCGCGCTATCATCATCGCAGCCCAGCTACAAGCCAACGCAACAGAGGATACACAAAAAAGGCGTTCCATCTTTCATATTTCATTCGATCCGTTTAACTCATCGCCCCCTCCGCTCCGCGCTCCATCGAGCACACCACCATTGAACCAACCAACCGTGGAAAACCATGGTACCGTCACACAAAGCAAAATTGATTACTAGCTCAATAGAAAACATCATTTATTATCGCTTTCAAAGTCCGCCCCCTCCCCCCACGGAAAAGCGCGAAAGCGACACTGTAGATCGTCACGCCGGCGATGGCGGAAAGAAAGAGAAATCAAAAAATGGTAGTGGGCACCCATCCCGTTCAGAAGCATAGCAATGCATTGTGGTACGCGGTATTGGGCATTAACATTCAGCGGTTGTCATCGCATCGCACCGTCGACGACGGCGACAACGCTGAAGGCCAGGCGTGGAAAATTTTATAAATTATGATAAATACGTTTATTGTCTTGGTGTGAAAATTGGCATTAATCAGATGCTTGGTGTCGTCTCCAGCTCCCCGGCTCTAAACCTACACCTTCGGAGCCGCCGCGTACCGAACCGACCGACAGCCAACCAAACGCAGGGGCTCCAAATTTCATCAGGTCATAATTCACCCCCCACCTCGCTAGCTGTCTTAAAAAAAATGACACGGCAACAGGCAGGACAAAAGACAAATGTCGCAGGCGAAATTAAAATGAATTTTTCTTCTGCCCCACCATTATCATCGCCGCCGCTGTTGTTAGCCGGTCTGATTGGGTGGTGGCGTTTTGTGTTTCGTTTGTAAGCAGAACGGGGGTCGGGGTTGGTGGCTTTGTCAAGGGTAGTGGGTGTAATGAGAGCTGTGAACGTGTTGTCCGCTCGTGCGCAATTTTTCTCTATTAGGTTTCTTTACGTAGCTACAAATTTACGAGAGGATTTAGCGAAATGGATTTATTGGAGGAGGCAATTGAAGATAGATGCAGACAAAAACTATTTGAATTGAAATGATGCCATCTGCGTGATAGGTTTTACTATTTATTCAGTTAGGGGACGCACACAAAACACATAGCTTTTTTCGGCGATTTTTGACCCCTCCCTACCCCCTGCATTAATCTATTCGATTTTTTGCGAGCTCGCAATTTCCCGAATAAAAAAACTTACAACATGAAAAGCCGCGTGAAAGGTAACTTGTGTGAATTTAATTTTTTTCTCTTGGTGATGGAGGAACATTAACATATTTTCTCTAATCAATGGGTTTTGATGCACGTCAAAAAACTTAATGCTACGTCGCACTACTTCTGACCCTACCCTCTCCCTCGTCACACTTCGTCACAAATTTGGTATACCCTTCCTACCCCCATTAATGCTACGTTATTTATGTATGGCCCCTTACCCTTTAATAAAATACTAAAACGATAGTTATTTAAGAATGTTACGGGTTGAAACGTAACAAAAATGTCTTGTTTTCGCAGCTTGTTACTGCGTGTTAAGATCTTCTTCCTTGGCGTTGTCCATTAGCCGCGTTGTCTGCCGCACCTCGGGGGTTATTCAGTCCGCCTTCTCTCGCGTTTTCGTTCACGTCCATGTCATCACCAGTACTGCATTCATGATGCTGACGGTCGGATGTTTCTATTTGTTTCTTGTACTTACGGGTCGCTATCATAAATCATTCTTCATCCGAAATTTGATTCATTATTGGAGGTGTTGTTTGTTGGTTTGGAGGCATTTGGTGTAATCACGCCCACAGAGAGAAGGGGGAGGGGGGGGGGGTGACGGGGTATTTCCCCTCGGGCCCGGAGTTCTAGAAGGGACCCGGATTTTGAACTGAAATAATAATTCCGAAAAATATTATTTCGACAATTTATTTTAAAATGAAATTAATTTTTTTTCTTCGAGAGTTGTCCTACTGGAGCTGTAGAGCTAGGTTCTCGGAAGGGCTCCCCGTCAGAATCACATACTACAATTTGCAGATGAGACAGGCAATGTCGTCCACTAAAACACTGCTTTAGGCCAATTGTAACGGGCCGTGATTCTGAATGTGATATTCATTGTACGGTTCCGGTATGTGCGGGCGAAGGGATTCGCGATCGCGTGTATCATCGCGAAGAGCTCGATCGTTTGTACGTTAACGTGTTCGATCGCGTGTGCGTTTGTATGTCGCGTGTGCTAACGTGTATGTAACTTCGCGTGTATAAATTTTATTTTATAACCGTGTGCCTTTCGCATATTCGCATGTGTTCTTGGATAATCGCGCGCGGACCGTGAATCTTATATCTTATTTTTGGTGTACGGCTAAGATGCTAAAAGATAGTGAGATCTTCCATATCACTAGAGTTCCCAGTGATGTCGCCATAGAACGTGTTGTCTAGTGGATGTGAGCTTCATTTTTTGATTGATCCTACCGAATGTATGGACCTATGTTATTAGGACATAGAGTAATGGTTTCCGGACGTGACCGATCTATGAGCGCGCGAAAACGGACGTTTGTAGGTTAGCGTTTGAGACAGCGTTTGAAAATTCGTAAGTGCTAAAACGTTCTACTTATTACCGGGGTGTTATTAAGTTTTCGCGATCGCGAACGTAGGTGTGCGTTGTTAATCGCGAAGGGCTTAAGCGTTCGTATGTCAACGCGTTTGTCACGTGTGCTCGCGTTCAAGTGACTTCGCGTGAACAAAACTGGATTTTGTAACCGTGTGGCCATTTCTGTATACGCGTGCGCTCTTGGATGGTCACGCGGACCTTCATTCTGATGGTTAGTTTTTGGTATACAATTCACATTCTGACAAGGAGCAAGTTACCACATATCACTAGAGTCCTCGGTCATGTCGCCATGTAACGTGGTGTCCAGTGGATATGAGAGCTTTTCTTTAAATGATCCAATTGAAGGCATGGACCTAGTCTGCTGATATCAAGGATGGAAACATCCGGAAGTGACCGATTCATGATCGTGCGACCGCGGGAGTTTTTAGGTTCACGCTTGAGACCGCGTTTGAAAATTTATAGGAGCTAAGACATTCACTTGATCACCGGGATGTTATCTTGTTTACGAGATCGCGGGTTTAGGTGCCGTGGATGGTCGCGAAGGGCTTAAGCATTTGTATATTAACGTGTTTGTCACGTGTGACTTCGCATGTATAATTTAGATTTTATAATGATGTAGTGTGTATTCTTGCTCGATCGCGCGCGAACCGCGAGTCTGATGCTTAATTTTTAGTGTATGGTACAGATGGTAGAAGAGAGTCCGTTTCCCCATATCACTAGAGTTCCAGGTCATGTCACCATGGAACGTGTTGTTTAGTGAATATGAGCGTCACTTTTTTGATTGATTCAACTGAAGACATTAGTCCAGACTGCTAGGACCGAGGTAAGACTTCCGGACGTAACCGTTTTATGATCACACGAGTGGTGTGTTAATGTTTGAGACCACGTTTGGAAGTTTAAAGATGCTGGCATTTGCGTACTGAAATTGTCGTCCATCTATGTGTGGATGGATACAACAAGGATTTAATCATTAATTAAATTTAGCAAAGTTTTTCAAATGACGCTATGTTCAATGTTCACTTTCTGAAAATATTATCGCAGTCTGAACGAAAGTTTGTAACTATAATATAGGAATACTCACGAAAAAATTCTATGAGGCGCTCATCTGGCCCCTTCAGCTGCTGATATACCGGGTCCATTTTCCGTATCCACGCGTTCGTCTGTTTTCCGCAGTCACTAGCCCTAGTATTTTCGGTAACTATAAAATACTTTTCAATTTTGCAAATGGCCGCGAATTGACAGCTCATTTTTGTGGTTTGACCGAGATCCGGTAATTGAGGTTAATTCAACAATCCGTTTGGTACTTTTTTTTACCGCATACGGGAATATTCTGGTTTTACCGAACGCATTGTACTTTTAGTTAACGGATTTGGTAAATCAAATCGTGTATAACAGACAGTTCAGTATTTTTTTACACAGCTTCTGTTCAACATATCGTGTTTACCGAAACGTCAGTTATTTTTAATATTTACAGAAATATTTTATCAAAAAATGACCGAACAGTGCATATTTTTATTTTTTTATTTTTTTTTTAAATTTAATTCGTTTAGTTACTTTTTTATTTTAGCTGTCTTCATTATTAGCTGAATTTTCTCTTCCTTTAGACAATTTTCATGTAGCTATCTTAATGTATTATCCCATTATTTAGTATTTTTCGCAGTGGCAAATTTTATGTCCATTGGTTTGTCTTTATTCCATTAAGTTTTTCCATTTGCCTGTATGTTCTATTTATTCCAATTGTACATTTTCATATTTTCTATTTTTTTCATATTTTTCATTTTTCAATTTGATTATTTATTTTTTTATAATTTATCTAATTTTTTGTACTATTATTGCTCTAACTCGCGATTTCTCGTTTTGATAATTACTCAATAAATTACTGTTTTTTCTTTTCCAGTTTTACCGTCGTTTTGATTATTTACTTTTATTTTGTTTATTTCGATTTTTTAAGTGGTCATCATTTCTTTTTCTTCATATAGCCGTTAAATCAGCATTGGCGTTTATTTTTCGTTTCGTTACTATCTATATTTTTCGCTTTTCTTTTTGTCTATTCCTTTGTTCTTGTCGTGCTCTTTATAAATATTCAGTTATTTAATTTTTTTACTATTTTATATGTCCAAATTTGTTTTTTTCTGTTGCATTGTTTTTTTTTCTCAGTCTATGAACGAATTTTACTTCCAAGCTCTTTACATTTATTAATTATTTAGTTTTTTTTTTTCATTTTTGTTACTATTTTCATTTGCTTGTTTTCGTTTCTCCATTTTCGTGCTATTTTGAATTTTCTTCACTTTTCGTGTTTTTCATGTGTATATTTCATTCCTTTTAAATTTGTTCAATCTGCAGCATTAAACTTTCTCCATATTACAATTTTAGATACCCTTAGAAAAATCTCTGAGCCGGTGTGCTGGTTTAATTATTTTTTATTTCGAAAATTTTCAATTTTTTCATTGTTTTAATATTTCTATTCTTCTTTAATCTCTTCACAATAATTTCAGGAATCAGAATATATTGGCTCAAATGGCACGTTCCCCGTACATAGTCGGGGATTTGTGCCTTGCCGTGTGTTTTCATCATTTCCTGAGTGGAAGGAAAGGACAAGGAGGAGTGGGGAAGTAGAATTGGAAGGGTGGGAAAAATAACAGCACAAAACAAAAATAAACAACAGGTAAGTTAAACTCACAAGTAGTTCAACTTGCCTGCGAATAATCCTAAAGCTCTTTACCACATTGGATAAGAAACTTTAGTATGTCTCTGAGTTTCAGTCGACCAAACATGGTTTCGTCTATATAAGGACGGCTGAAGACTCGAAATCGCAATTGCGCTACCGCTGGACAGTTGCATATCAGATGATATGAGGTTCCGTAGTCGGATTCACAAAGATCACATGAAAAAGACTCAGCGCGCTGAATAGTTGCCATGTGATAATTGAGTTTGCAGTGGCCGGTTAAAGCCCTGGTCAGCATGCCGCAGTGGAGCTTCGAAAAATGTAAGAGATTTTTCGAAACCACTGGGCATGGTTGTTCTAGAAACGCCTTTGTTTGGCGACACGTTTGTAGATTTCTCCAATAATTGCGGTGCTCGGACAAAGCCCAGGACCGTATTTTTTCCCTTATCCAACTTGTCGAAATTGGCAGGGCGGGCTCAGGACCAACGAAGTCAATCGCTGAACCTGCCCTGGCCAATTCGTCAGCCCATTCATTTCCAGTAATACCGCAATGTCCGGGCACCCAGACAAGGTAGATAGTGTTGACAATGCTTAGTTCTTCGATTTGGGTTCGGCACGCGATCACTAGCTTGGACCGGGATTTGTCTGAGCTAAGGGCCTTGATTGCAGCCTGACTATCGGAGCAGAAGTTTATAACTCTGCCGGACAAACTCAGTTGAAGGGCCGATTGCACCCCGCACATAATCGCAAAGATTTCTGCTTGGAATACAGTACAATATCTACCTAGTGAGTGAGATTGTTCCAATCTCATTTCACGACAGTAGACACCAGCACCAGCACGTCCCTCCATCAGAGAACCGTCAGTGTAACAGACTACTTGCGTTTGTTGTTGTCTTTCCATAAAGCCAGACAACCACTCCTCTCGAGAGGGAATCTTCACATGGAATGTCCTGTAAGGAAAACTACAAGTGAGTGTAATATCGCTGGGAGCAAGAATATCTTCACCCCATGTAACCATTTGTGACCACAATCGTATATGACTGGTAGCAAGATCAACATGATTACTGTTCCAAAGCCCAGTAACCTGCAGTCTGTATGCACATGATAGTGCTTCTTGTTTTAAGTGTATGTGTAATGGTTTGATATTTAGAAGTGCCTCAAGAGCAGCAGTCGGAGTCGTGGTGAAAGCACCAGTCAACGCCATGAGCGCCATTCTTTGCAGATGGTTTAGCTTTGACTGGACTGTCACCACCTCTCCCCTCTGCCACCACACAAGGCATCCGTATGACAGTATTGGACGTACAATTGTCGTGTAAATCCAATAGATGTATTTAGGTTTGAGACCCCAGGTCTTTCCAAAAGTTCGTCTGCACTGCCCGAAGGCCATGCACGCTTTCTTGACTCTGAACTCAATGTGAGCAGACCAATTCAGTTTGGAATCCAATATGACTCCAACGTATTTGACTTGATCCGCACACAGTAGCTCAGAATCAAAGAACTGCAAGGGACGAACCCCGGTTGTTATTCGCTTCTTCGTGAAAAGAACCATTGAAGTTTTGCTTGGGTTAACTGATAGTTTAACTTGTCGACACCACTGTTCGACGGCTCTTAATGCCTGTTGCATTAAGTCAAAGATTGTTCCGATGCAAAATCCAGTAATTAGTATTTGGTAATCGTCAGCAAACCCGTAGGTTGGAAATCCAAGCTCATTGAGTTTCTTCAACAAGCCGTCAGCTACTAAGTTCCATAACAAAGGTGACAGAACGCCGCCCTGAGGACAACCGCAAATACTCAACTTCCGTATCTCAGCCTGTCGCAGTGACGAGCAAAGCATGCGGTTACTAAGCATTGCGTTTATCCAACCTGAGATACATGCAGGTATCCCATGACCGCGCGTCGCTTCCAGAATAGACTGGAAGGACACATTGTCAAAAGCACCCTCAATATCTAGGAATACACCCAAGCTAGATTGCTTGAGCGAGAAGGCTTTCTCAATGTTGTAAACAACATCGTGAAGCAGAGTGATCGTGGATTTCCCACACTGATATGCATGTTGCATTTTGTGCAGTGGATATTCAACTAAACTAACGTTCCTGATGTGATGATCGATTATCCGTTCCAAAGCTTTCAGAAGAAAAGAACTTAAGCTGATTGGCCTAAAACTCTTGGCTTCTTCATAGCTTGAGCGCCCCCCTTTGGGAATAAATCTAACAGTTATTTCTCGCCATGCTTTCGGGATATACCCGGTAGCAAGACTGGAAAGCAAAATCTTTTTCAAGACATGTTTAAGAATATCAAATCCCTTTTGCAGTAGCACGGGAAGTATCCCATCTTTTCCGGGTGATTTGTATGGAGCAAAGCTGTCAACTGCCCACTTGACCGATTCAGTGGAAACCAATGTGCGTGCTAACGCCCACGAGTCCGAATCACCAGAATGAGATCTGTGAACGTTGATCAACTCCGGATCGATACAGCCTGGAAAGTGTGTGTCGAAGAGACAATTAAGAACATCTTTTTCGTCCGTCACATAAACACCATCTCTGGTTTTCAAGGAGTTCATCTGAAAATCATTCGATTTGGAGAGAATTTTATTTAATCTGCTAGCCTCGTTCAGACTAGAGACATTAGTGCATAGGCTTTGCCAGCCAGCCCGTTCTGCAGATCTAAGACATTTCTTATATGCACTACGAGCTGACCTGAAAGCCCTGGAGTCATCACGCTGACGCCGATTCCAAGCTCTTCTCATAACTTTCTTCATTCTTTCAAGCTCAGCCCTCCACCAAGGGGTTCCCCTAGTCGATTTAACAGTACGAAGTGGACAAGCTTCTTCGTAGGATGCTAATATGAATGAGTTTGTCGTATCCACGACGTCATCTAAGTCGTTTAGTTGACTAATTGTTGGAAAATATCCATGAAATTTAGTCGCCAAGTTTTCCAAAAAGAGGTCCCAGTTTGTAGATTTAGGATTACGATAGGTCACCACATTGAAGGTGACATCAAAATGCTCGAAAAATATATATTTATGATCGGATAGAGACGGTTCAGTTTCATTTGGAACCTGCCAATTTCCCAGTTCATGCAAAATTCTATCAGAGCAAAGTGTTATGTCTAACACCTCCTCCCTCCCAGACCTCGCAAAAGTTGGTCGGTTTCCCACATTCAGAATATGGAGATTTGTACTACTTATGTACTCCATCAGTTCAGAGCCTCTCAGATTGATGTCTGAGCTGCCCCAAATGATGTGATGAGCATTCGCATCACTGCCGATAATGAGCGGAAGCCCATTTCTGCTACAATATGATACAATGCTTTTGAAATCATCAGAAGGAGATGATTCGTTATGCGGTAGGTATGCATTTTCATTGTTTTAATATTTCTATTCTTCTTTAATCTCTTCACAATAATTTAGTTGGAACCCGAAATCCCTGCCATCATTTGAATTTGTTCTGCTCCCAAGCCCAGTTCTTTGAGAAAATGCGATGGTTAAAAATGTTTATGTTCACACACAAAGCAAAATTCATCAACCTTCGGTTGGTCTGTCAGCGTTGACGTTGACTTTCATCACATTAGGAACTTTATAATGCTCACATTCTAAAAGTTAAGAATATTATTGATCTTACATATGTAACTGCATACTATTATAAATTTTGTAGTCTAAGCTAGCGAAGCAATTTTCCAAAACACACAGGTTTAACTATTTATAATCGTCACTTGGACGTATGCTAATAACATCCATCTTATGAATGGATTTTATTAGTACATTGCTGCTTTAATTTCGTAGATTGTCAAATGTCAGGTAATTCAGTTCTCTTTAGAAAAAGTATTTAACTACAGGGTGCGCCAGCTGGATGAACCCTTTTTAAATATTGTACAACTCCGCCATTTCTCAGACGATTTTCACAAGTAAACAAGTTGTTTTTAAGATATGTTATGCCATTTATTATAAACCAGGTTTAGAAGAATACAACGTCGATTAAATGACCACCCCCATTTGATACACAAAAATCAGCTCTTTTGCGGGCATTTTGCAGGACACTGGCAGCATTTCGGGCTTAATAAAACTCTGCATCTATAAATTCTGATGAAATGAATCTACCCCAAAAGATAATAAACATGGATCCAAAACTCAAAGAGCTTTTTTCTCTTTCAATCATCTTTCTCTTATTGTTGATAAGGACAAATAGGATTCTCAACCCAAAGTTGCAATAAAATTCGTCGTTTATTGCAATTACTCGAACTGTCTACTTTGGTTCATTCAAATATAATGCTTTGAATTTAAGCCAATTGTATTTTACCAGGCAGGGTAGGATCAGGAAGAAGGGTCTTTCTAGTTTACATTAGCTATCTCCTAGAGCGAGAAAAGAAATGAAAAAGGCATGATAAAATCCGTTACTACATTAAACATCTTAAAAAGGTATAAGATTATCGAATAAATTTGCTCAACAGTTTTCCACACCTCCTTGTTCACAAAGTGTCATTTTCGCCCAAGAACCGGAGGAATCTGAAAATATATTTTTTCAGCTGAGAATGGGACTTTGTAAACATTGAAATTTATCTGAATTTACTGGTCATTTAAACCCAACATTTTCTTGTAAGTCCTTGTTAATCGACTTCTTAATCCATAGGCCCCGCGCACACCTAAAAACTGATAAAATTTGAATAGCTTTCTCGGGTGATTTTACATCGATTTTTAGCTTTCTACGAAGTTGTAGACAATGAGATTGTTCATCAGATTCTCACTTTTAGTATTTTTTGAATGTCTCCAGTACCAATTAGTAGCGAAAATGCGAATTTATTTCATTAAAAAACTGAAGATTTTAATCAAAAAACATTAAAATCAAAAGTTGTTCTGGACCCTCCGACAGAATATTTTAATTTTACTTTCAAATGAAAGGGAATAGTCCATTCCCGAAGTTGTACAGATGCCGAATTTTTTTGAATAAAGTTGTTCGACAAAGACACCGTGAAATCAACATTTTTGAGACAACGCGTCCTTCTAATTTGCTCTGCAAGATCTTGATTGTAGTGGCTGCAGTGTGGCAAGGTCTTGTTGAAAATAGAAATTTTTCAGACCTTTTTTCTGCATTTGTGGACAGACAAGGTGCACCAAAATCCAACGGTAGCGTTCGCCGTCGTGTACCAAAATCAGGCTTTGCATCAACCATTCTTGCCACAGAATTTCCATATTCCAAGTTACTAAAATGGCACTAAATGACGTTTCAGAATTGTGTTTTTCTGTTAAAATCGGATGGAAAATCACAGAGTTGTTCAATGTTTTAAAATAGGATACATGTGCCATGTTTTAAGTTTTTGTAAGCAACGACAGTGATGAATAGCTTTACAGGATCGATCTCACTATTCTAGTTATTAATATCACATCCATGTCTAAGTCAATGAAACTTTCTCTTTCCACAAACTTACTCTTTACTTTTTTGGTTATTTTATTAGTGGGAAAGTTATGCGAGGAATTTCGACAATGGTTCGCTATTTTTTAGGGATTTTCGTCATTAAACAATATTCCGTATCAGAGTTTAAAACAGGTACACGTATTTTTATAGAGATAGGCGGTTTGAGCCTGGTTCTGTGGCTTTCGAAGGCTTCGCCCGTTCTCATTGGTTCGGACAGATTGGTGTGTTCCTACTTACAAGTGAATAGATTAATACGATTCGATGAAATAGAAGATAACAAACGAGAACAGGAATCTTGTTAGCTGATTCAATTCGAAGTTTGTTTAGTGAAGATTCAAGCGCGCTGGCAGGAGATCGTCTTAAAGGGGTAGATAAAGTTGAGAACAGATATCGCAATCTTAGAGACTAATATGCGCTAAATTGTTTCTTCCGGACCGGTGTTTATAGACAGTTCGCAAAAATAAATTTTGTTTGCAGTTTGGCATGCTCACAACATAAAAAACAATATTATTAAGTATTCAATACGTATTGCATACAACGTCACTTTCAATTGTTATGTTTTCCATGGATAATATGTGACAATTTGTTAGTTTATTATGAAAATTTTGCTTTTTACATTTCTTATAAAAGAAATGTATAGAATTCGCTCAAACTTTCAAGATTTTTTCCGAGGCCCGGAGGGCCAAGTCTTATATACCAATCGACTCAGCTCGACGATTTGGGACAATGTCTGTGTGTGTGTGTGTGTGTCTGTGTGTGTGTATGTAACGGACAAATTCTCATTCGTGTTTCTCAGCAATGGCTGAACCGATCTTATCCAAACCAATTTTAAATGAAAGAACTAAAAAACAGTATGAACGCTATTAATTTGTTTTTCATTCTGATGTTTAGTTTTTGAGATATGAATGTTTGAATGCGTAAAAATGGCGTTTTTTGCAGTTTTTTTAAATTATCTGCCGGAATTGACAATACAGATTACCACTTTATATGTTTTTAGACAGCTTTAACGAATTCCTTTCGAACAAGCTATAGATTGTTAAAATCGGACTATTATCAAAAGAGATATTTAACATTAAATGCGAACGAAAGATTTTTATCATTTCCCATTGCCAGAAATATGACCAAAAACATGTAATCTATTATTAACGCCAAAACCGCTTATTTTAGGTCAATTGTATCTTCGGAGAATTTAATGGAGGTAATATGCCCTTTCTTTTGGTATTGTGCTTTTGCTAATTAATCCCCCTATGAGTGAGATATCTTCACAAATTTTCTTGGAAGTGATTATATCGAAATGATGCCTTCAGCAAATTTGTAGCTCTTACTTTTGCGAATAACTTTACTAAAGACTTCAAATATCTATTTTGAATACTTTAAAAGTTATGGCTTGTTGTTTGTGGATTACTCTTCGTCGCCTATTTATTGTTCAATATAGTAATAATCCATTGAAATAAGCCAAACATTATTTCGATAAATCGAATTTTGTATTTCATTTTTCTATCTACAACCGCTAGAAATAATCACCGAACATTTCCAAGTTGTCTGGAAGGAACTTGATAACTTATCAGTGCAAAAATGTTCATTTGTGCGAACCTTCTGACTGAAATTTTTCTAACTTATGACCATCGGATCGATCTGAAACCTTTCGGAAAATGAAAAGCGAAATAAATAACTCCAAGCAACGGCGTAGCCAAGAGAAGGTTTTGGGGTTTAACACCATACAGCACCCCCCCCCCCCACCACACCAAAAAAAATATTGGATTGGAGTTGAAAATTTATTGATGCTGACTGATTTAATTAAATATTACAATAACAATTATCTGATCCGTAGATTGATAACCTGTTGTTGTAAACATCATGAGGACTTTTGATAAATTGTCGGAATGGGGTCCTGATACGTAACTGATCTATTGGTTTTGATTTCACAGTTGTCTAATAGCATCAATATTAAATTCCTGCCAGAAAACATTTCAATAGAAAATTCCAGAGATCTGTAATCAATCATAATCCTCAGATTTATTTTCAAATTTTCAGCTTTTTTCCTACACAATATTACGAAAGCTTATTAAACAATTTTTCCTAATAAGTTTGTGAAAATTATAAACTATTTGAAATTTTTTAATAGTTTTATTTTTTATTCAACCGTGATTTTTTTAATAAATAGTGACCATCGCTTCACAACGTAGTCTATTTTTCATGGCTTGCGGTGAGCACGATCTCTCGAATTGCTGAACTGAAAATTATGGAATAGAAATAATTTTTTAGTATTCTTTACAGATTTAACTCGCCGCGCAGATAGCTCTGAATTAGACCCGCTTGTGCCCTAAGACGATTTCGCTAGATTTTCAGAGCACTATGCACCCAGTGCATTAACGCAAGTGACGGAAGGTTATCGAAAAGTTTCGTGAAAATGAAAATTCCAGTAATGATGATGATTTTCCCAAACGGTTCGTTTTCGTGAGGTTTTTATTTGTTCTTTTGCATTAGGATTAGCGATAATAATACAAATCAAGGATACTACTGGGAAGTCACCTTTAGAAAAAGTAGACGTCGAAGTAAAATTTGAAACTATGCACGCATGTACTTCAGAGATAGCGTGATATCAGGAGCTGTGATTTCATTTCAACGCTTTTTTGTGAAAAGGGCGTTACTTACAAATGGCTTTTTTCATACATGCGAATGAGGGCTTTGAAACGCAACAAATTAACCTTAAAAGTTTTGATTCTACGATATTGCTTTCTTAAACTACAGCAAACAATACAACGGGCGAAACTGTATTTTTGTTTGTTTATTTAAAGTTTCGCCCTCCATGCTCCATGCAAACAAACAGGGCGATACTTTTTTTGCTAGCAGTTTAGAGGCGAAACTGTTATTTTCGTATTTTTTTTAGGATTATCAAGCTGATACCAGCTGTAAATAGTAACAATGATCTCTATTGAAAAAACACGGACGAAATCGGTTGTGTAGAACGGTAGTTATTGTAAAAAACGTAAGGGCGATACTTCAATGCTGATAGGTGGGACCGAAAAAGTAAACAATCGCCAAAGCGGCGATACTATCATTTTGTCAATTTCAATAGCAAAAACAAATTTTAATTCAATAATTTCATAATTTCAAATACTTTATGAAGTTTCGATCACTGAATCATGCAATCTAGGATGTAAAAAAACACAATAGTTCTTAAATAGGAAATAAAACCAAGTCTGGAAATATTCACTGTTGATTTTCTTTGAGTGGTATCACTGCTAGTATCGCCCTTTTCAAGAAAAAGCGTTGATTTCTTAGTTCTCAGTCGCGTTGGAAATTTGAGTAAAGTATAAACTTCAAATCGATTCAAAAAAAAAAATTCGATTTTTTTGGCTCAGTACAATATATAACCCCTTTAGGAAAATTCAGTTTTCCCACCACAATTTAGATATTTTATTAACACAGCATTAACAATCATTCAATATTTTATGGGCCTTTTTTTCGCTTTCCCATTGATTTGGTTTGAGATTTCTAGCACTGATGTTGTCCTATGCTGATTTGAGCGATTCTCTGAGTCCTGCCACTATCCCATGTAGTATGTGTTATCAAAAACATCGCGAAGCATCAAGTTCTAAATGTTCTCAAACGATATAATATCCGAAGAGAGTGATAAGAGTTATAAGAAATGTCTCATCACACTGTTAGGTGGATTAAAAACGTTTTTTTTTTAAATTTGAGGAAAATGCGATTCTATTTCATCAATTACCTTAAATAGCATCAAAATTGGGTAAACTACCCTACATTTTGACTACTACCTAACAGTGCAGGACCAACTACCTTAATTGAATATAATTGTAAGACTGTGGGCCTGAATTGCTGGCATAAAAGAATGAATTAGCGGCAGGTTGATAAAATCGGGTACAAAAAGTTCATAAAATCGGGGGTGCATAAAAACGGGGGTGCATAAAACCGGGAGTTTATAAAAACGGGTCGAAACTGTACCACGTAATAATTTTTTCGGTATACCTACTAGATACGGATGTATTATGCGGATGTCGTCAGTAGAAACATATCACAAATACCGCAATCCTTCAAATATGTTGATATCTTTCTAATTGCTATTAAATATATCTCGTTATAAAATCGAATCCCGGGATTTAAGAACATAAATTTTCGGGATTCAGGATACCCGTATATTGCAAAAATCCCGGCATTCGGGGAATAAACTTGCGGTTTGGAAGCTCTATAACCAATAAACACTCGCTTTGACTTGTGTCGAGCCATCTTCTTACTCAACACTGCACTGTTATATTACAAATGTAATGTAATTTTAAGCCCCCTTCTCTACATTTTTTACGTGATGACATTGATAATTGTATTGTCAGCCCATGCACTCTAAGACAACTTGCAGATGATGGCGTGGTTTTTGTTACAGGACCAAAAGCCATAAATTTACAGCAACCACTGCAAGATAGTTTGGATAATTTATCAAATTGGGCTTTGAAGCTAGGCATCGATTTCTCTAAGAAGAAAACAGAGTTGGTTGTTTTTTCAAGAAAGCGTGATCCAGCTCAGCTTCAGCTTCAGTTGGTTGGTAGAACGATAGCCCAAGTCATGACCTTTAAATATCTCGGAATTTGGTTCGATTCTAAAGGTACATGGGTAGGCCACATTAGGTATCTAATAAAGAAGTGCCAACAAAGGATAAATTTTCTCCGAACAATAACCGGATCTTGGTGGGGTGCTCATCCAAGTGACGTGATAAGATTGTATCAAACAACGATACTTTCAGTAATGGAATATGGGTGCTTCTGTTTCCGTTCAGCTGCAAACACATTATTAAATTGGAACGAATACAGTATCGTGGTCTACGAATTGCCTTAGGTTCCGACACATACGATGAGTCTTGAAGTACTAGCAGGAGTTCTTCCCTTTAAAGATCGATTCTGGGATCTCTCCTCTCGTTTACTTATACGATGTGAGGTTATGAATCCACTGGTAATTGAAAATTTTGAAAGACTTGTCGAGTTTCAATCCCAAACCAGATTCATGACAGTGTATTTCAATCACATGTCACAAGAAATAACGCCTTCTAGTTATGTTATGACATGTGTTAATATACTAGATACTCCCGATTCCACTTTATTTTTCGACACGTCCATGCAAGAGGAAATTCGTGGAATCCCGGATCACCTGCGCTCTCTGGAGATCCCTAAAATATTCATAAGTAAATACCAACAAATTGACTGCCATAAAATGTTCTACACTGATGGGTCACGAATCAATGAGGCCACTGGCTTCGGTATTTTCAACAATAACACCTCAATCTCTTTCAAGCTTGCAGAACCTGCCTCTGTTTACACAGCCGAACTAGCAGCAGTTCACTATAGTCTGGAAATCATTGATACTTTACTTCCGAGCCATTATTTCATCCTCACAGATAGCCTCAGCACAATTAAGGTACTACGCTCTTTAAAGCTTGATAATCACTAGGGTGGGGCATTGTTATATGGAAAAACGTAATCATAGCCACATTAACCGAGCACAGCACTTTTTTGGTTCCTTTTGGGGTCTCAAACAACTGTGCAAAATTTGGGGTCGATTGGTGTAGACCCGGCGTAGCGCATAGCGTTTGAAATTTGTATGGAGATTAGTATGGGAAAACCTACATTTTTGCATTTTTAATTCTACAGACTACAATTTTTCCTTTAGTATGCCAACAAATAGATAGAAGTGTAGTCCAGGATATGCTGAACAACTTTGCCGAAGGATGTATAGTGTTAGAATGTTTCTAAGCCAAGTAATAACTGTTCAAAGTTTGATACATCGAATTAATTGCCAAAAATCATTTTTATTGCCAACACTGCCGGTGTACCAATGGTATTTCATATAGCATTCCAAAATAACATTATATATTTTAGTTTTAACACATTGGTATGTTTGGATGAATTATTCAACAGCCTTAGCTCAATTTCATGAGCGTAGGTAGTTGAGCAATAGGACGTAGTGAGGGGGGATGGGGGGGGGACTTTAATATGTAGAAATTTGAACTGAAATGTTGTCGAGTTGGAATGTTCAGATGAATTATTTCAAAACAATTACACAATGTCCTACGCATAATAGTAACGATGAAATAAAACATACTGTATCCCTTTTCCTTGACTTTTATCAATAGAAGTTACGTTACAGACTGAATCAACTGATGTCGAGTTGATATGTCAGAGAATTGCATTGATTATATTTCAGTTTAAAAGGCACTATGATTTGATGGGATGCTCATTTCGATGCTGGACGATCACCTGAAGCAAAAATTGTTGTAGGGATCTGGTGGATTTCATGTTGAAATCCAGAAATTAGCTTCACGCTTCGTGATCGAACAGCATAGAAATGAGCATCCCATCAAATCATAATGCCTTTTAAACTGAAATATAATCAATGCAATTCTCTGACATATCAACTCGACATCAGTTGATTCAGTCTGTAACGTAACTTCTATTGATAAAAGTCAAGGAAAAGGGATACAGTATGTTTTATTTCATCGTTACTATTATGCGTAGGACATTGTGTAATTGTTTTGAAATAATTCATCTGAACATTCCAACTCGACAACATTTCAGTTCAAATTTCTACATATTAAAGTCCCCCCCCATCCCCCCTCACTACGTCCTATTGCTCAACTACCTACGCTCATGAAATTGAGCTAAGGCTGTTGAATAATTCATCCAAACATACCAATGTGTTAAAACTAAAATATATAATGTTATTTTGGAATGCTATATGAAATACCATTGGTACACCGGCAGTGTTGGCAATAAAAATGATTTTTGGCAATTAATTCGATGTATCAAACTTTGAACAGCTATTACTTGGCTTAGAAACATTCTAACACTATACATCCTTCGGCAAAGTTGTTCAGCATATCCTGGACTACACTTCTATCTATTTGTTGGCATACTAAAAGAAGAATTGTAGTCTGTAGAATTAAAAATGCAAAAATGTAGGGTTTCCCATACTAATCTCCATACAAATTTCAAACGCAATGCGCAACGCCGGGTCAACACCAATCGACCCCAAATTTTGCACAGTTGTTTGGGACCCCAAAAAGAACCAAAAAAGTGCTGTGCTGAAAAAACGATCATTTTGCCCCACCCTAATAATCACGCTCCGTTCTTTTTGAAGAAGATACGAGAATACTTAACTAAATTAACAAATAAATCTTATCAAATTACCTTACAGATGTGGATTCCCGCTCATTGCTCCATACCGGGTAATGAGAGAGCGGATAATTTAGCCAAAATAGGGGCACTGGAGGGTGACAGGGGGCCTTCAATGAATTTTATAGCGCTTCTCGTCAGAGGACGCTTACTAGTTGGCAAACATCATGGGACAATGGTGATCTGGGACGGTGGTTGCACTTAATTATCTCTAAAGTATCAACGAAGGCATGGTTCAAACGGTTGGATGTAAGTCGAAACTTCATTCGTGTGATGTCTAGGCTCATGTCCAACCATTATACGTTGAATGCGCATCTCCGCCGTATTGGGATCGCAGAAGATAATCAATGTGCTTGCGGAGAGGGCTACGAAGACATTGAACATGTTGTTTGGTCTTGCACTTAATATCGTGAAGCCAGATCCCAATTAATAGACTCCTTACGAGCCAGAAGAAAACCACCCTATGTTCTTGTTCGTGATATCCTCGCTTTACGAGATCTTACATATATGGGTCATATTTATCATTTCCTGAAAACAATAAATATTCAAATATAATTATCCCCACAACATTTCTAGTTTTTTTCCCTTGCTACCCACAAACAATTTAGATTTCTTCGCAGTTAGTTAAGTTAGATAATACGATATAAATAAAGAAAAAAAAAATAAACAAAGATTACAGAAAAACTATCAATAGGTTTACAATGAAATTCAAGAAAATAGAGTATAATATAAATATTCAAAATGATGATTATCCTCAGTGTTAGCATTAGAAAGTGAATTTTTATTATAACGTGATAGTGTTAAGAACTTTTGTAACATGTTATGTAAAAAACAACCTGGCGTAAAAAAGCTTTTGCAAATGCCGTGTCAAATAAACGTTTCATGAAAAAAAAAATGTAATGTAAAACCGAAAACGCTGAAGGCAATATTTTCCTCAGTGAAACATCACATTTATGTCATCGTTGGTCGAAATCTGCTTCCCTAGGAAGCCAAAGTCTCATGCATTAATTTGGACATTTAACTTGTAAAAACCGAACGACAGGAGCTCTAAAGCTACCCAAGTTTGTGAAAAATTTAATTAAATTCTGTTTCAGAGAACACTGCCAGTTTACAGCTTCGTTTGTTGGTGTACTTTTTTTTGTTTCCTTCCTAACTTACTCCCGTCAATCTATTGCTCTGGGTACAGCAATAAGAAGGACCTCCCACGGTGAAATGAAAACAAAGAAACGGTCGGTGAAAATGGCGAACGGGTGCCACAGCAAGGACGGATATGAAACTGAGCATTATCCTGTCAGTATTCTTATAATCGCGTGGGTTCTGACTGGGCAGCGTAGTGAGGATATAAAGGGATTCGAGGGAAATGGGTTCAAATACCAATTTGCGGGTAAATTTGTCAGATTCAAACAAATATAGGTTTGACGTTTTGAATGCCGCCTTCTAGTCAAAATACCAAATTAAAAATATTTGGCGCATTTTTCTTCACATTACTCCACCAGGCTCAAAATAGTAAAATATGAAATGGGTATCGCAAGCGGAAACCGTCACCGGCAATAGTCGAATCGAAACAAGTATCACACGGTGGAACGTAAAGGTGACGGGTGAATGGGACAAAAAGCGGAAACTGGAAAACAGTCGGAGAAAAGTTTCTCAACTGTGGCGTTGTTGTTGTTGTTGCTACCATTTCTGATCCAGACCCACCCCCCGGTTGGGATGGATTGGAAAGGTGTCGGCCGGAGTTGACTAGGGATCTATCTCGTAGGGAGGAGCAGGGCGTGGTGTGATAGGGTCGGATCGGAACAGAAGACAGTCGGGATTGAAACAGCACAGGCCACCACGGAGCTGTATCAAACTGTCACGTCTCACGTCTCGTTAGTCACACTCAAGTATCATCTGCCCGATACAAGTGGTGGGGGGGGAGGGGTGATTCGGAAGCGGAGAACGATGCTTTGTTGTACGATCGTTGTACGGGTTCGAGGCCGGAAATGTTTGCCGATTGCAATATAAACCGGCAAATTTGGAAGCACATATTGACAGACTGGGGGAAAATGTTGACAGAGAGTGTAGAAACAATGGAATGGCGAATTCTTTTTCATATAAATAAATATGTACCGATGCAACGCAAAGCGAGTTGTGTGCTGTACAGAACTGGTGATAGAAGCCAAAAGCTGATCTTGAAAATAATGTTTGAAGTTTCTAAAGACACAAAAAGTATATTCCTTTAATACATTTTTCAACAAATTACAAACAACCCATCCAAAACCAAGAGTTCGTTTTCGTTTCGTTATTTGAAGCAAACTAGAGTTTGCTTGCTTGTTTCGCGAGACATCGCTCGGGACCAGCTAATTGTTTTAAGTGTTCACTCAAGTTGTGTGAGTGTTGTGATTTATCATTTAACTGGTCTCAAGTTGGTACTAGTTATTGATGAGACGAAACACAAAAATTTGGTTGTATCCAAACAAGGTTTTAATAATATATATTTTTACGTAACTTGTCTGTTTAATCCACTAGACTAGACATCTCAGCTAATTCTTATGGTACATAACAAAAACATGGTTAGATCAAAGATCCAATTGACACCACCAAACCACATGGTTCGCATGCGATCGTACAATCACTGCCATTTGCGCCTTGTTCTTGAATTATTTGATATTGTTTAAAACATTTATATAACTACACAGAAAAAAATATTTTGTAATTTTAAGTTTATTTTCATGCACATATTTGGAGCATGAATATAAATGTAAAATTAAGTTCCACCACAAATACACATGACTTGTCGTGCTTTCCTCAATGAATTTTATCATAATTTTACATGTGGATTGAAAATTACAGTTTCTTTAAACGGAAAACTAATGCACTTCAATGAGTTTTTACTCGAATATTGCTGTAAAATGAATGACATGTAATATTACACGAATGAAAGTGTAAAATTGTGTGCTGTTTAATGCTTCAATTGATTTTAACGTAATATTCAATCCAGTTTTTGATTCAATCGTTATATGTTTACATTCGTATTGAATTACATGTCGTTTAAATTTCATTAGTGGAGTGTAGTACGACCAATAATTATTTTTTCCCTGATCATTTTAGGAAAGGTATCACATTAGTTCGATAAAATTTCTGCTTGCAATTAATGGAATTATTAAAATCTATTATCAATCTTCTATTTCGCACCTAGTCAACAGTAACGAAAAGCTACGAAAAACGTGAAAACCAGTATTTGGGTGAAGTGAAAGTTTCTGTCGAGCATTTAGTGTTCCAATCAGGGTTGTTAACCCGATGAATTCAACGTTATCGTTTTAACGAGATATCGTTGAATCGATAATTTTTCCGTTAAAATCAATGGCGTTGATTTTGGCGTTGATTTCATCGTTCATCGTCAACGCACATCGATAAAAGTAACGTTAACGTTATCGAAAATTTTGCGTTGATTTTTCTTTTTATCCTCCGGAAGTCGCGAAAACAGACTCACTGAACGGGCAGGCACTGTTGCCCTTAGAGGATTTCTTTTCTACATTTTAACGACATTGTCTCAAAATGCTCAAAATAATCGTGCTAATGATATCCTGTTATTATTGCATGATTTAAAATTTGATATGTGGGAAAAGTAGTGGGGTGTCGGGCTTACCTACGGTGTCGGACTTGCTCCCGGTTCCCCTAAACATTGCATGAACAACGGAAACTAACTGGGCGCCACGATCGCCCGAGAGTACAAAAATAATCTTTTTCTTTGGATCTACGTTTGTGAAAAGAATGCTTCAGAAACTAATATCAAAATTTGTATTTCAAATAAAATTAAATTATATCTTTTTCTATAAACGCTGCTGAATATAAAATTAAACTTTTTTTTGATTTTGATTATAGAGGTTTTAACCTTAGAGCCATTCGCCTCTTCGTCGGGTTAGATAAATCTCTAGAAAAATCTCTAACCCTATGTGCGGGGTTGCGAATCGATTTACCAACTATTCTCTCTCCACCCCCAAAATTAAACTTCTTATGAATACACTATACAATATCTCTGAGGCAAAAAGGACGAAAAACAGAAATCAACGCAAAATTTTACGATAACGCTAACGTTGAATTCAACGAAGTGAGTTGACGATGACGATGAAATCAACGCCAAATTCAACGCCGTTAATGGTGCTGAATTCATCGTTATCGGCGGTAAAGTTGAATTTAACGTTAACAACCCTGGTTCCAATTCATACATGTTTCTTTTGCCATCCAAAGCATATTTATGTTCCTATTGCCACCCTACGATCCCTACACTGTACGAAAATGATCGTGGTGAGTATGGGAACGTCCACCAAAATAGGCTTATCGCATACAATAGATTTTCTAGCTCTTGTACGTCTCGTGTATGTTGGATATGACGATAATGAAATAAGGATTAATCTTAATTAAACCATTTTCCAAAATGTTTGCACTGTATAGTTTCTATGCCCCGCATTATCCATCATAGCAGCAGCATGATCCAGATTTCTATTGTTGCTGTAGGTAAGCCGATATCATCTTTCTCCCATTCCACATACCTAGATATCCAGAAACACTGAAGCTGCTAATCATAATGCTTTTCTATGCACCATGCTTTGTTTCCAACTGATGGACAGAACAAAGGTATGAATGTGCTGTGAGATATCCACTTGAGGGGTATTTCAGTTGCAATATTGAGTTGCATACCGCCGGTTCAACATAACTGGTCGGTCAGACCCCGCGTGCAAATGTAATATGCTTGTTATCATTTTCTATTCAAAACTATTCACGTACATAAAAAAACAACTTCAGCCTCTTCGGCTCTATATTTAGATTATTAAATGCATGCGACAGTGATGTTTTTGAGAATGACTTTTTCAATATTTTATGAGTAATACCAGAAAATGACAACAGACTAGGATTAAGTTTGGTGAAATTCCCTTTCCATACAAGAGCATTTTTTTCAAGATTCTTCTAAAATTCTTTGTGTCTATTCAAAGAAATAAGTTCAATGTTCCTTTTTCTTTGATTGCTTTAGTGATCCTGCAAAAGACCGCCTAATTTTTTGTTTTTTTGCCTTTCTCATATAGAAAGGTTATGCAATCACTCTGAAAAACGTCAACATAATCCCGGCCCGGAGGGTCGAGTGTCATATCCCATTCGACTCAGTTCGTCGAGATTGGAAAAAGTCTGTATGTGTGTGTATGTGTGTGTGTAAGTGTGTGTATGTATGTGCGTATGTGTCAAATAATGTCACTCA
Source organism: Topomyia yanbarensis (assembly GCF_030247195.1). NCBI lineage: Eukaryota > Metazoa > Arthropoda > Insecta > Diptera > Culicidae > Topomyia > Topomyia yanbarensis. Next base: position 59,817,876 of record NC_080671.1, read on the forward strand.
TTTTTCTCAGAGATGGCTGGACCGAATTTACCAAACTTAGTCTCAAATGAAAGGTGCAACCTTCCCATCGGCTGCTATTGAATTTTGGATCGATCGGAATTCTGGTTCCGGAATTACGGGTTTCAGAGTGCGGCCACCCAGAAAATTTCTCATATAAACTATAGGAAAAATAAAAATAGAATTTTTATTTTTGATGCTAAAGGTATTCGAGGTGCATGAAACGTCGAGATTTGATGCAAACTCGAAAAAAAATTTGACGACAATTCACTTTTTTGGATTTTGGCACATTTTTGCCTTTCTCATATAGAAAGGTTATGCAATCACTCTGAAAAACGTCAACCTAATCCCGGCCAAATTTTTTTTTCGACTCGCATAAGGTTTCTGGATTTTAACAGGGGCGTAGTTGATGGTTTACGGAGAGGGGTTAAACCCCCCTCTACTGTTCATTCCCCTCCCTTAAAAATCTCCTTAAATCACCCCTCAGACCACCACCCCATCCAGCCCTCATACCCCTCCCTTTCAACCCCCTCATCTTTAAACCACCACTATATCTCAAAGCATGCCAATTTAAGCTGGGGAGTCGTTCGTTCATGGGACGTTCGCCCTCCTCACATACCCACCCCCGCATGACAAAATGAGTTAGCAAGCAGATAACATTGATCTAATGCTGATTAGGCTAATGAAGTATATTTTTTTGTTTCAAGTGTTTCACCGTCGACACGTAGCTCATCAAGTTCGTGGCTGGCATGCCATTGTGTATAAGTGCAAAGTGTACTAAGAATGTAATGGACATTTCCACAATTATATTGAACATAAAAAGCCTCCGTGCCATAGTTTAGAGAAATGAGAAAGGCACAATTGCACCGCTAGGTGGATTAAAACAGGTTTTTTTTTTTGAAAATTATAGTTTTTTCGCCAGGAAGAAAATAATGCCATCATGGAATTAAATTACGAAAAGAACCCAAGTAACCATAAGCAATAAGCCATTGCGCTATATTGGCTATTCATTTGCACTAATGTTGCATTGAAAATCCATCACAGCATTAAGAATGCAATACAGCTCTGTATTAGCATCAATAATGCATAAATGCACAGCCAAAATATAGCATTATCGCTTGCTCTATATGCGTATATAAAGCTGATATTGCTTCAAGGATCTTTAAAGCATGTAAGTTTTACATGCGCATTTAGTACCATTATAGAGCAAATAAAAAGCCGATATAATTCTATTGTAATGCTGAGGGTTTATTTGTTTGTAAATCTTCTTGAAGATTATATTCGACATATCTCATTTCAATGGAACATATGCAATATAGTCCAGGCAGCAAACGCAGCGCACTTACTGTGAAGGATGAGGCAAGGTACCTAAGTTCGAGACATACTAAAGGTAATTTTCGTAAAACATTCATATCATGTCAGAATGAAAACTCATTAAGGATATTCTTTACAATGCATTAGAAGAGACTCAATTGCGGTTTTAAACAGATCATTTTATTTTAGAATTTTTCCTTTTTGCTCATCATTCCGAAAGGAAACATAAGAAATGGTTTTAAAACCATGGCGGACAATGACAACTAACTGAAGCTTTTAAATAGCATTAGTAGTGTCAATATTAGAGTTTCAAATTTGACTTTTGTACGCTTGTGCTATATAATAGCATTGGTACTGCAGAAACGAGCTGTCAATCTCTGCACAATAATAGCACTATACTTCGCCTTTTCTGGCATAATACCAGCATTATATCAGTATTTAGGGCTTCACGGCTCTTTAGGACTACTTTATATGTGGATCTAATGCAGATATTAGGCTACGTTATAATGCTTATTGGTTACTTGGGAACACAGCGACGATACGAGAAATACGTACTAAACCTTTAAGTTGACAAATCCGTAATATTCCTGGCGAATACCATATCGATGCAGAGACGCCCAACGTGGTGGCTTATTTTAGGTATGAAATCAAATCGAACTCTAGTAAAAATTTCTTGAACGTTAATTCGTTATATAGAAGAAGAAAGTCTAAATATAAATATAAATATAAATATAAATATAAATATAAATATAAATATAAATATAAATATAAATATAAATATAAATATAAATATAAATATAAATATAAATATAAATATAAATATAAATATAAATATAAATATAAATATAAATATAAATATAAATATAAATATAAATATAAATATAAATATAAATATAAATATAAATATAAATATAAATATAAATATAAATATAAATATAAATATAAATATAAATATAAATATAAATATAAATATAAATATAAATATAAATATAAATATAAATATAAATATAAATATAAATATAAATATAAATATAAATATAAATATAAATATAAATATAAATATAAATATAAATATAAATATTAATATAAATATAAATCCTATTTGACAAGATCTCGATTCACCTCTTTATTGCGTCTAGAAAAACTCTTGAAATATGCCTATTTTGTCCTGTCCTGTGGTGTAACCTCTTAAGGAGTAAATTGTTTAAAACCAACTTTGCGCGTGAAGAGTACAAAATCTATAGCTAAAATAGTTATGGAAGCTGCGTTTCGACTTCGTCTCATCAGAATCCGGCACTAACTTAGTGACAGAACTAAGCTAGCGCCGGATTGACACTAGCTCCAAAAAACACGATTTGTGTTCGTGAATCCTAGTGACCCATAGTCAAAAGTAATATTCCGCAAGAAAAGGAGCTCATTTTAAGCTGATGAGAAGTTATGAAATCGAAACATTTGGTTTGGCTTAGCATGCCAATGCAAGATGCTGTATTTATCTTTAGTAAAGAACAATTTAAGTGAAAAGTAATATTTCTCCACTAAGGAGCTTGAGCTTGTGCCGCTACTCCGTTATCGATCTGGACTAGCTGACGTTGCACAGGGAATCATTAGATAATTATGCTTGGGAGTAGCGAAACATCTTTCAATGTGCAACTCCTGGAAATCTTAAAATATTTAGGATCAATACCGGTGCGCCGGCAGGTCCGAACGTAGATCGTGAAAGGAAAGGAAAAGAATGTTAGTTCGATACTTGCTTCGAAAAGAATGCTTAGAGTGTCTTTTAAGGGAACGTTTAGATTTTCAGGGTACTGTTTGCTTGCGGGGAATGATAATATATAATGTGGACTCTTCCCAAAGTACCCTAGCAACAATTGAATTTTTTATGGCACTCTTGAAGTCTCTCTTAAAACTTAGATTGCACTTGTAGTGTGTCATAAAAAATTCAATTGTTACTTGGGTGTTCAACATTCCTAATGCAAGAGTTATTCTTAAATTCTTTGCGCGCTTGCCACACCGAGCCTAGTACCATTCAAAATCGTCGCTCACGATAAAGTGGTCCTTGAAACAGCTTACCCTGTGCCAGGGTTACCATATTGACAGATTTTTCTGTAATGTCACAGATTTTTTTTCACAATTTTTGATTACAGATTCTTTTTTATAGATGACAGATTTTTGACATTTGGATGAAAATTTCACAGATTTCCACATATTTTTGGAAATATTAAGATTTTTTGCAGATTCTTTGGAAATTTTTTACAGATTTTCACAGATTTTGTTTCTGTTTGATGATAAAACGATTTTTTTGGCCGAAACACAGATTTCAATGTGGCATCCCTGACTCCGTGCTTCAGTAGATCTACGCCTGACAAACTCGAACTGGTGAACCTTTCCGTCGATCTCAACTTTGTGGGCGGAAATAGAGTATTACATTGCTGGACGATCTATCTATCTATCCGCCTAGATTAGATATTTTTTCGTCAGTTCTTTCGAAATATTTGGAATACGTAGCGGATTATCTTTGATTGGAAAGAAGACCAGATATGGTCCAACTGAAGTCACTTTGTATGATTTTCAATGGAAAGTCATAGCATTCGAGTACTAATCTTGTCCGACATCCATTTTAGACAAAGTGAAAACTTCAGGAGTGCGATTGAAGAGACAAGTTACAGGAGCTATAAGAAAGGGAAAGATAAGTCAGGCAGTAGTTAAGTAAAATGTGGTTTATTTTTTCTCGATGTATGGATGCTAGCAAATGGTAAAATCGATAGCAAATGGAAAAAAGTGGATACAAAAACATTCAACTGCAGCAGATCATAAAAGCACCTTTGTTGTACTCACTTTTGCAAAAGAATGTCTTGACGGCATTTGGACTAGTAAATACAATCTAAGGGAAGGAGCGGGCATAGCGTAGTTGGTAAATGAAGTGCCTTGTACGCAGCTCACCTGGATTCGGTTTCCAATCCCGCACGTACAGTAAGAGATTTTTCCAACTCATAATGAGAGGCGAATCACTCTAGGGTTAAAACTTCTATGATCGAAATAGAAAAAGTCTAATTGTATGCACCGTAATCAACAATCCATCAACCAGATCACAGATTCTAAAAATTGTCTCCACAGTATACTGGTCGTCATATGAAGTATACTGAGTAGATACTCCAGCGTCAACTGATTTTACGAATCTACAGCGCACTATTGTCGGCTGGAATTGACATGAAATGAGCGACAGTCAAACCATTTTAGCAGGTTTCCAACCAACAGGAATAAATAGAACGGTTGGTCTGGGAACAAACATTCAAATAGATTCTACGGATTTTTATGTGATAGAGGCGGCTTGAATTCCTCAATAAAATCGCCTGTTCAGTTAACCGCTATCGTCAACTAATTTCACAAAGTATCCCAAGCAAATATTTCGCCCGTCTTTAAACTCCGCAATACAGACAAATCTGCAGTGAACTTATATTCAAAATTTCACGGAAATTCAACGTTTTCTATCGGTGCTCCATATTGATGGCTTTGCTCGAAATAAGGTTATACATTTCGGTGTCTCGTGTCACTTTCGAAGGATTGAGAATTAGTTTGCACAGTTTAATGATAAATGTAGAATATGCTTCGAAATTGAATGGAAATCGGTCAAAAAATTTCAGCCTGGCGTATCAATTCGTCTCAATTTTTCATTTCAGCTGACGCTAATGATACGTAATCGAACCTTTTCACTCACGCAAAATAACGAAAGCAATCATTTTTTAAAATTGAATTGTCACGACCACCTTCAATTGTACCACTTTGATCCCTAACCAATTGCAAAAGGGCATTGCAAATTTTTGTTTTTAATCACAAAGACCCATTTTATATTGTGATAAATGTCAAAGTAAACGTAGATGCCAAATTTCACATCATTTGGACAATATTAAACCCAATTTTAATGTCTCGATTTCACATTTTACCATTAAAGAGCATATACCCACTCCATTTAACATCAAATAATTATTTAATTTACTATTTTCAGTGAGTAAGATGTTCAATAATCATATCGCAAATATATTATTTTAGAAAAAATGCGAGAAGTTGGGATATTAGGGCAATTGATGAAAAAATGGGTTTCTAGCCTAAATGTCAAAAAACCTAATATTTCTGAATCTTATAGGCAACGAATCAATTTCTGTTTTGTTCCCGAGAATTTTATACGTTCGCGAAGGTACTTTTAATAAAAATTGATTGAAGAATAATAGAGATATATGTACGAGAAAATGATTAAATTTGATATGAACGACAAAATACCCTAGCGCCCCAACTTATCGTATTCTGACAAAGGTCGCAAAGGTCTCGTTCGATTTCTGAGATTTTTTTTCACATTACACAAATTGCAAAAACCTGTTTTAATCCACCTAAAGGTGCAATTGTGCCTTTCTCATTTCTCCAAACTATGATTTAATAGCTGGTTCGTACAATAGCACGGGGCTAGTTGGCGGTTGGGGTAAGTTGGCGGAATCCCTTTTTCTCTGTTTCTATTAGACATATAGTACTACCTCTTCTTGTGTACCTCAAGTTACCCGAAGAAACCCGTTATCCAATGTGTTTTTGTTGCTAAACGATTTATTTGGTGGAAGTTGTGGGTGATATTGTGTTTTCGGGCATACCAAGTAAATTTTCTAAATTTTAAATACTTTGCGCGTGATTTTCAATCTATTTCCTGAATAATTATATTTTTCGATAGCGCACGAAAAGAGCTTTCAGTATCCGTATAGATATTACATCTATTCACAAACAAGAGTTATTTTTTAAATAGTTTTTAATAAAATATGCGGTTGGGGTAAGTTGGCGGTGCTGCACGCGGGGCAAGTTGGCGGTACTATGTACAGTGCAAAAAAGTCATCAAAAAATTTATTTCTTGAATTCATTCCAAAGTAAGAAAATCTTTTTCTTGTGTATTGTAGGAGACATTTATTCCGGCCAATTGCATGAAGAATTTCGGAAATTTGCTTTTGAATAGGGAGTACGCGTCAAAGTCAAAATGCCGGATTATTGAAACTGAAATATAATTGCAAATGTCGATTAATATACAGTTTTCTCGATAAGACATTCGGCATGCTCCAAAAGGACTCTTGAAGTAATTGCATCTCCATTTGATTGCTTAGCTTTTGGCGTATCCCCACATACCGCAAACTTACCCCGGGGCCGGGGTAAGTTGGCGGGTTTTCCGCGTCACATATTTTTGTCTCTAAAAATGGAGACAATGCATGAAACACTTTTAAAAAAATCAGAGATCTTGCCAACAGTCTGCTCTTTCATGCTGCGTGTTCTATTTTGCAAGATCTATCTACATCAAAGCGGTAAAAATTGAAAACTGAAAACACCGCCAACTAGCCCCGGTCTCTAACATTATGGAAATGTCTTTCATTCTTATTACACTTGGTAAGTATATATAAGAGCACCTTTTTGCATTCATCGCGGTATCGGTTTGAATCGGAGTTTTCTGTGTGATCGCACTCCACAACCCGTAACTCCGGAGCCGGAAGTCGAATGGATATGGAATTTAATATCAGTTTCCGGGGACGCAACACCTTTCATTTGAGACTAAGTTGATCAAATCGGTCTAGCCATTTTCGAGAAACTAATATAACCGTTATTTTGAATTTGGATGCTTCCGGATCTGTCGATAGTGGCCAGTGTGGCCAAAGAGACTTTGAATCACTGTTGGTGACCTAGATTTACAAATTCAACAGTTGTGTTAACATTTTAGAAAAAAATCACCTTTTTACATTCATCGCAGAATTCGTTAGAATCAGGATTTGCTGCGGGATCGTACGAATCACCCTGTAATTCAGGAACCAAAACTCGGATCCACACAAAATTCAACAGCAGCTGATGGACCTTTCATTTAAAATCAAGTTTGTCAAAATCGGTTCAGAAAATTCCGAGAAACCGATGTGGAAAAATCAACAAATTTTGTTTTGTAACCATACTCTTCAACTCGTAATCCGGAACAAGATGTCGGTTGAAAATGAAATTCAATAGCAACCTACGGGAATATTATACCTTTCATTTGAATCTTAGTTGTAAAAATCGGTTCAGCCATCTCCGAGAAACCGATGTGGACATTTTGTTAACAAATCCGCACATACACACACATACATACATACATACATACATACATACATACATACATTCACACATACATACATACATACATACATACATACATACGTACATACATACATACACACAGATATTTTGCGATCTCGGCGAACTAAGTCGAATGTTATATGAGACTCGGCCCTCCGGGCCTCGGTTATACAGTTATATCTTCATGTGATTATATTTTGAAATGTTGGTGGAATGGATTTGAAAGGGGTGGGAATGGGGGGTTAGTAGAGTGGGAGTGGAGGATGCGTCAGAAATCCTCCATCTTATTTCGTTATACGGGGTGGATGAAGGAAATGCGGACGTGAAGGTGGTCCAAAGGGAGGGGAGTGATGAAGGAGGGAGGTGTAAGGGCAAGGCGGGGGGGAGGGGGGGAGGGGCGGCGACGTAATACTCAACTGCATATTTTGCCTTCCATTTGAGACTTGGTTTGAGAAAATCGGTGCAGTCCGAAGAACCGATGTGACTTTAATTGTGGAATATGCCCGGAATTCCGGACTTCCGGAATCGTCGATAGTGGACAATATATTCAAAGAATGTTTGATTGGCAAACAGTGATCTAGATCTGCGATTAGAAGTAATTTGGTGACCATTTCAATAGTTTTTAGCCTCTGAGGTAATACGATTGTACCGATTTTTATGGGAAATTCCAATGTATCCTTTCTAACACCCCTGTAACTCCGGAAGCAAGAGTGAGAACCGAATGAAATTCAGCAGCAGTCAATGGCATTACTGTATCTTTCATTTGAAATCAAGTTTGTAAAAATCGGTAGAGAATTCGTTGTGGACTGGGTGTGATATTAGCTTAGGAACTTGGCGAGTTCCCCGGGGGCGTCATGAACCGTCATAGGTGGCCAATGTGGTCAAAGCTGCTTTGATTGATCATTAGTGATCCAGACCCGCAAACTAGAGTGATGTTACATCAATTTTAATATGTTTTACATCATTTGAACATCATGGTGGTACCAGTTTATATGGGAATTTGCTGTGTGACCGCACTCTTCAACCCGTAACTCCGGAACCGGAAGTCGGATCAACTAAAAATTCAATAGCAGCTTATGGGAGCGTTATACCTTTCAGATGAAACTAAGTTTGCGAAAATCGGTTCAGCCATCTCTGAGAAAATTGTGTGAGTTTAAATGACACACACACACACATACACATACATACACACACAGACATTGGCCGATCTCGACGAACTGAATCGAATGGTGTATGACACTCGGCCCTCCGGGCCTCTGTTGAAAAGTCGATTTTTACAGTGATTGCATAGCCTTTCTTTATATGAGAAAGGCAAAAAGGCATGTTCGGTAGCATAGAGAAGAATAATTATTTGTAATGGTGATTTTTTTGGATAAAATACCTCAAAACTCCAGCAGTATTGAGAAACAAAGAAACTTTCATTGAAATGCCAAGATTTTTTTCTTTATAAAACTACACTACTTTACAGTTATGGCATTTCATATATTTTTGCCTTTCTCATATAAAGAAAGGCTATGCAATCACTGTAAAAATCGACTTTTCAACAGAGGCCCGGAGGGCCGAGTGTCATACACCATTCGATTCAGTTCGTCGAGATCGGCAAATGTCTGTGTGTGTGTATGTATGTGTGTGTGTGTCATTTAAACTCACACAATTTTCTCAGAGATGGCTGAACCGATTTTCGCAAACTTAGTTTCATATGAAAGGTATAACGCTCCCATAAGCTGCTATTGAATTTTTAGTTGATCCGACTTCCGGTTCCGGAGTTACGGGTTGAAGAGTGCGGTCACACAGCAAATTCCCATATAAACTGGTACCACCATGATGTTCAAATGCTGTAAAACATATTAAAATTGATGTAACATTACTCTAGTTTGCGGGTCTAGATCACTAATGATCAATCAAAGTAGCTTTGACCACATTGGCCACCTATGACGGTTCATGACGCCCCCGGGGAACCCGCCAAGTTCCTAAGCTAATATCACACCCATTCCACAACGAATTCTCTACCGATTTTTACAAACTTGATTTCAAATGAAAGATACAGTAATGCCATTGACTGCTGCTGAATTTCATTCGGTTCTGACTCTTGCTTCCGGAGTTACAGGGGTGTTAGTAAGGATACACTGGAATTTCCCATATAAATCGGTACAATCGTAATACCTCAGAGGCTAAAAACTATTGAAATGGTCACCAAATTACTTCTAATCGCAGATCTAGATCACTGATTGCCAATCAAACATTCTTTGAATATATTGTCCACTATCGACGATTCCGGAAGTCCGGAATTCCGGGCATATTCCACAATTAATGTCACATCGGTTCTTCGGTGATCACTGAACCGATTTTCTCAAACCAAGTCTCAAATGGAAGGCAAAATATGCAGTTGAGTATTGCGTCGCCGCCCCTCCCCCCCGCCTTGCCCTTACGCCTCCCTCCTTCATCACTTCTCTCCCCTTAGACCACCCTCACGCCCGCATTTCCTTCATCCACCCCGTATACCGAAATAAGAGGAATGACTTCTGACGCATCCTCCACTCCCACTCTACTAACCCCCCATTTCCTCCACTTTCAAACCTATTCCACCAACATTTCAAATTATAATCACATGAAGATAACATTGAAATCATGCTGATTAAGCTAATTAAATATTATTCTTTTGCCTTTCTCATATAGAAAGGTTATGCAATTGCTCCAAAAACCGACTCTCTAACCGAGGCCCGGAGGGCCGAGTCTCATATAACATTCGACTCAGTTCGCCGAGATCGCAAAATATCTGTGTGTATGTAAGTGTGTATGTATGTATGTATGTATGTACGTATGTATGTATGTATGTATGTATGCATGTATGTATGTATGTGTGTGCATGTGCGGATTTGTTAACAAAATGTCCACATCGGTTTCTCGGAGATGGCTGAACCGATTTTTACAAACTAAGATTCAAATGAAAGGTATAATATTCCCATAGGTTGCTATTAAATTTCATTTTCAACCGACATCTTGTTTCGGATTACGAGTTGAAGAGTATGGTTACCAAATAAAATTTGTTGATTTGTCTACATCGGTTTCTCGGAATTTTCTGAACCGATTTTGACAAACTTAATTTTAAATGAAAGGTCCTTCAGCTGCTGTTGAATTTTGTGTGGATCCGAGTTCTGGTTCCTGAATTACAGGGTGATACGCACGATCACGCAGCAAATCCCGATTCTAACGAATTCTGCGATGAATGTAAAAAGGTGAATTATTTTCCAAAATGTAAACACAACTGTTGAATTTGTAGATCTAGGTCACCAACAGTCATTCAAAGTCTCTTTGGCCACACTGGCCACCATCGACGGATCCGAAAGCATTGTCCAAATGATATGAAATTTGGCATCTGAGTTTACTTTGACATTTGTTACAATACGAAAGGGGAACCCTTCGAAATTTCAAATATGAGTGTCTTCTTGAAATGCCCCACTGTTGACCTTGTTCTGATTTGGTATCTTACAATCATCAGCGCAGTTGAGTTAGGTGAAGGCAGCAAGAAGCAGCAGCGGGCAGCAGACGTACAAAGCAGCTTTTGCCAATGTCTGCTCCTCTTCGTTGCTGGTCCTCTTTGCGCACCTTGCTACATTAAGGAGGGCGTCTGGTCTAAAGTGTTCAAATCAAAAGTCATTTTGTTTTACGATTTTGAAGGCAAGGTAACAATGGCTTTGTGTATGAAAAAAATATCAGTCACGCAGTGCCACACATATGAGCGTTTCAAGACTAGACGTCCAACCATTTCCACGTCAAGAAGCACCGCGGCGAGCACGATAATTCTTGATAAAATTGTCTAACACAGGAAATTCAATAAGATTTGTAAAGCTTAGATTTGTAGTTACTTGATGAACCATAAAAAATAGAAAAAAGTTCCAATTTCTGCAAATGGAACCAAGGAAACCGAAATCGAATATTTTAAGGTAAAATTCGCTAACTTTTCTTCAAAATAATAGGAAGAAAAAAATTTAATTCTGTTGGGCATTCTGACGAACAAACATCAAGTCAATTAGTTGATTAGTTTTCGAGTTATCATGTTCGCCAATTTGAAAAACGCGGTTTCGAGAAAAACTTTATTAAAGGGTGTCCCACATCAAATTGCATCACGGAAAAAACGCTGTAGAAAAAAAACCCATTGGGTATTTTTTCTTGAAAATTTGGGTAGAAGTAGGTTTGAGTGTATTGTTTACACTATTTTTTATCGCAGTCAGTTTTTCGAAAACTGTTTCCGATAGAGGAATGCATGCCTGTTTAAAACAAATATGTTCAGGATATTGCAGGAGACCAGGCTTGTTCTTGCACACACAAAGTGCCACAAAGTGCGAAATACCCTGATGAAAAATAGAGCAGCTTACAAATACTGCGATGATCAGAACGACCGCACAAAGAGAAACTTGAAAACGAAAAAGAGAAAGATCTGTGCACCAAGAGCTGCACAATTTCGTTCAAAGAGTTACCTTGAAGAGCCACTTTTTTGTGCCTCCCCTCACTGGCAAGCAAATAGGAAGGTGAAACAAACTACAATTCAGATAAAGTTTGATCAGAAGAATGTTTTAAAATGGTTTTTGGTTGCCTTCGCTGCATCTGTGCGCGTGGGACAAAGATTCACACTAAAGAGCCTCTTTATTTCTACTTTTTGAGGTGTGCAGCCAACGAGTAGAATGCACGTATGGGAGCCACACACATCGGAGTGGAGGTTTATTGTGAAAGAGAAGAGCGGTGGTTCGCATGAAAAGTGCAAAGAGCGTTTTTTATTCTTCTCTTTATTTGCTCTGAGGTGCATTACATCCCTGCGGGAGACTATTCTAGAGGTTCAATACTAACAATTAAGCGTATAAAAAAGAAGTCGATTTTTTGCTCACTACACCAGACATCCCCCTTAAGCACCGTTTAAGTTTTCTTTATCGTTTTTCTTTTTTTGTTAGTTTTGGTGTTCGTCTTCAAAACATTTTGAATCAGTCATCTGCTGCCTATAATCGCAAGTCTGTCCCATAAAGATAGGAAATCCCATAAAAAATAGAAGAAATATGCGATCATGGGTAGTCTATTCGTTTTTCAAAAAGAGAACTTTATCATTAGTTGAAATAGAATAGAAAGTTCCTACGGAAGAGTATGGAACGAGTTGGGGTTCTTTGAGAATTATACCGGAAGAGAGAAAAACTCAAACTTATTCATACAAAACCACGGACAGTTCGTGATGCTGATAGCCTGAACCTGATCGAATACGCACTGCACCGGATTCTGGATAAACTGGAAGTGAGAGATTTAGGAAATCTTCCAGAAACCGACAAACACGGACGAAGTTGCTGACTATTTGACCGTAGTAATGATAAACAAATATCTTACGCACAACAACAATGACATCATATTCATCATATTGTTTTTATTATCATTGTTCATATTATGAAAGTGGCTCGTCAATATTAGAAAGTCATTCGTATATTTCTTCGATCAATTCGTTTGTCTAGTGAAACCGATTCCTAATAAGCCAACGAAATTAGTTTCGTGGTTCTTACGCGAAACTCGTAATAAAAATAAAAGTGTTGCAATTGAACTACGAATGATTCATATGTACGAAAAATTAGTATATTTTACGAAAATTACCTTACAAAACTAATTCTTAGCGATTTACGAATATATTCTCTCAGTCTAGTCAGTACCTCAGTAGAAAGATATTCACATTGAAAATTAATGGAAAATGATTGAGCAGCGTAGTTGTGTGAATGAATAATGCAACTAATAAACGCAGTTTGAATATAGTAGGGCATGATTTGATCCTATTTCAAGATCCACCAATTTTGAAAATTTTTCCACCCCAGCGAGTACCTTTTCTTCGTGCCGATCAAGTTTTTGTTTATCGGTTGCCCTTAGCTCATCACATCATTTTCTATTCTGATATTTAGCCACTACAAGCATTCGGCTTCTGAACTGATTTTACTCGACCGTCGCTCTTTGGCATTCAACGTTGCACCAGTAGTACAGATTGCTGCTACCTATGATACCCAACAGTTTTGTATCTGTTGTACTTTTCGGCATTTGGGAATACACTGCCGACAAACAGCATAAAACCAGTGCATAATGCAGAACAGCGATGGTACGCTGTACTGCAGTCAATATATTTCTAGTGTAATTGCGATTTCTCGTTCACTGTAATCTTCTATTCGTTGTTGACCCCTATCTTGCTGCAATTTAATAAATTTCAACTTATAATCGCTGTCGGTTGGAATTTTTGTCAATAGGTGTTGGATGGAAAGAAACTCACGGACTTTGGTTATTTTAGAGCAGGTCAAATCAACGCGACAATCTGAAGATTAATTTGGCTGTCGTGTATGGAGACTGAAGACTGCGGGCTATGCAAGGAGTGGTCTAAAAATGAACCGTTCGTTTGGTCATGATCTGGAACCATTTATTTTAATGAGTGAATCAAAACTAATTTTTAAGCTTTAAATTTCGATGTTACATATTCAAGGCACTTTATAATTAGTGAAAGTAGGTACAAATAATAATTATAATGTGTTTCATTCAACCATGTTTTTCACGCTACCAAACACAAAACTCGCTAACGCGTCGTCAGAGCGTATATTTGTGACTAGAAGGCGGACAATATTTAATTAAGCAAATTAGCTTAACGACGAGTTTTAGGCCACACCTTGAAGTGAGCTCATCACTTTTTTTGCCCGCTTGGGTCGTCATTATGAATATGTACCGATATATAATAACATGTTTTTCCCATCCAAGGAACGGCATCGGAGCGTAACCTTACCTGTCATCGTACACGAATCCAGCGCTGAGCGTGTTGACATACAGGGCAAAGGCCAGCGTACAGCAACTGAGGCTTACGTAATCCATGCTGAAAAGAAAACCAAACAAAAAAGAATAGTTATTTACATATTGCCCTCGTATATCATTTCACGTTACGGATCAAAAACACCCTCACCGGAAGGGACAAATTGCACCCGGTGGGGGCATGTTGGTTGTCTAACTTTTGTCAAACCCAACGCGTCCATATATCAAATTACAACCCCGACCCAATCTCCCACCCTCTCCCGAAAATGTTCATCCATCGACCGAACAAAATACAGCTTCCCAGTTATCTGATCTATCTATTTATTCTAGCACAGCGACCCCTCGCTTTCTCCACCCACACACCAAAACCGCCCTCCCAAATTGCAGTCATTAAATTCTATTTGAAATCCGATTTATGCTAGTTCACTAGCCCCCGTTTGACCCGAACTTTTCCGCCAGTTTTCAATTCCATTGTCCTGCTTTTTCAACAATCAGCCGCCAGTGTGTTACCCCGCCTCAACCGGACTCAAATTTAGTCATTAGAGTCAGATCAATCGATAAACACCAAATTTTCTGGCTCATGGTGCAAAGTACGCGGGAAAAAAAACGAAATCGAACTCTCGTCTGCCAGAGCGGTTATGTAGTTCCAGTTCCGATATGCAAGCTATTTTTTTCCTGTGGTCACTCCTGATGTACACCGTATGAGTTAGTTTCGAGTAGGGTGAAGGGGGGGGGGCGTACGAATGTGTGCATTCGTTCGTATAGATCATGGGGCGTGTGAATTTGATTTCGGCTCTGTCAGTACGATTGGAGAGCAGTTGTAAATTTGCTCGTTAGTTGCTGCTGCTGGTCGCTTTGAATTAGCCTTCGGTGTACTGGAGTGTTTTTTTTGCTAAGATCAAAAGTGATGTCGTAATTTTTAGAGCAAAAGCAATGTTCGCTGCTCAAGTGAAATTTTTTGAGTTTCGGGAACCGAATTCGAGTGCCGCATTGGGTCGGGTTCACTGTAGATTTCGGTTATTTTTCTTTAGAATTCAACTTTCAAGCTCGTATGGTACAAGGCAAGTAGTTGCATTTCCAACAACGTGCATCAATTTGAGTTTGTATATCCCAAGTAGAGTAGTCACGATATGCGCATACGGGTAGTAGATACTGTCTCTGTTGGATGGATAGTTAAATTCGGTTTTCAGAAAAAAATATTGCTCTTTTCGATAGCACGGTGCTATAGTGATTTTCAATTTTTCAATGGACCTAGTATAGGTTGTTGGTCGCATCCAATGCAACACAAGACAATGTTTGAAAAATGTTTTACATGTATTCTTAAAATCTTGAAAAAGTTTTCTGGGACCTTTGACACCAAAAAATTAGCTACGTTATAGTTTTTCACCGAATTCCGATTTAACAGTTCTGAAATGAAGAAAAATAGACCTTTCCAACGGCATGCTATATTTTACTTTTTTGTAAGAAATATTGTGCGATTTTAGGACAACAATATGTAAATCGTCATTTCTCGCGATTTTTTCATGCAAAATTTGCAAGTGGTTGAACGTTTTTTCAAAAGCATGCCCTTGTTCTAATGAAAGTTCCAAACAACATTCAAGTCCGAGTGCAAACACTTTTTTACGATGAATCAAGATTTTGAGGGTATCTGTCCAATCTAGCCCCTGATCTTACACAGACCAGAAGCCAAAAACACACCCGCGTCACTTCGTTTCTTCTACACACCAGTAACGGAGAAAACTTGTTGCCCCTATCGTGAGCGACATGAGTGAACCAAAACAAAGTCTGTTCTGTTATAATCTTGTTATTTCATTCTGATCGGGTTTAGACCCTATTTTCTTTCACTATAAACACAACATTGCAGTCGACCAACACGGTTTTATGCCTCAATGATCGACAATGACTAACCTGCGCTCGTTCACAACATATGCTATTTGCATTGATCTATCTGCGGCCTAGAAAATGGAAAAAAAATTATAGAAAACGGACCGGAAACGACTGTATAAGCTCTAATGGAGAACGTGAATCACAAATATCGAGCATTTTAAACTCATCCTAAAATTTAGCCAAAATATGTAAATTGAAATGAACACATACTAAACCACTGTAAAACAATGGTTTCACTCCGATAACTATAGTTGATTTACCCATCAATTTGACACTAGGTTTGGTGAAGATTGATCCATTTATAAGAAAGATAAAACGAATAATTACCATATCTCACAATTTTAGTCAGATTCAGACGCCTAACATCGTGCCCTAAAAGTTACCCCGAAAGAAAACGAAGAGAACAAAACATAACAAACTATCATATTACTTCCGATTTAGTTCAAGACATCAACCGACGATCTGTGTTGTAGGCTGGTAAAATTTGACAAATTGCTTATGTGCTGCACAGCCCCATGAACCCACATCCATCCAATCACAAAAAAAAACCTTAGCAAGCCCGGTCCTTGTTGAGATTATCCCCAGAGATAGTAATCTCATCGAAGGCTAGATTTTTTTTTCTGCTCAACTGACTGCAGATGTCACCCAGCTGGTGTTTGCGTGTTTATGGTGCATCGATTTTAGGATTTTTGTTGCCTGATACCAACCTTCCCAGCTCGGTCAGTTTCGTTGGCCTGCTGGGAAAAGTGTTATGTCATACTCGGTTCCCCACGTACATATCGTCCTCAACCTACCAGCCTACCTACTACCTACTACCCGAATGCGAATTCAAACCGAACCCCGGACGGTAAAAGTTTGCTTCGCATGATGAATTTATTCCTGAGAGAAACTTTGTGATGCATGGCCCTGTCGGTATCACAACACATGGTCATTGTCCACCGCAGTGTCAGCCGGGCTGGCAGTGACCCGCTCGGTCCTATGGGGAAACGCCCGATCAATACCGGGGCATGGTGACACGGTGGGAACTCCTATGATGATGACCTCTGTTGGTTATGTACGAGTGTATCATCGGCTGTAATTCTCGTCGGAACGAAGAAGGATGCTGCTGCAGGGAAGATTTATTTCAGTTCTCTATGGAAGTGAACATTTGATTATACTGTTGAAACTGACCGCATTGCGGTTTCGGGGACAATCGATCATAATCGAAGTTTTATGTACCGGGGCAGTTCTCCCAGTGAGAGTCTAATATTGTCGGCGCACGGGACGGTTCCAGACGAAGTGTCTGCCTATTCTAAAGGTTGTTGAGTAAGCCCAGGTAGATGATATAACGGCTGCGAGCTGTCATTCATGGATTAATTTAATAACGACTTATATTTGTATGCTGTGGGCATTGATTGGCCAAATCACGCGCGTAAATTCAGATTTTTTATTGAACTTCCGACCATTATTTTCGGTCGCTCACACGAAGAATGAATTCCTTCAGAGATTTCCACGATTGTACATCTGATAGTAACATACGAGTGAGCTTCCAGCCCGGAAGGCTCCCAATCACCTGACAATACCGATTCTTTGTTCATTGCCCCGATAGACCCATGCCCCTCCTTCTAAACGGACTCCACATTCAAAACAAGTCGAAAATCACTCTACCCGTTCGCTGGGGCTCTGGGATATAAATCCATCAACGTGTGTCGGTTTTTCGACAATCTCCTCCTCCTTTCCACCGAATCGTAACACCAACCTCCGCCCAGTTCAGTAACTTTCATTGGCTTCCTAATTCACCACACTCCAAAAGGAGACACAAGCGACATCTATTGTCGGGACGAGCTAAATCTCGGTAGAGATTCGCTCCCCCCCCCCCCACTCCAAACCAACATCGAGACATGCGACATAAATTACGTGGGTGACAAGCTGTACAAAAAGAGGTAGGTTGTTGGTGTACCAATATGGAGTACGGTATCGGCTTTCGGGTATTGTCGAAAAGCGATACGGACTAGGAAAGGGGAGAACGATCGAGATGAACTGCACCTGATTTGCCGATTTGTGCTTCCCGTGAACTATACTACAAAGGCGACAGGTGCTGTGAAGGTTTTTTTTTTGCTAGTGATTTCAAAGGGTTGACGTATTGTGAGTACATTCGGATTCGATGTGGCTCAGTGGAGAGGCAGCAAACAGCTCCGGGTTATTTGTCACCCGAGCTAAACAACAAAGCAGCAAGAGCGGAACTGTTGCTCTACCGGATGGTAACACAAAGGAAAACTGTATTTACAACGTAGAGCAGCGTTTAAATATCAGTGCACAATGATGTTTACAGTTCAATAATGTGATGTGTGTTTTGAATCAATGAATACCAAATTTAGGATTTTCTTTCCTTTGAAATTAGACAATGAAAATAATGTTATTCACGGTGTATTTATTAGAACAAGTTTATGCAAAAAAATTCAGCATCTCTGAAACTTCGGAATATGAAAGAATAGGCTTTCCCCTTTCATTTGAAACTAAGATCAAAATAATCCGTCGGGGGGTCTAGAGCAACTTTTTTTTTTAAGTTTTTTTCGTAACAATATAGGTTTACTACTGGAGCTAGTTCATATTTCTGTCCCTAGATGGTGCTTTATACATTCGAACAACACTAAAAGTGAGAATTTTATAGAAAACTTAATTGTCTACACGTATGTTGACCACTAAAAATTGATCTGAAATCATCCGGAAAAGTTGCTTAAGATTTTAACAAAGTTATATCTAAGATAGTTTCACGCGAGGCCTAGTGGTTTGGAAATGTGTTTTCTCGCACTTATTACATTACCAAAAAAGAATTGAGCTTAGTGGCATGAAAATATTAGACGGGATTCATTACGTTGACAATTCTAATTGACCTTCTGAAAATTAGGATGTTTGACACAGTCAGAAAACTATTTGTGCTTTTGGTTTGTAATCTTTTCCGATAGTTTCGAAGGAGCTACCATTTATCGGAAGGTATTGCTTGGTTACAAGGGTTTGCTTACATTTATGTTTTAGAAAGGACCATACGTCGTATAATTTAGGTTATGATCGCTTAAGTCAGCTATTATAATTCCGATCAAGACGAAATGTTGGGACGCACCGTTTCTAATTTAACGCAAACTACAGCAGTAACTGTCCAAATTAGTGGTTAGCGTTTAACGATTTATTCAAATTTTCTCCGCATAGCATATTGTGGCAGTTGGATTTTACGGTCATTTCCTATCAATTATGCGAGATATCGTTACTAAATTGATACTAGATTATGCGAAATGTATTACTTTTGAAAACAAAATATGATAAGAGTACAACAAAAATCTTATATACATAGAAGTCCTCGAATATATCCCAAAAAAAATTATCTTGATCCAAAGACTCAAAGTTTTTTGTTCACTGTTTGTCACAAAACGGATAACCAGCGTTTTCAACCATGCGTTGCAATGAAATCCGCGAAATATTGCAATGGTGCGTTAAAAGTTTCATTGAGTTTGTTCGAATATAAAGGTTGAAGTTCAGGACAAGTGAATTTTATACGAAGATGCCAACAGAGTAGGAGATTCATGTAAGAATAGTTATCAGTCCTCCCTGAGAACAATCGAAAAAATGAAAATGAAGGCATACATCATTGCAAAACCTGTTTCTGCGGGAGGAATCACTTACCATCATGAACAAGAATATTAATATCATACTAGTTTTGTCAACACTTATCTAAGACTTTTCATCTCAAAATATTAATGGTGCCCTCTATTTGGGAATTATAATTTTCAGCTGAAAGATGAGACTTTCCAAGCTCTCAAATTCCGCTGAATTCACTGTTGAACTAAACACAACTATTTGGCAAATAAAAAAAGTGCTTGTGAATTGACAAACCACTAGGTCTTCTGTGAAACTAACTTAGACTTAGAATTCGTTAAAATATTAAACAACTTTTCCAAAAAATTTCAAATCGGTTTTTAGTTAGTAACAAAGTTGTAGACAATTAAATAATCTATCAGATTCTCACTTTTAGTGTTGTTCGAATGTCTACAGCACCATCTAGGGGCAGAAATATGAACTAGTTCCATTGTAAAATCTATGTTTTCATGAAAAAAAACTTCAAAAAAAAAAGTTGCTCTAGACCCCCCGACGGATTATTTTGATTTTGGTTTCAAATGAAAGGGGAAAGCCTATTCTTTCATATCCTGAAGTTTCAGAGATGCTGAATTTTTTTGCATAAAGTTGTTAAAAAAAGACACCGTGTATTATTTTGCTTCAGAATAATTAGGATGCTCATCTCTGCGTACTGCTGTCACGTGATAAGATATAATCTAAGAAATTTAAAAGAAGCTAGTTCCTATTCAAAAGTGGCAAATGAATCATGTACAAATGGATAATATTATGAACGACACTAAAAACGAAACTTTTATCATGGAAAAACAAATTGGTAAACATATGTTTTTCACTGGAAAAAAATTGTATCCAAAACCGTGGATTAAATCAATGAATTTTGGAACAATTGCGTTTCTGCGTTTGTTTCTGTTTGAAAAATACTGGAACAAAGATTTTGTGTTTATAATTATGATAAATTCCGCTTCAGTAACGCCTGCATAACAGTTTTATTAGTTGAGATATTTGACTTTGGATTGTGTACTTCAGTCACGGTTTCCGACATGTCATTACCAAAACGATTTTCTCTACGTAAACTAGTTCACAATTTTATGAATACTACTCATAAACCAAAGGTTAATTCGTGATTTTTCATAGATTTAGAATCAATACACAAAGTGAATTTGGTGAGAGATTATTTATGGATATGTGAACTGGTTCAAGGTTTCTAGTATATCAGTCACGACTCACTATTCGTACTCGCGAAATAGTTCACAAAACCATGAGATACGTGAAGTGATTTGTTATTCCTAGGATATTAGTCATGAGACACCATTCGTCCTCATGAAATAATTCAAAAATCCATAAAATATTGCTCATGTATTCTTGAGCAAGTAAAGGATTTCTAGTTTTTTAGTCACAACTCACCATTTGTGCTCTAGATATAGTTGACAAAAACATGAGACATTATTTCTTGATATATGATCTGCTTCACGATTTCAAGTATATTAGAGACGACTCACCTTTCGTGCTCATTAAATATTATTATAAAATAATATTCATGTAGTCATGAACTGGTTCATGACTCCTAATATATTAATCACAACACACCATTTGTGCTCCTTAATTAGTTTCCAAAATCATGATACGTAAACTGATCCATGATTTATAGTATAATAGTCATGTCTCACCATTCCGGTGGGGCCAGGCCAGTCAAAACCTCCAAAATTTATTGTCGATTTTCATTCCTTTTATATATTTTCCTGAATGTACATTACCTAAAGCTGTATTCGTCAAATTTTTGAGTAAATCGATTGAAAAATAGGAGTGGGTCATTTTTTGAACCGTACAAGGTTTTGAAAATCTGCATGAATTTGAGTGACAAAAAGTTTTTGTTCATTCTAATTCATCTCGCTTTAATAGGCACTACAGTGATAATTTAACAACTTGTATAGGCGTTTTTTTTAGAATATCATCTCAGGAATTTAATGGTTTATTTCGATTTGAGGAATAATGAGTATTTAAAAAGTTACCAATAAAATCAATATCACTAAGTTTTTTAACGCGGACTTATTTACATTCAGAGTGCCATCTCTTTATCGGTAAAAGTGTGTTGAAGGATCTCATCTAGTACAACTGACGTACATTTTTTTCAAGTTTTCAAAAATCATAGTGCAATCTTGCGCCGTTTTGAGCCAAAGGTTGATATTTGAACATTTGTGAAAGTTGTTTTTTCGTGGAGACGCGTGGTATTTTTTGATTTCATGAAGTTTCGCATTACTATGCACCGGTGGATTTCTTTTTCTGAACGCTGCTTGTAAATTCGATTTCCTTGATGCAAATATAAGTATGCCTTAACCGTCTTGCAACTATGACTCGTGTTTCTACATTTTCACAGTTATCTGCAGTATAGAAAAATTCAAATATTTAGAAGCCAACGAGGCAAACTAACTATTACTATATCTTTCAACAACTATTATTATATCTTTCCATGAATCCTATCTCTTTGGTAGGTATTGGTCATTAGCTTTACTGGTGACCGATGTAAGGTTTACCTTTACGTGAGTGTGGGAAGTGTTCTTTTTTTACCTGATTTTAGTTATTAGCCAGTAATGCAACATTTATTTTCAAGTGCAAACTCCCTATTAAATCTATCATAATCAACAATCAAATTCAAAAGCTCCCTCAATAATTCACTTCCAAATTGATGAGAGCTTCATGCAAAAACGCTCACACCTCTATTTCAAAGCATACACATGCTCAGGATATTTTCGTACGAAAAACCATGTCTGTACCTGCAAGGAGAGATATTCGTATCATCATTGGAATTGAAAATCAATGGAAAAGTATTGAGCGGCTTAGCTATGCATCTATGCATCGTATGAGCAACTGTAAATAGAGCATAGTAGGGCATCAAAATCAAATAAACCTGTCATCTTTTAATAGCTTTGGCGATAACTATAAATTAATAAACCAATGAACAAAAATTTAAGGCATTCTATCAAACACCTTTAGCTGTGCTATCTTTTAGAACTATTCCAAACGCATATGTTCATAAATTAGTACATGAGGATTATCTCTTAAAGAGCGATGAAGGAATGATTTTTTCAGCGATAGTATTCAGATTGGACTGAAGATCTACAAATTACAACAAAAACGACACGATTAAATTTCCCTTGAAAAAGGCCGCCAAACACAGTCGAAAGGTCGGGCAGTTATAAAAACAATTCGCTCAAGCTAAATTGGCTGAGAAAGTCGTAAATATTCACAGAAAATTTTAGTTCCAGTCGGTACAATACTCAAAGATCTACAAACAAATGTTTAAAATTACATCATTATTTATTCTCCAGATTTCGATAAATTGGAACGTAGCTAACTCGTTACTAAGGACTACCCTAAGGAATCAAAATGTTTCTGTTCGCTTACGAAGTATCTGTTTTGAGAAGTTAATAAAATTCACTTTTGCGAAATTAAAAAAAAAACTTTTAGTTCCACCCTAGGCTGTCTAAATTTCATTTTTGCGTCCTAATTTAATCAAAATAGAGCTCAGCGCACCAAAATTACCCTTAGATGATATTTTCAGACATTTTAAACTACTTATGAGGTTTTGTCCAGCTTTTGTATGGAGTGGATCCACTGTGAATTCGTGCTAGTGAAATGGTACACAAAATCATAAAATATTATCAAGTATTCGTAAACTGGTTCATGATTCCTATTATATTAAGCACGACTCACCATTCGTGCTAGTACAATAGTTGACAAAATCATGAGATTATTCGTGGATAGTCGCGGATAATCACCATTCGTGTTCGTGAAATAGTTCGTAAAATCATGAGAGAGAATATTCACGGATTCCTGATTTCTAGTATATTAGTATTCGTGAAATATTCACAATATCACGCTTCACCATTCGTTCACAATACCATGAGATATTAGTCATCAATACGTGAGCTGGTGCATGATACCCAGTATATAAGTCACGTTTCATTATTCGTGCTCGTGAAATAGTTCACAAAATAATAAAATAATATAATTAATTGGTTCATTAATTTAGTCATGAATCACCATTCGTACTTTTAAAATAGTTCGCAAAGTTATAAAATTTTGTTCATGTATTCATGAAATAGTTCATGACTCCTAATATATTAATCACAACTCAGCATTTGTGCTACTGAAATAGTTCACGGAATAATGAAAGATTATTCATGGATTCATGAACCGGTTCATGACTTCTAGTATATAAGTCATGACTCACCCCTCGTGCTCGTGGAATAGTTCACAAAACCATGAGATATTATTCCTGATTCCAAAGAACTATTGTTTGGTCGGCATCCACTAGGAAGTTGAAAACAGTCTATTATTCGGACAAAACCAGCCTAGAGGCCGTGTTACATTCGGCGGGCTGAAGTTTCTCAACCAAGGATTGATCCACTGCGTTCCTGATCTCATGTCGTAAGAGGCGACTTAAAATAAGAGTCCTTAAGTCTTCCGTGCCGGGGACTAAATGGGTGGCAGGACTAAAATATCCCAGTCGCGCACGAAGTGTTAAGCGACTCTCTGACACAGTGAACGTTTGTTTCTCCGCATATCGTGGGATTCAAATGGTGGTCATGTCCCTAATACCTGTTTCGAGGTTCGCTATAGGCGATTATAAGCCAACGTGTTTGGTATCTTCTAGCTGCAGTACAGAAACTATGAATCTATCCTGCCTTGTGCAGGAAGTGAAAGCTTCTATAGCTTTGGTTCAAGAGCCCTATTTCCGGAAAGGAAACTTCTAAGTAGGAAAGCTACTTATCCCCGTCTTCGTAGCTTCCATCAAAAAAGGCATGATTAAACCACGTGAAATGCCTCGTGCATGAATGCTTGCGAATAGTGCTATTAACGCATGCCTTACATCCGACCTCACAACTCGCGATATTTGTACTGTCACAGTCAATACAACTCTTGGTAACATAAACAAGAAATACGTCCATTGTTCGGCATATTTGCCGCATAATGAACCCTCATCCTCTGATGATTTCAAAAGAGTTGTATCATACTGTGGTTTAGATTATAGGTTTCCCTCATAATCGACAGCGATGCTAATACCCACCACATAATTTGGGGCTGCTCAGATATCAATTTGAGAGGCACCGAATTGATGGAATACTTAAGCAGTACCAATCTGCACATACTTAATGTATGAAATCGCCCAACATTTGTACGAGCTGGCAGAGAAGAGGTATTAGATGTAACTCTTTGCTATGACAGTACTACATATAAATTGGCAAACTGGCTCATACCGAACGAGCTCGAACCGTCGTTATCTGATCATAAGTACATCATTTTTGATCATTTAAATGTCTCGCTACACTAACACGTAATTTTCATTTTGAAACTTTCAATGTGAGAATTCCTCCTCGCAAGGAATGGCTGTCTGGCTGAATGGAGCGACAACTGGAAGATTATGTAGTTTGTCATACTGGCGGTTCTTTGTTGGTGCTGGCGTCTATTGTCATAAAACGAGATTAAACCAGTCTTATTTGCTTGGTAGATACTGTACCGTATTACAAGCATAAATCTTTGCGATTCTGTGTGGCGTACAATCGGCACTTCAACAGGGAATTTGCAGTAAAAGAATAGCATGCCTAACCCAAATCGAAGAACTTAACATTTCTTTTAACATTTCTTTTGTTTTTGACGTGGTGTAGCTGAGTGTACGTTACTTCCGCGAAATTAGGCTCCATTTTAACTTTAACTAGTTGTTCAACCTCCTGAGCTGTGGGTCTAACACGAATTTCATTAAAATCGATCGAAATTGTGTTATCCCGTAGCACGGTCCCTTTTGCTTACTTTCGCAGACTCATTTCACTGCGCAACCGGGGACAGCGATACTATACTGTTTTGTGCACTGGATATAGAACAAAGCGCTGGCTGGCTTCACTGGTGCCTATAGCGCAGCGATTTTTTACTTCTGCTTTGTGCGAGGTCAGAAGATAGACTGTGTCAAATTCGATAGAATATTCAAAAACTAAATATCACGATAACGAGCATATAAATTAGAAAAATTGTATCTAAAATTGTTAATATGAATCACGTTAGTGTGCCAGGAAAAACGGAATGCAATCTCACGAATGAAATGTCACAGTAACGTGATGAGAAATTACGAAAATCTCAACTAAGCTCCTGAAATCATGAACATCGTTCAACTGTCGGCTCTTCTAGTTGATATAGTTTATGCAAATCAGTGTATCCCCAAATTATGAACAAGAATCATAGCAAAACATATTAACCATATCGATGGAACAACAATAGTAACTCAACCAATCTTTCGAATGTAATATCATGTATATCTGTGACAAGAACTATTTTTTTGAGAACACAAATAGTTTCATGAATACGAGGTTTTATATGCATTATTTCAGGAACATAGTCACGATTTTCGTAAATCATTCAGTTCACGAAATCGTGATTTTTTTTCAAGAATTGACGAACGGTTTTTTTTCCGCATGCTTTTTTCAAAAGCATGCGATTAAAACTATTAATTTAAAAAACATTTTTTGTTAATAGGTTATCGCTTCGCAATATTCACGCACAATTTCATGTTAACCCAAAGATCCTATATCCATAATCGATTTCAACTCGTAACAAAAACTCGATCCAGGAATCCCACACCTATCGCATAAAAAGTCAACTGAAACTTGACGCATTTTTTCATCTTGAATTAAAAAACCTGCGCACGCATCAGGCCACCACTAAGTCGATTTCTAGTACCTTCAGGATTGTTTGCTGAAATGAGTAAGGATTAATTTCTATCGAAACTAATAGTTCCACACAGGCCCGATGAGAGGGGGAGGCAGCCAGGGCAATTGCCCGGGGGCCCGGGTCGTATTTGGGGGCCCGCGTTTTTACCCGGAAAATGGGGAAACACGTCCGGTATTCCTTGAAGAGCAATAAAAATAGCAATTTCTTTGTAATCATTCGCCTTATTAAATTATGCGATGAAAGCGTAAAAAATGAAAACTTTAGCTTTTATAGAAGACTCCAAGTGCTAATATAGAATCTTCTTATAGTGCTTTGAAACACCAAACAATAACAAATATACGTATGCGTTCCAATAGTTACCTAAACTCTGATGCAATAAACTTAAAATCAAAATGCAAATTCTGCACGATTTTTCGAAAAAATACAATTGCAAATATAATTCACAATAGACGTTTGCGTAATTTCAACCAAATATCTAGGTAGAGTTTGGATTAAACCAAGCATACATGCAATTTTTTTTGACAGATCAGTGATAAAACGCGTATACCAAATTGTGACGAGGCTTTCGACTACGGATCGAATCCCATTTCTGTAGGCATCAAATCGTTAATTTAAACAGTCGGCATGTCAAAAGAAAGATGATGTCTATAGAACTATGAAGCCGTAAAGAATATGTTTTGTATGTGAGTATAGAACATATCTAGAGCCATTAAATAATGCTTCGTGGTCTCTTGGGTATATTCCGTAACTTTACCACTTCCCCAATCCTTTCCATAGGGAAATCATGAAAAGACGATTCATGGCAAGGCACAAATCTCCGATCAACATGTAGAACGTAGCATTTGAGCTAGACGCTACTGATTTCAGAGTACCCGCAAATTGAAAAATTTGAAGCTGTGGTAATTTTACTCGATTTGAATATCACGGTATAAGAAGCTGCGAAATTCACCTGTCTGGCACGCTATCTGTGGATGTGGAAATATGAGTCAACCGGAGACTAATAGAAACCACGGACTTATGAGTTTCCCTTGGCTGAAGAGGTACTAAGGGCCGATTTCTTCACCTTCGCTTAGCGCTTAAGCCAGGTTTAAACGTACTGGTGAACCTGGTTCAAAAGTTAAGCAAGGGTGAATAAATCGGTCCTAACTCATTCTGAACCAAAGATTTAGGTTTAAAAGGGCCCGGCGGTAATACAAGCCTTGGGGCCCGAAGCGGCTCTCGGCGGCCCTGGTTCCAAAAATACTGTATTATAGCAAACCGAAGGCTCCGCCAGCTTTGGAACACAAAACACTGTTCACCGATCGAGTAGGGTTTTGCAAACATCGTCTACAAAGTCTCTGCCATTCCAGAATGTATGGAATTACTTAGCGATCATGATGAACTGCGATACACTTGAACAAATTTACGGTCGTATGCTGACACTCTCCATCCATACATGTACAACAAACCGCATCGTTATCTACGATTGCTCCATCCTACCGTTACCGAGGCTTGCTAGTCAACTCACATAATTCATTTTCTGTGTCAATCTCTTCACTTCGAAAAATCAAGTTTTTTCATCAACAGATTAAAATATCGATAAAGATTTCAAATCTACAAAAAAATAAAATATCGATCTTTTATTACAAAATGCCCATCACTGCGAATGATATTTGTACACATTCTGAACTTTTTCGTGTATTTTATCAAACATCATAATGTATATAATATCAAACCCAGAAATTTGTTTCTGTAGGAAATGAACTCGCAAAAGAAAAATGATTTGATTTTTTAGTAAAAAGTTTGACTGATTTACACACATTCTTGTTTGACCATTTTTTGATCTTAACACTCACACCTAGAAAAAAATAATGTAAATTTACGTCTCCTGACCCTGACATATACGAGCATCAAAAATAACTTAGTTTTACGTTTGATTTTAATTTTACATGACGTTTAATTTCGTAAATCAAGTAATTTTACTCCACATACAGCGTTTGTTCTGAATGGTAGGAAGCGTAATTTTATGTCATTGCGCATGTAAAGTATATGTTTCATGTAAAATTAAATGGAACACGGTAATGTTCCGTCATTTCGTAAATTACGGTTTGTTGATTTGTGTCATGTTTACAATTACGTCAACGATAAAATTCAGATTTTTTGGTGTGCTCATTAGGTACATAGTATTCAACCTTCCCTCTTCTTTGACTCCGAATCTGTTTCAAAGTTCGACCACATCCCCACGCCTCGTCGCGTATCAACAATGTTGGAGAAATCTTCTAAACAGACTGGCAAGTTTCATTCGCTTTTCTTCATTTATTTACCCTCAAAAACTCCCAACAAAAAGTTCTAAAAAGAGCAAATTCTGTTGGCGGAATCAGCAGCCCACCCAACGGGGTGCGAGGTGGTTTGACCAGCTTGACATTACATGTGCGGGGCAATCGGCAGACTTAGTTCGGTGTGTATATTGACTGAACGTGAGTGTGGTGGGTACGCCTGCGGTGCATTGTGTGCAACTGGCTTGGAAAAGTTGACACCGACTCCCAGGTCGTTTCGATAAAGAAGAAACTTTTCGGTGTGTCCTTGCTCTTGCCGAGTGTATTTGTGGATTATCTTCTGTTTTTTTTTTTGTTCAAACAACCTTTTTCTCTTTTTGAAAGTCAGTCAGCAGATGCAACTAATACTTGCTACTCTTTGGTTCCACCGATTTCCATTTACAATGGAAGCTTCTTTTCCGCTCGACTCCACTTCCTAGTACGCCAACATACCACCACACGGGGCACAAAACTTTAGTTCGAATATCGTGCCGGAACATTTATCACTGTGTTCCCCGGTCACTGGCCGCGTTCGTTCCGCATTACACTCTTGTGGATTCGAGCATGAGCAAAGTCCTTGAGGTAGCACTCCGGTAGATTCTATACCTATGGAACGACGTTTCAGCACGTGAAAGTAGAGATAGGTTTTTTTCCTGTAAAGACAGACTGGCAAAGTTTTGTCAACAAAACTAGTTTTAGTGGCGCGAACTTTGCTTTAAAGTTCTAAAGCCAGTCAAAGATGAATTTTTGAAGCAGACTTTGCTGTCGATTCCTATCCTCAAGACGATGGCAGCGGCAGGGCGAAAACTTGACGGCTGGTTGGTAAGCGCATTTTTTGGGATGACCCGTCAGGATTACCAGCATGGGGGCCCGTCGCGGCTCTTGGCGATCCTAAGTATGCCATGATCGTCAGGGAAAAAACAAAACTGCTTCTGCTCTTATGCTGATTTCGTTGTTAGATTCGAGTCGCTCTAGGTTCGCTATAAAATTCATATAAAAATGACAGTTCCGAGCGAACCTAGAGCGGCTCTGATCTAAAAATGAAATCAGCATTGATCTACTCTAGATAATGGGTTCAATTTTACCGTTGAGGTTAACACTGATGAAAACAATTAGCAAATAGACTATATTTACCTATTTAGCATCTTCGTTGACGACACCTAGCCGCTATTTCACTGAGCTGTACTATGCAGCAAACCAGCGCACTCACACACTTACGCCTCCCCGAACATTGATAAATTCCGACAATGGTTAAACTAACTCGTCGTTAGCTGAAACGAAATCCGGTTATCACCATGCCATCCTCCATTTGGAAAATGAATTTCCTGTACCGTACCGTTCCAATTCGGAAAGCCTAAATTCCGGAAAAGTGTCACGCCCCAACGATTACCTGAGCGCAGCAGATGCGTCCGCTAATTCAATCTTCCACACTCCGCTTCTCTGCCAACAACCAAACTCTTCCTAGCGCTCATGCATTCCAACACGTATTCAGTGAAAAACAGATACCTAGATAGATCCTGGCCGACACGAGCAAACCAACTAATAAGCATGAAATTAGCCTTCTACTCGACCAAACTTGGTCGCAACCGAATAGATACGGTCACGTACACGCTACACTCGCCCCTGGTCTCGTATTCAAGGAAAATCCAGTCGTCATCACCTGTTACTACCACAAAATTGACTTCCGCCCATCCCACCCCGAAGACCACCACCACCACCAACAAGGGGAAATGGTATCCGCATCATCGCTTATTAGCACCTGCCTCGGCTGTTAGTTTTTTGTCAATCACAGTCCGAACAGGACAAAGTTCCCCGTGAGAGGGGTGTGCATGCAACATGTCACTCATAGCCGCGCACTCGACCGATACCGTGATGTTGTTGTTGTTGTTGATGTTTGAGAGGAGCGGAAAAATCAAAACGCCAATTTTGTATGCATGCATGCTAATGCCGCCAGCCCGGCTGGATTTAGATTTCCGGCAGGAGATATGCTCGAATCAGGTGTCAAACCCATTTTCGAATTTAATAAGACCACCAGCCACGGGGTTCATTTTATGACTGCGAGCGCTGACAGGGTTGAAATTGAGATCTGGTAAGCATTAAAGCTTACCCACAGGTCTCAGGGAGTCCATACCATTCTACATTACTATCTATCTCCTCCAATGATTCCAAATAACGCATGGAATAGGGTACCAAAGATTGTTTGAAATAAAAGTTCTGCCACAAGATATACGTAAGATTTTGACAAACGTGTTCATTGAGCAGTTGTATGATGTAATCTGAAATAATCTCAAATATATTTAGAAATTGAACAGCTTTTTCAACAATCCCAAATAAGCTCAGTATCTGCAACTTAACACCCATGTTCAATTCACTGGAGCAGAAATATGATTCGACTGCAAATAGGCTTAGTTTCCTACCAGGAAATCCCGACCCTAACAAAACAATTCAAAACGATCCAACCCGAACTGAGACTTACTCGTCATTGTCAGCAATCATCTAAAGTGAAATTTTGCAAACTTCAATAGATAATTCAAAGCTCCCGGCGACGGGGGCGAAACAAAGACGGTGACATGATGAAGGGATTTGTATTTAGCAAAAATATTTTGCTACCAACACATGCAGTTCTCTTTCTCGAAACTGCATCCAGGTGTGTGGGTGTATGTGTGTGTGCACTAGTTATAACATTGTACCACACTGAGCAGCACTTCCATTACGTATGCAGTTTGTGTATCCAAAGTAAACACCCACAATTTTGTTGCTTGCACAGAGCACACCTTCCCAGGAACCCTGCCCCACCTAACCGAACTGCCTCCAATCACCCATAGAAATAACAATCCTTGGGCCTGGCAGAGACCCAACCGAAGCCGTTCCCGTTCATGATCATCGTCATCATCATCACGCCCCGGCAAAATGTCTCGTGTAACTTCAGAACCCGTTACCGGATTTAATTAAATTTTGCTCCGTCCGGAACGCATATCCCATATATACCCGACCGAGAAGCACATGCAGCAGCAGTCCACATTCGCATCTTGACTTTAGTCTCTCCGGTTACGAAAGAAGCTTTCGTCGGGTTTCCATCCGCCGTAGCAGCAAGAAACGTTTCCCGGAACGAAACCGACCGAGCGGAGCTGTGGAATTTGAGATGTGGGAGGCATGGATTTTGGCTTTGTCTCTGATCCACTCCAGTTGGTGAATGTTAGTGTTAGGGTTTTGAATGCCACTATAGCTAGAGAATGGGACCCACTCCGTGCTCAGGTACCGTAACGACCGGGTTCCGTCTCGGGACATGTTCATGAGTGAATATTTTGGTTTAAATTTGAATTTCTGATTATAATTTGAGGGAAAATATTTAATTCAAACATAAATCACATTCGTTGGCGTTGACTTTGTCATTTCATTTGGCATGCCACCGGTTGGATACTACGGAATGTTTCGAGACTAGGACAGCAGCGCATGGCTAGTGATTGTTGACATTACGGTCATCGGTGCCAATCCAGAGTAACATAAATTACACTTGAGGCTGATGTGGCTAGTTGAAAGCGGCTTCGTTTGGTAGAGAGGCGAGGTAAAGCATAGGCTTGTTCAACGACGAAATGGGTTTTATCGAAGAAGTGTTTAATAGGGTGTCTTACTAGGTGAATAAAAACCCAGGACAGTCGAATGAGGCCTTTTCGCAACCGTTATCTCACGCTTCAATGTGCCTTACAAAATTATCCCCAGGAGGTCAGAGCCCCGTCAGAATAATTGGCGTGAAAATTGTTGAGGTATGTTATTGCAGTACCCGAACCTGAGGTAGTAACATAATCACCAGTTCAAGACAGATGGGAAAATGCTACCGACAAGTGATGCTCGAATGACGCGAAGCAGCCAAACTATCAAAACGTCGATTTCGTCGACATTTGATAGTCTGCAGGAGGAGCTATGCCAGAAAGTCTTTCATGAGAATTCGTTCATCGAGCACTTTTTTCGGATTTACACACACACCGTTCTTGCTACCCCACCAGCAGCGCAAGTTTCATGCTGTTGTTGGAGAAATCGACAATCTTCAATTGAGCGGATAAGATGAAATATTTTCAGATCGTCTGTGAGGATTTTTCAGCACTAAATGCATGTCATTGAAGTAAAGCAGTAACATCAACGGTGCCAGGTAGCATCCCTGCGCTGTACTTTTCAATCTTCAATGATAACCATTATCTCTCGATCTGAGAGCTAGGACCATAACAGCTGCAAATCCTACCGTTGAATCAAAATTCCTCCAATTTATGGATTGTTTTATGAAAACTGGCGGATAGGTTGGTGTAAATAATAGCAGTTTGAGCGCAACATTCCATACTTAAGTAGGATTAGACTCAGCAGGTTAGTTGCCGAGGCGTGAAGTCATGTTTATAGTGGATTAAGTAGTTTTTTATTTTATTTTTTGACACGGTTCAATGCGTTCGCTAAGCTGAGCCGTTGATCTTTTATTATTTATAACGTGTAAAGAAAAATAAATAAATCAAACTTTATTGATGTATGGTTTTTGCCTTTCTCATATAGAGTGTAGCGGTCATGTCATATTCAGCAATATTTTTCAAATTTAGTAGAACCAGTCTGATTTGTTTGCGCCAAGAGTTAGACAACCTACCGTTGATCGACTCTACGATCCTTCGCTTGGAATGCATGATGGAAAGGGACAGATAGAGCCAAAGGTTAGCTGACAGAATAAAACAGATAGTAGGGTCGTTGATTTCCGAACTTGCCCGAAGAAATTTGCGGGAAAATACGTCCTTCCTGTAAGTTCGTACGAAATTACCTTCCCTAATCTGAGGATTAACGCTGCTAGTCCATTTCGTCCCAGTCCGCCAAACGTTTTGGAAGCTCGCGTGATTTGTCCGGTTTTAGTTTGTCCAAAGTAATTAATGTGACGTGATAGTACTGTGAATTTTGTCTAATTCTTTGCTCTCCCGCCCCAATAGCTCAAGTAAAGTCTAAAAGGGAGTAGACAGTGCGTGCGTAGAAAAGTGTGTGCAGAAAAGGTAGATGTGCTCAACGTTAGGTGCCATTGACCCCACCCATGTGCTAACGACCCCGTTTGCCGTAGCCAGACGGCATACTATTTTCTATTCCGCACAGCTCGCCGACGAACGAGAGAAGAGGCAAAACGGACGAAAGTAGCATGCGCAATTCCAGCAAAGGAAGCCGCCGGAAGGAAGAACGGTCCATCGACAAACCGTTTCCTTCAGCCACCGGAAAACCATCGCAACTTTTCCGGCCGATAAATCATCAACCAGCAACCAACAACCGCTGGTCAGACACCGGTGAGGCCGATCGATGTGATCGCCCGTCATCGAATCAGCTACCGCATCGCAGAACGATCGACAGCAGCAGAAACCAACAGCAGCAGATTGGGTGAGTCGTATCGTTCTTGCTAGATAATAGTGAAGGGTGGCGTCCAGGGAGGACGCCACAGTGATTTAAGCCGCCAGAGCGCAAAACGCTCGGGAAGTCGTCCACTGACGGCTTGAGTTAGGGACGCGTCCAAGAATCGAGGTTGTGTGTCGGCCATTAGGTTCTAGTCCGCAATTCATGAACGCCACACACAACCCTTTGATAAATTAAGCCACCCGGGTGCAAAGCGATAACCGTTGAGCGCTGGAGCCGTGAGGTGACGTCACAAAATTTTGGAGAGGAGAAATTAGCACGATATGGTCAATGAGCACAAGTAGGGAGAGAACACGCACACAGAAACAAAAGATAGGCCCAGAATTTTAAAATTGGAAAATACAAATATGCAATAGAAACGAAAATCTTTCCGCCTGTTGTGTAAATAAATGTTGTTTTGTGTAAACGTACTAAATGTGTGTAAATCGGTGTAGTACTCTCTCAAAGTTTTAGTCTCGTTTAAGTATGGTTACGTCATTTCGTTCTGTAGTTTTCGTTTTGTTTCCCTGTCTTCCGCTTGGCGGAATTTGATAAGTAGTGAAAGCTTCGTTTTCAGCATGTTTGTGCCACCTGGCGCATAAGCAGCACGCTTGCTAGGAATCGACCAGGGTTGGCTACAAATTGGCGCCCAACTGCAGGATTTTTTCGGAATTCTTGGAGTATATTTGGAGAATATTGTTGAAGTTATGATTGTTTCGTCATTTATTTTCGTTCTTATGTACATATTTATTCTAGGTTCATGTTGTAATTTATGTAGTATATAAGGTAATGCAGCATATTTTGGAGACCGTTTATTTTTTGGAGATATATCATCAGGCATATTATTTTGGAGGAATTTTTTTGAGGATACAGGAATATTTTTGGGTTTTATAAGGAATATTCGAGTGTTAATGTCGTTATACGAGAACATTAATTAGAGATAAGGTTGTATATTTATTTTTGCCATTATTTTGTACATTTTATATATTATTTATTAAATTTTACATATTCAAATACAAACCGAAATAACTTCTAAGTTTCCGAGAGCCGACTACTTAACCAATGAGGAAGTAGATTACGAGCTCATGATTCGTGGTAAGGTTGAAGAAACTAAAACTGATTCGGAAGCCAAATACCGACTAATACTAAACCTTTTTTACGAAGATGTTAGGGAAAATCGGGATTATCCGTCGCGGTTTACTATCGAACAAGAATTCGATCGCGTGTCAAGCATAATCGATGTTTTGAGAGGGAAGTTGGAGAAGGGTCCAGATGAAAGGTGTATTTCTCGTTTGAAATATTACGCGCTTAGGGTCGCCCAAAGCATCGCCGAGGATCCGGGATACGAAGCCATGCGTAAAGAACTCGTGGGGTAAATTCGAAGTGTGTTGAACAAATTTAGTGTGAAGAAGGGTTCCGAAGATTTTCACTCAGAAGAAGTTGTCAATAAGCAGCAAATGGCATTTTAGTCCGGGAAAGAGGATGGGAAAGACGAAGAGCATCGACACGACAGACAAGAACGCGAGGACAGGTCGTCTGATGAGCATTCGAAGCGATCCCTTGGAGCTATTCCCAAAATAGCGAGTGAGAATCAACTACGGAGGAAAGCAGAATGCTGAGAATGCAAGTAGTTGAGTTGAGGCGAGAATTGGCAGAATTTCGTCTGGCAGTTCAGATGCCGGATCCAAGAGGTTCGACAACACTTCAAGTGGAAGGTTTCAAGTTTCTGAGATGGGAGAATGGAGTTCGACAGAGAAGCTCTACCGGCACCGTACATCCGAGTCAACCGTCCAGGAACCGAACGCAGGCAGAGAGAAAAGGTACCACAACGACAATATAGCGGAATTCCACAGACGAGACAGGATGAGTTCGATAGAGGACGAGCGATTCGAAGGGAATCAGTCGAACGACGGATGGAGACAGTAAGCGACCGTTCGTACTACGATGCACGAGACGGTCAGGAGCAAGCGCGACGGTTGAGCAGAATGTGTGGCATGGAGACGAGAATAGTTGAACGGGAGGATCCAGCTGATAGGCGGTGGAGCGACAGACGGAGTTTTTCTCAGTGGGATAGTCGAGGTAATCCCACCGGTGGCCTGCATCGAAGGCAGAGTGCAGTAATCCTGCAGAGTAGCAAGGACGAAGATGGGTATGACGCTGAGGAGTTTCGCCCAAGACGTCGTGTGAATCGACGAACCGGGGATCGCGAGATTCAGGACGCAGACCGGCGTATGGAGAAATGGCATCTAACTTTTAGTGGCGACCCCCGCCATCGATCGTTGGAAGATTTTCTCCATAAGATTCGTAGGTTAGCGCGAATGGATCGGATCGCAGATGACATCCTGTTGCAGCGAGTGCATACCATATTGCGAGGAGATGCATACGATTGGTACTTGTGCTACGCTGACGAGTTCCTAGATTGGTAGGACTTCGAGGAGAAAATCCGTTACATGTACGGTAACCCGAATAAGGACCAAGGAAATCGTCAGAAAATCTACGAACGGAAGCAACTTCGGAACGAGCCGTTTTTGACGTTCAAGTCGGAGATAGAGAGATTGAACAAGCTGCTATTGTCACCGCTAGATCAGGAAAGAGTCATCTGGGACAACATGCGCCCACACTACCGTTCCAAACTAGCGTGTAGAACGGTACGAGATTTGCGAAAGCTCGAGTATTACGCGTACCGCATCGATGCAAATGATCCGGCACTCAGACAGTGTCGGGAAGGACCGACACGTAACACGACGGGTCTACACAATATAGAGGCTGAAGAGTCGACGGGATCCTACTCCGAACCAGATGAGGTGAACGCACTAGGAAAGAAGTTCGATGGTGATCGGCGGGCAAAGGAGCAGTCCAAACCGTTAATGCGCACTCAGCAACCCAGTACCAAGCCTGCAGTCGAACAGCAAAATGGACCCCCTGATGTTTTATATACAATTAATTTGTAAGAAGATTTATGAGCTACTCGGCGTCTCCATATGGGTATTTTCAAAAACATAGATATGAACACTTAGGTGCAAAATTGCGCAAGATGAGTCCTATGTATTTTGAAACAACACTCAGTCAGAGTCAGAATTATGATAAGTATCCCATGGGAGACCATCTCAAAAATTGCAAGACGGGGTGGGCGTAGCCTAGTTGGTAAATCGATTGCCTTGTACGCAGCGCACCAGGGTTCGAGTCCCGACCCCGCACATAGGGTTAGAAATTTTTCATAAGAGATTTTTCTAACCCGAAGAGGCGAATGATCTTAAGGTTTAAAACCTCTATAATCGAAATAAAAAAAAACAATTGCTGGAATTGCCGCAGAACAGGACATATTTGGCGAAACTGCAGACAAGAAAAGCAGTTGTTCTGCTACATTTGCGGAACACCCGGTAAGACGACGATGACTTGCGACAATCACCCACGGATTGACCGGGACAGAATAGGTAATGCATCGGGAAACTAGATCAGGAATGCGCAATAGGGAACAACAGCATTCCGCTGACGAACGATGTTCTTAGTTCTAGTCCGTTTGAGGACCCGTTTCTGAAGGTGTGTGAAGTAAGGATCCACACCGAGAGCAGCCCTCACGTAACCGTGAAGATTTTTGACACCGATTACGACGCGCTACTTGACTCTGGAGCAAGCGTCACTGTCACGAGCATGACAGACATTGCCAAAAGATATGGACTGACGATGCAGCGTAGCCCGCTGAAGATTATCACGGCCGATAAAACCGTACATGAATGTCTCGGATTCGTACAGCTACCGATGGTATTCAAGGGAATGACCAGAGTGATTCCGACGCTAGTTGTACCGCAGATTTGTAGAGAGCTGATCCTAGGATACAACTTCTAGAAATCGTTTGGAATTGAGCCGATGATTGAGGGAGAGCATGGATTCGAACGAGTGGCCACTGTTGATACCATCCCAATGGGAAATGGAAAGGTGGATATGATCGAATTCACCTTGTTGCCAATCGGTCGGAATTTCGACTTTCTAACCGAGACCTGAAGGGACGAATCTCTATACCATTCGAATCAGTTCGTCGAGATCGGAAAATGTCTGTATGTGTGTATGTTTACATCATTAATGACCCACCGAAGTCGCTTTGACCATGTTGGCATCCTATTACGGTTCTTGATGCCCCCGGGGAACTTACTCTCAAATGAAACGGTTGGTTGCCATTGAATTTTTAATCGATCCGACTTCCGGTTCCGAAATTAAAGGGTGATTAGTACGAACACGCAGCAAATCCCGATTTCCACGTACACGGCGATGAATGTAAAAAGGTGATTTTTTTCACAAAGGTTAACATTTTTCCAACGTGTGACCAAAACTGCTTTGATTTGTAGCTCTAGGTCACTAACGGTCATTCGAAGTCACTTTCGTCACATTGGCCACCATTGACGGTTCTAAAAGCCCCGGCAGAAGTATCCAAATTCAGAATAACAGTTACATCGATTTATAGCTGATGACTGGATCGATTTGACCAAACTTAGTCTCAAATGAACGTTGTTGCGTCCTGAAAACTGCTGATAAATTTTATTTCCGCCCAACTTCCGGTTACGGAGTTACGGGTTGTGGAGTGTGATCATTGAGAAAACTCCTGTTCATACCGATACCGCGATGAATGCAAAAAGGATTTTTTTTTGCTAAAATAGGAGCCAAACATCTTGCATTTGCAGTTTTAGGTTACTGACGGCCCATCGAAATCTTGTTGGCCACATTGACCACCATGGACGGTTCTGGAAGTGCCCGGAAAAATTACCAAAAACTCGCACCATTTCTCGGAGATGGTTGGGCTGATTTTCACAAGCAATGAAAGATATATTATTCCTATAGACTACTATGAAATTTGGTACGGATCGGTTATATGGAGTCGGAAATATAAAATGAATCATCCAGTCACAGAAGAAATTCCCATATAAGTCGGAGCTAAAATTTTTATTTCAAAAGGGGGACCCCATGAAATATCAGAAATCGAATTCGTATTATCAATGTCCTTAAAATGTATGAAGCATCGAGATTTTATGTTAACCCGAAAAAAATTGTTGAGAAAAGTAGACTTTGAGGCTGCTAGTTTGTACTCCAATACGCGGGATGTGAAAGTCAAATCCGGGTGAAACTCTGTTGAAAGTCCGCTGCAAACCAATGACGGCACCGTTGGCTCCATAGTTAGTCTGGCGAGGAGGTAATCGGAGGAATACATTATTGCAGAGAGCACCAGAGCGAGCGTTGATATTGATTGTACCAAGAAGTTCGGCGCAGTCAATTCGATCGTTTAGAATGCACCCAGATTTTTTTACGCCGCCCATCTGTCATACCGCGAAAATCGGACGACTACGGTGGGCCGGGCACGTAGCCAGAATGTCGGACAATAGCCCGGTGAAAACGGTTCTCAATTGCAATCCGACCGGTACAAGAAGACGTGGCGCGCAGCGAGCACGATGGATCGACCAGGTGGAAGACGATTTGCGGACCCTTCGCAGACTGCGTGGCTGGCGACGCGCGGCCATGGACCGAGTGGAATGGAGGAATCTTTTGTATACGGCACAGGCCACTTCGGCCTTAATCTGTTAATAAATAAAAAAAGGTTTATAAAAATTGGTTTATAAGGCTAAACATTTTAACTAATTTTGGGTCGCTGAATCCATTTCTGCTGTTAGTTTTGAAATTCCATAATTATTTTTCCCGACTAATTTTATGTTAATCCATTTAAAGACGTTGGTCATTAAAGGGTTAATATACACGTTAATAATAGTAGCTAAACACATCGAGTAGCAGGAATAGTTGAAAAAAGTAGTAAAAATCACTATTTTTATAGTAATATGATGTTTTATATACAATTAATTTGTAAGAAGATTTATGAGCTACTCGGCGTCTCCATATGGGTATTTTCAAAAACATAGATATGAACACTTAGGTGCAAAATTGCGCAAGATGAGTCCTATATATTTTGAAACAACACTCAGTCAGAGTCAGAATTATGATAAGTATCCCATGGGAGACCATCTCAAAAATTGCAAGACGGGGTGGGCGTAGCCTAGTTGGTAAATCGATTGCCTTGTACGCAGCGCACCTGGGTTCGAGTCCCG
The DNA here is from genome assembly GCF_030247195.1 of Topomyia yanbarensis. Classification (NCBI taxonomy): domain Eukaryota; kingdom Metazoa; phylum Arthropoda; class Insecta; order Diptera; family Culicidae; genus Topomyia; species Topomyia yanbarensis. Next base: position 59,858,107 of record NC_080671.1, read on the forward strand.
ACCCCGCACATAGAGTTAGAAATTTTTCATAAGAGATTTTTCTAACCCGAAGAGGCGAATGATCTTAAGGTTAAAACCTCTATAATCGAAATAAAAAAAAAACAATTGCAAGACGCATAAATATAAATTACTCATATGACATTCAATTTCTCAATTGCTTTTGCTTGATTCAGAGCAAACGATTTTGATTTCTGCACAAAAACCTTACATCTGTAGTTTAGCATACTCATTCATTCTTTTTTCCCTTTCTCCATATAAAGAAAGGCTATGCGATCACTGAAAAAATCGACTTTTCAACAGAGGCCCGGAGGGCCGAGTGTCATATACCATTCGATTCAGTTCGTCGAGATCGGCAAATGTCTGTGTGTATGTGTGTGTGTGTCATTTAATCTCACACAATTTTCTCAGAGATAGCTGAACCGATTTTCACAAACTTAGTTTCATCTGAAAGGTATTACGTTCCCATAAGCTGCTATTGAATTTTCAGTTGATCCGACTTCCGGTTCCGGAGTTGAAGAGTGCAGTCACACAGCAAATTCCCATATAAACTGGTACAACCATGATGTCCAAATGACGTAAAACATATTAAAATGGGTTCAACATTACTCTAGTTTGCAGGTCTGGATCACTAATGATAAATCAAAGCAGCTTTGACCACATCGGCCACCTATGACGGTTCATGATGCCTCCAGGAAACTCGCCAAGTTCCTAAGCAAATATCACACCTATTACCCACCGAATTCTTTACCGATTTTTACAAACTTGATTTCAAATGCCAATGAGTGCTGCTGAATTTCATTCGGTTCTGACTCTTGGTTCCGGAGTTACAGGTTGATTAGCAGGCTTACACTGGAATTTCCCATATAAATCGGTACAATCGTAACACCGCAGAGGTTAAAAGCTATTGAAATGGTCACCAAATTACTGCGATTCGCACATCTAGATCACTGATTGTCAATCAAACATTCTTTGGATATATTGTCCACTATCGACGATTCCGGAAGTCCCGGATTTCGGGCATATTCCACAATTTAGGTCACATCGGTAAGAACCGTAGACGGTGATGACTGAAACGATGTTCTCAAACCAAGCCTCAAATGAAAGGCAACATTTGCAGTTGAGTATTGTGTCGCCACTCACCACCCCCCCCACTCTTACCCTCACACCACGCTCCTTCGTCACTCCTCTCCCTTTGGACCACCCTCACATCCGCATTTCCTTCATCTATCCCGTATACCGAAATAAGATGAAGGATTTCTGACGCATCCTCCACTCCCACTCTACTAAACCCCCACCCGCTCCACTTCCAAACCCATTCCACCAACATTTCAAAATATAATCACATGAAGATAACGTTGAACTCATGTTGATTAAGCTAATTAAATATTAGGGGCGCCCGGGGCTAGTTGGTGGTTGGGGTAATCCCTTTGTCTTCGTTTCTATTAGACATATAGCGCTGCCTCTCATTGTGTACCTCAAGTTATGTGAAACCCATTATCCAATGTATTTTTGTTAAAAAAAAACATTTTGTTTTGTAAAAGTTTTGGGCGATGTTTTTTTTCGAGCATACCAAGTATTATTTTTTTATTTTGAGCACTGTGTTATTTAGGGTGATTTTAAATCTATTTCCCAATTGATTTTATTTTTTGATAGTGCGTAAAAAGAGCTTTCAGTATCCGTATAGATATTGAATCTATCCATGAATTAAAGTTATTTTTTAAATAGTTTTTTGTAAAATATGCGGTTGGAGTAAGTTGGCGGTGACGCAGTTGGCGCTACTATTTGCAGTGCAAATATGGTCATCAAATATTTTTATTTTTGGAATTCACTCCAAAGAAAAACTTTGTGTATCTCGTCAATACAGAGGATATTTACTTCGGCCAATCGCCTGAAGAATTTCAAAAATATGCTTTTGAATATGGAATACGCGTCAAAGTAAAATGCCGGGGTATTTTATTGAAAAGACATTCAGCACGACCCTTTGATATTATTGAATCTCCATTTTCTGGCGTATTCATATATACCGCCAACTTACCCCGGGGCCGGGGTAAATTGGCAGGATTTCCGCGTTACACATTTTTGTCTATAAAAGCAAAGACAATGCAACAAACACTTTGATAAAATTCAGGGATGTTGGCTACAGACGCATGTTTTATTTTGCAAAATCTATCTACATCAAAGCGAAAAAAATGGAAACTGAAAGCACTGCAAACTAGCCCCGGTCTCCTTTATACTTTTTTGTTTAAAGTGAGTCTGCGTCTACTTTCGTGGTAGTCGTGGGATACGTGCTAAGTGAAATAAGAATGTTATAGACATTTACACAATTCTATTGGACAAAACCAGCTAATGAATCATAGTTTTGATAAATGACAAAGGCGCTATTGCACCACTAGGTGGGTTAAAACAGGTTTTTTACCATTTTTTGTTAACCATTTTTGTTACCGACCTATTGAGTCAATTTGTCAACTGTTGTTACGGCATTTAATTAGCAAGGGACTGGAAGGTGAAGTATATTTTTCAATATTAAGAGCCATAGTACAAAAGGGAGAGCAAGGAGCTGACGGGAGAAAGTTTAGAAAAGCGTGGGAGAGTCAGATGAGCAAGCTTAGAGTTTACCGGCGACATAACCTTTTTTCTGCTACCGTAGGAGTCAAGATATTTTGGAATTAGAAATGCGAATCACCTGAGTCTACGGCATGTCCGGACAAGCGTAAAGTAACTTAAGACCTCATGCTGTCGGAACCGACATAAAATTAAATCACGGTAAACTTCCACACTAAGCAGGCAATTGGGGAGGCACCAAAAAAACAAAAAACTAGCTCATTCAATGAGTTTCAACGTTGCATTTTTTTCTATAGAAATACATTGAAGAAAAAAATCAGTTTGGACAAGGAAAAGTTTTTTTTTCAAATAACTTTTTTTCCTTGAAAGTGCCCAACTTGAAGTTTTGACGGTAGGTAGGGAACATAATTATCTATCTTGGAACAAAATTTCATCAAAATCAAAAATTGAGTTTTTTTGTAAATCGACTTTAAATTTTTAAAATCGATTGTTTTCAGTGTAGGAGTCAATGAAGAATTTTTTTAATATTTTTATTCGAAAAATGGACTAATTTTATGAAAACCACTTCTAAGACATTTTTTGTAGGATTTGTCATTTTTAGACTATAGCTATTTGAAAAAATTTGGTAAAAAAAGTTTGGCCCTTTTCAAAAGGTAATCTAGATCATTTTTGGAAAAACAAAGTATGCAAAGTGGCTTTTTGTAACAAAGTCTTCATGTACAGAAAGTTTCATTAAAATGTGAGAGGGTGCTGCCAACTCTGAATACGATTTGGCGCGAAATTCGTCTATTCATTCATCTTTTCAAAAAACTCAAAACTACCTCAATCGGCCACCGAGTTCGAAGATACAAACAATTCGAATAAATGAGCAAAAATAAGTGCATTGAGGTAATGAGGTTCCAATGTTGAAGAGACTTCAAGCAGAAAATATCTGGAAATTTCTTATATATTCTCATTATGAACCCCAAACAGCGAGATGATTTTACGACAATATAGCTGATATACTGTTCAAATGTCAATTGGGCATCGAAATATTACGAAATCTTTGACACAATTTGCCCTGTCAATCGTGGATTCTGCTAGACCGTATTCGAATAGAATTGGCGTTTTTTTTTCCTCGAAGACGCAATGATCGTGCATTTTTTTAGGATTTAGCGTCACTCGTTTGATTTCGCAGTAATCCGCAAAGTTTATCAGTTGACATTGAAGAAAAACTGTGTCGTCAGTATTCCAGATTCTGTGGTAAAACTTAAGGTCATCCATAACATTGGACCTTCTAAGTAAAGGTTAACGTCGTTGAGATACTGAAATACAGGAGGAAAATCAAAATACCGAGGTGGTTGAATTGCGAAATACCAGATGAAGCGAAGAACTCTTCGGATACACAACTATCCAGCTTGACAGCCAGACGACGATTGCTGCGATACGATTGCATCCAACGGAGTAGGGTGATGAGCCTATTTGCGCCATGTTTCTATTATCCCCCTACCCATTTGAAGCCGTTGGTTAGAGCAGTGTCTGCCATCTTTGTTCAACGCATTGAGTCAAATGGTAGCGCAACAATAGGGGCACTCGATTCAAGTTTTCATTGTGCTTAAACACGAGAATTTTACTGTTTTCAACGTATTTGTGTTATTATATTGGTTCTTAACAACGAAGCAAAGCGGTTGATGTCTACTAAAACCAAGCCTATCCAACTTTGCCACTGCAATTGCGTGATTAATCTTGTCGAAAGCAGCTGAAAGGTCCATATAAAATTACGTCAGTTTGTAGGTCACCTGACATAGCATCTGTTACATACGTCGTGAACGACAGATCTTTTGTCATAGTTGTTGAACGTTATACGATTTATACCATTCGATTCAGTTCGTCGAGATAGCAAAATGTCCGTGTGAATATATGTGTTTATGTATAAGTGTGTCAAATAATGTCATTCAATTTTCTTAGAGATGACTGAACCGATTTGCACAAGCTTAGTTTGAAGCCTGCGAAAGTTTCCTACAGAATGATTCCAAGAATCGACGTTTGAGAGATTCAGAGTGTCGTGTTCATTCTCACGCCCATAGGAAACATTTTCTTTATTTTGCTTTTCGAAGTCATCGCCAGACTCACTATAAGGGAGGCTACTTGTTGAAGAAAAAAAATAGCTAAGATTTTATGCAAATTCAATTTGAAAAAGCAAGACAATTTGTTGGTATACTAACGAAAAAAAAAAACAAGTTGGATAAAAAAAAATTAAAAATTTTCGGAGTTATGGTCCCTTCTTCAAAGTACGTTTTTGGCATAGGCTTGCGGTGGACACTCTCCAAGGCTAACCACTCAACTGAAATCAAGAAAGTAAAAGGAATATTGAACGAAAATGTGCTGGGGTGTACTTCAATGATTTGGTTTCCCGAAAAAATGTTATTTTAATTCTCCAAATGACATGTTAAACAAATTTTAAACAAAAATTCATATCAAGGAATCGAAATTTTTTTGGATGAGTTGTTCTACAATGCAACTACGAACAATTTAAAAAATGTCATAAAAATCGGTTGAATCGGTTTTTGAGATATCACGTTCACCGCAACGGTACTTTTCTAAAAAATTTATTCCGAGATAATCGCTTTTAAAGTTTAGTGTTTGGAACCAGCGCTCTGCGAACGACTCTAAATTGAAATCTAGTGCTCCGATCTGGATGAACTTTCCCAGATATTTTCAAAAGTGGTACTTTTAGAATATGCAATAATTATTTTTTTCGGTTTTTGAGCCTCAACTCTGTATATAACCGAAGACTACATATTAAGAAGACTGATCTCTTTCCTTCCCCCATACAAACGAGAAACGACAGAGGTTACAGCGCCTATATTGGAAGAAGGGAGGAAGCTTTATGTAAAAATGTATATGTGTGTGTGTGCATCACTATGGAAAGTACCACCTTTACCCGCAAGTGGCTTTGCTGTTACTGTCTCCGGATTCTGGACAGAGTTGCCAGTCTTCTTGATATGGAATCTTCGATATAACCCCTTAAACATTCGTTTGCTAACTACTGTTGACATGTTCTTGCCTTGGCTCGTTCTTACTCTTCATGAATTCTACTAGTTTCTAGAAATCAATGCACAGATTACTCTTTGGCTATCTCAAAGCAACCGAAATAAAGTAGTATTCTTGGGTTTCCTTTTTCGAAGAGTTTTTTGAAGTTCTTGTCTCTCACGATACATATTAATCTACCTTTGTTTCCAAAATTCTTCCATTTAACCCACGCGCTAAAAAGCTACAAACAATGGAATGTGTCTTTATTATGAATTTATATATCTGGTGAAAAACAGAGCGATTGCTCGGATTCAGCCCACTGATCAAAAAGTAGCAACACCCAGAGCTGAAAACATGATAAACACCGGGCGCCATCAAGCGGCTTTGAAGATTCCGCTGCTCCAAGAAAAAGGATCTGCGATGCAAACTGGAACACTGCGCACAATATCCAACCGGCTCACAAAGGAGTTTCTTTTGCTACCTTCTCATTGAATCGAGCAGTATCAAATACGAGACTTGGAAAACGCTTTTATTTCTCAACATCCGAAAACATACGCATCACGGGATCAACTAAATATTTATAATTCTAGAACCATCTCTCTGTCGCGTTCCGAAAAGAGGAGCCGAAGTAGGAACTGAATTTAAATGAGAACCCTGCCGTCCAGCTAAAAGACTAACTTACAACCGAAGAACAGCTGCAACCGAGGCATATGTGCGAGACTGGTGAAAATTTTACTTAAATTCTTCTCGCTGTTTGTCACAAAAGGATCTCACGAGCCAAGAATGTCGGCTTTGACTATATTATTTTCCCTCAGGGGGTGACATTCCTTGTTCTTCTTTTGCAAAGAAGTTACCCAGCCTTCGTGGGCAAACTGGTAATCTGATAATACCCGAAGGCAGCTCTAACAATGTGTGCATGCGTCCTTTTTGAATGGCTGCTGATGAAAAGTGGAAGAATATATCTGTCCGGGTAGTTAGTGTGTGCTTCAGGTTACCGAGTGAGCTTGCATTTCATTGGCATCTTTGCTTTCTTTCGTGTGTTTGCTTGTGTTGTCATGGAAACACTGTCACACAAAAGTATGGGGCATTGGGGTACCCCTCGTCGAAAAATTCACCATCTCTGGAGAATATTACTCGTATCTATTATAAAACTTGTTATCAAAATGCAATTGTGAAACATATGAAATAAAATTTCAGACCCAACCAGTTTCTCTTATCGCTTATCGCTGGGATGCATTCCCACGTGCACCATAATTCCGTTAATTATCTTCTTCCCAGAAAAAGGAGACCGTACTCGGAATGTAGGAATGTCACAAGAAAAATTAAACGTTGAATGACGTGTTTGGTACATGTGCCATGCTCGAGCTGTAATGAGAGCTCATTAGTTGCAGAGAGTTGGAGAAGCGCGTACACACAGAAGAAAGGGTAGTTGTTATATTGTAGAGCTTGAGAGTCTGAGGGCCACGTGTTCCGTCGAAGCCAATTAGTGCGACAGACATCCACGCAGTAGCTGCTGGTGCGAATTGGTGGATGGGGAACAAGCATCAGAATGCTACATGCGAGGAATCGTACGCATCTACACACCTTTCAATTATAATGAGGTCTGAGCATCGGTGTCAACAACGGTGTGTGTGTGTGTGTGGAGAATCTAGCTGGAGATTTCTTAGAATGCTTCCTGGAGGCTAGTTAGGTTTGTTTCGTTGCGAATCCGGAGAACGGTCGGTGTTCTAACTTTGGAAGCAGTGCGAGTTGGAAGATGAGTTCCGTCAAGGATCCTCATTATCATTGGTAGTAATTATTGCAAGATATCTACAAACATGCTTGTGTGACGCATCTTTCAAGTGGAAAAATGTAAGCTGGAAGTTTGAGCATGGATGCAGAAGAATTTTAATAATTACAACGTAGAATCATGTTCCTGTGAAACATAGGACATCCATAAAACATAGACCATCTGCCAATCGTAATTACCATTACTAACGGTTCAGAGCCACCGAATGCAATCAATGTTTCGTATGATCTCACACGGAATATTGATTGGATGAGCTACGCGTTCTCAATATCCGACAAAATCGAGTCCACACAAGAGCTTCCCCCGGAGAAAGAGTACGGGTTCCCGGCTGGATTGATTCTCGACACCGCGATTCCAGCTCAGACTAAACGCGTACCATACGTGAATTCTCGCGAACGGCCTCGGAACCCATGGTCGCAAAAAGGAGTGCTCAGACGTATACGCGGAGAAGGCCGCCGCGTATAAGACCTTCCGGGACGACGGAGTACTCGCTAGCTATCGACAGTACGTGATGTTAGAAACGCGAATGAAGAGTTTGATGAAAGCCAAAAAACGTAGTTACTGGCAGTGGTTCGTTGACGAATTATTGAGAGAAACATTGATGAGCACTCTTTGGGACACGGCGTATGCGAAACCGAAATGGACCGAAAAGCGTGGAGTATGCAAACCGATATATAATCGTAAAAGAAAGAAATTGACACCTTTGGGCGAAGCCAATTTTTCCCATTCAACGTTCAAGCCGGTAAATGTTGTATGATTAGGTCAAATTTGGAAGAGTCTGAGAGTGGCTTCGTGATGCGAGGTAGCATTTTTAGTACTCTTTACACCGGTTCAATTATTATGCCCTCTTAGCTTAACAATTTGTTGTAAAATAACAAAATTGAAAACTTTTTTTTTTCAATATTCTGAAACCTGTTTTCAGGCCGGATAAACTATTTGAGTTTGGAAATGTAACGAGAACTTCTACAATAATAAAATCTCGTTCTTTTGTCATAGTAAACTTTATCCAACATTAAAAAATGCTCGAGGGCATATCTTGCTTAGTTTATTCAATAAAATCGGAGAATTTCAGACGTTTTTTCACTGCTACTGCACAGTATATTTTTCCGTTGGACGTTTTCTGAACAACATGACTTACGTCCAAAATAGAAATGTAAGTTAAATGTAATTATGTTTATCCAAAACCCAGCATACCATCACGAAATCAGTCTGTTTCTGTACTTCGTCTACTTTTCCGACACTTTAACTAGTGTCCCAGCATCAAAAAGAACACACAAACTATCTGTCTTTCTCTCTATCTGTCTCTCTCTTACATCACAACACTGAGCATACCCCACTGCCGTTCCTATTTGTTTCAGTTGGGCTCACGACCCTCCGACTGTGGGGTAAGCTATGACCACAACAAACATAAGACTTTTCCGGTGGAAGACCAACAAATTTCTGTGTCATTCCGAGCATGTTCGGAAAACTTGCCAGCAGCTTGTGCTAAGATAGTTTGGCCACAACTAGGAAAAGGAGAGTGCACTCGCTCTCTCTCCCTCTCTCTCTCTGCCAACGAAAGTTTACCCTTGCTTCGGTTCATCGGTGCAGAGTGGGCATCGGTATGAAGAAAATTGTCTTTTTCGGGAAAATTTCATTATTGAAACTACCGGTGGGTGATGATGCTAAGGATGCCGTTGCTTCTGCCGCTGCTGCACTGGAAGCCAACTTAATTTTAATGAGTGTTGGTTTAATTTTCAAGCGCCATTAATGCAGCTCCCGGTACCTACCCACCCGGTGTGCCGATTCCGGCAACCCGTTTCCACACTGTCGGCCGGCATATCCGACGCGACCTACCAGCTGTGCGAGGAAAGTAGAAAAAAAACTCAATCAGTGAAAATGGTTTCAGAAAGTTTTCTCCGTTTCAGGAATTTATTTTAAATATGGAAACTTTGCCATCTTTTGCCATTGAGTGCACGGGCGCTACTATAGTATAGCTTTCTGGAACCTGAGCTAGGGGAAAACCCAGGAAAAATGAGCTCAACAGCCAGCAATTAGGAACAGAAAGCAAGTGAGTGGTCTGGCGAAGATTAAAAGAAAGTTTAAATTGCTTTCGTTGTTTGTCTTGAGTGCCTCGAAAAACGATTTCCACCTTCGAGTGGTGCGGAGAGACAGTAGATTTTTTTTTAAACGGAGTGATGGGGTTAAGGCTAGCAGTTTATTAGCGAAGTGGGCTTATGGGGTGCTCTGGTAAGATCTAGATTTGGTAGACTTGTACGTCGAACTCTAACAGCATATGATACTTTACAATAATTGTCATCCAGTGTGAGAATTATTGCATGAATAGTTTATTCGTTATTGGAGTAGAATTATTTGTTGATCCTCAAAACCTGATTTGAGTTAAATTCACGATTTTTAAATTAGGAAAACTAAAACCCGATTAGTCTATAGCAATCATCACAGATATCGGTCACGATACTCAGTCTGCTTCTGCATTTTTTATATATTTTTTAATCTAAATATTTATTTGAAACGGCTCAATGTGTTAGCATAACTGAGCCGTGAGCGTTTTATTTTTTTACAATAAGTAAAAATAAAAAAGAATTAAGAATGTCTATCTGCCAGATCTTGTTGACGCAGTTCGCTGCTGCGTGTTGAGATCCTTTTCCTTTGCGGTGAAGCCGCTTGGGGGTCATTCAGTCTGCCTTCTCTCGCGTTATCGTTCCCGTCCATGTCATCATCGGTACTGCTTTCTTGCTGTTCACGATCAGAGGTTCTTATTTGTTTCTTGTTCTTAAGGGTCGCTGTTGTAAATCTGTCTTCATCGGTATTTGCTTCTTTATTGGCGATGCTAGTTGTTGGTTTGGGCGCGGTTGTCGTGGTCGTTGTACCTGCATTATTGGTTAATTGGATTGTTGTTTTTGGTTTATCTGAAGGTGTCGGTGGCTGCTTGTTAGAGTTGACTGTAGTAGATGAGTTTTGACTAGTTGCTTCGGCGCATGTATTTCCGTAGTGGGCTGTATGGTTACAGAATTGACATGTTGGGGTCTGTCCAGGATATGTGATAAGTGTTGTTTGCTTATAGGTCACGCCATCCTTCGGTGATTTGCATTCGATAGTCATGTAAGAAGGTATTGGTGTAGTCACTCGCATCCTCACAATACGAACGCCATTGGGAATGCCGGTGAAAAAATTTCTCCAGGTGTCATTCGTAATAGATTCTACTTCTCCATATAAAATCTTCCTTAGTGCGCGGGCCAAATCATGGATACGCACGTCCACTATGTCGTTTTCCATATGTACAGGGATCTTGATTCTTGTGTTATTAAATTCGACCTCGTGTTGCATGTTGTTATTTGCAATGAAGTTCTCTGCCTGTGCTAAACTTCTAAACGTGATCAAAACACAGTTTTTAACGTGGTGCAACTGAATGTACATAACTTCAGCGAGAATAAGCTCCATGTTAACCTTAACTAACTGTTCCACTTCCTGAACTGTGGGTCTAACACGAGTTTTATTAAAGTTGATCGAAATCGTGTTATCCCGTAGCACGGGCACTTTTGTTTCATTTGGCAAACTCATTTCACTCCGCAGCCGGAGGCAACGATACAATTTGTTTGTGCACTTGTATAGAACAAAAGCTGGCTTGATTCACCGGTGCCTATAGCCTGCTGTAGCGTAGCGATTTTTTTGCTGCTGCTTTGTGCGAGGTCAGAAGAGAGACTGCTTCTGCATTTGTCCGAGCCGATGCAAATCAAATGAAAAAAAAAAATATCTCGTGTGCAAAGGATACCGTTTCTTTTGATCTTGTGTGGTGATATATCAAAACAACTGAGTCTCACCAACAAAACGTGATTCTTCGGCCTAAAACGGTGGCCATTGACTTTCGCTCTTTTGATATAAGATTGAGTGCTCGGAATGTGAAACATTTGCTGAAGGTGAAAATGCAGCTGCGGTTTTCGGAAGTCACTTTTATCCAGTTCGAGCATGTCAGGCACGCGGTGTTGATGACGTTCAACAAACTGGCCCAGGCGAAAAGATTCATTTCGCAGACTCCGATCGAGTCCACTTTAATGATACAGTGAATAAATAAGTAACATAATGTGCAATGTTTTGCATAGTGTTACAATTCCTGGTCATATTATTAAGTCGGACCACTTCAGAGTCAACTGTGTATATTACTTTAGTGTAGATAACGATATATTCTTCCGTATGTGTGGTAGATACAACCTTCAATGCGTTTCGCACTCTAAAATGAAGCATAGCAAATATTTGCAGATTAATATAGAATCAATATAATCATTCGTACCAACGTTATACAGTCCAGAAAACCAAGGACCTGCGACAGGTTAACCACTCCGCCATCGAGGAACTGCGATGATGTCATCACAGATTCGTATCGTGATCACCGTCACAGCCTCAATTCCTACCAATGCACAGTGGTCAAAATGAGCAATTTCATGCCTTTAATTATTTTGCTGCTAAACCATATGCTTTTGAGTTTTGGTGACTTAGGACAAGTTTTTGGAGTTATTAAGACAGATTTTCAGACGTAGACGACTATGTTCCAAAATGAAATGTAAAGGCATTTTTGAAATGTAACTTTTTACTGGAAGGAGATAGACAGTTTGAGTCTTCAGCAAAGTTGCAGACAATGTTATTTTTAGTAAATTAACTAAAGATACTAACTCTCTATCTATACCCGATTCGTTGCTATGGGAAGATTTCCAATGAACTCCATTAAATCGGTTTATTTAAAATAACTTTTGTCGTATTCATTTCTCTGCACCAATGTTCTTTACAATGTTTCAGATATTGTAAAAACCCACAACTTTGTTGAATATTTTAAGACGATCTGATGTTTATAGAAAGAGTTAGAGCTGTTTCTTTGATTAAAAATGTCATATTTCTTAACAAGTTTTCTAAAAAAGTTACAAAAATATGGAAATGAAATAATACTATCTTGAAAGTACCAACAATCTACTACAAAATCCTAAAGGAGTGGTTAGTATCTGTTAGTATCCAAGAATGTTATAAAAGAATGAAACGGCGAGCATTTGAGTTTTTTCTTCAGCGCTATCTGGCTTCATTATATTCAACCATTTTATATGTACTGTATTCAAAATTATTTAAGTTATTATAATCAATTAATGCGTTATTGTGAAAGTAATAACATAATTTAACAAAAAGTGCTCGTAATTCCATTGGAAATTGTGTGAAGAAGTACTGTAAAAAAATTTGGAAATAATTGGTCCAGTAGATTCTCAGTTATGATGCACACCTATTTTCTTAAAGTCTGCTTCACAGATTCACTCTCAACTATTTTCAATATTTTGCCACGAAAATTAGAGAAATTAAGTTCAAATTGTTGCATTATTATATGGAAATTGACTAACGCTTTGTGTATCATCAAAATCGATTAAAAGCAATTTTCACCGAATGAACCTAATGTCTTACGATCTTCTATCGACGAGGGGATATTTACATGAATATTTGCTTGGTATATTGTAAACCATGTATAAGTGCAAAATTGAAATAAAGCAACTTCGATATTCATTGTTCATCGGATTCTTCTATTCTATTTGATCTGTATATTACTGACCATAAATTTTATGTTAGGCATTCCAGTATGCTTACAGTTTTTCAAGCATTTTCATGTAGCCGTTTATTAGTTAGCGATTTTGTTTGTCGTCGAAATTGGTAAACGTAAGTTGTTGCAGTTTTTGAGTAAAACCAAGGACAATCCAAATAAAAAATTGCATAACAACGCAGACAACAGTTCATCGAAAGAGTATAAGGTCAACATTCTATTGTAGACCTTTGCTACTTTTCCATTATTTAAGATTGAATAGAATATAAACGCCGTTAGAACTCAAATACTCGCCATTTCATTTGTGGGCAAAATTCTTGGATACCAACGAATACTAACCATTCCTTCATGACTTTGCAGTAGATTGATAGTACTTTCAAGATAATACAATATCACCTGCATATTTTTGCAACTTTTTTATAAAACTGGCTAAGAAATGCGACATTTTTAATTAAAGAAACATCTCTAACTCTTTATATAAGCATTGGAGCGTCATAAAATGTTCAACAAAGTTGTGGCGTTTTACAATATCTAAAACATTGCAGAGAACACTGTTGTAGTGAAATGAATATGACAAAAGTTATTTCCAAAAAACAGATTTTTAAAGGGTGCTAACGAAAACTTCTCATAACAACGAATCGGCTGTAGATAGAGAACTAGTATCTTCAGTTAAATTACTTAAAATGACATTGTCTACAACTTTGCTGAAGACTCAAACCGCCTATCTCCTTTCAGTAAAAAGTTTTATTTCAGAAATGACTTTACACTTCATTTTGGAACATGACCGTCTACTTCAAAAAATCCGCCTTGATAACTCCAAAAACTTGTCTGAAATAACCAAAACTCAAAACCCTATAGTTTACCAATAAAATAAATAAAGGCATGAATTAGCTCATTTTGACCACTGTGCAATGGACTCATTCTACCCCCGATGCCTCTTATAAGCAAATCGTCACCGTCCTTTCTCAGACAGAATTCACTCGTTCATTCTGATTTGCCGTTCGCATCTGCCGAAGGGCTTTGAGCGCAAACTTCAATATGCTTCCCCATATCTTTATTCACCACCAAAGTCTGGTGGTGTCTGACCTAGCTAATGGGAAGCAATCAGTTATAATAATATCTCAAGCCTGAAGGCGATCCACTGGAGCTAAAAATAGATAACAAGTGAGTTCTGCATGAAAAGGGGCGGTTATAAGGTTGCTTTGCTTATAAGAGGCATTGGGGGTAGAAAGGGTCCATTGGTAGAAATTGGGGGATACTATTGGGAATTAGTGATAATATCATCACAGTTCCTCGATTGCGGAGTGGTTAACGTACCCAACTAGAGACTGGGAGATCGCCGGTTCTATTCCTATCTTTTCTCAGTGTGTCCAATAAAAGTTTAATTGTCACCATTTCGGTTGATCTCTCTGTCTATTTTCTATTGGACATCTACCACAGGTTAAACAAATTCAGAAATTCCAGAGCAAGCTGTTGTCCAGCCGGTAACATTTGCTAAACCATCGGTAATCGCAAAACAAGCGACTTCATCATTCAGCGCGTTGGAAATAAACCACCAATTTCACAGACTTAACGATTCTTTTTTTCGGAATTGAAGTTTTTCAAGCATTATCCGATAACACTGTCGAAATGAGGAGAAGTAGAATCCATTACCCATGACACGAGTAGCAATTTTTTCCCGAATATTCTTAACGTTGTTCTTCTGGTGAGACAGTAGTTAAAAAAAATTAAAATTCCTTGAAAATAATATTGCCGAGCACTTCTTCGGGTTTACAAACATGCGACTCATGTTACACCAATCGGCAAAGACTTTAAGTTGCTGTTGGAGAAATCTGCAATGCACAATTGAACGAATTGGACGAAAATTTTTGAGATCATCCGCGAAGGACAATCGTGGAGTCTTCAGAACTAGATGTACATCGTTGAAGTATAACAGAAACATCAATGGTCCCAAGTGGCTTCCTTGAGATATTACTGACGTAGCCTGGCTAGGACCGAAACCACTGCGGAATACTTACTCATTCATACCAAATCGCTCGATTTTTGCGATTGCCCTATTGCGGTTGATCATATCGAAAGCGTAGACAAGTCGGTGTAAATAACGTCGGTTTGAGCGCGACGTTTCATACCCTGTGTTATGTAGGATGTTGAACACAGCTGCTTAGACGCAGTTGACCGTCCAGACGCGAAGCCGAGTTGATCGTCGCCTAGGTACTGCAGAGTATTCGGACAAAGGTCAAAAAGGTTCCGTTCAATTTCTGAGATGCAAAATATGTATGGCTGGCATCACGGAGCAGAAAAATTATTAAAAATGGGGTATTTTGGGGCCAAAATGACCCAGTATTCCACTTTCTCGTATTTTTCTAGAAACAAAAATCTATCCATTCAAATACAAAGTCTATTTCCTTTAAAAAGAGGTATATATTTCTAATTACTACTTCAAAATCTATAGCATTAAATATATTTTTTCTCCATATTTTACCATAGTACCAATTTCAAAAATTTCAAGCGAAGCGGGCGGGAGTCTAGAATTGCCCAAATGACGTGAAATGTGGCCTCTGAGCTTACTTTGACATTTGTCACAATATGAGAGGGGGGCCCTTGAGAATAAAAAAAAATACCATGCCCTAGCCTGGAGGGGCTTCATAATCAGCTCGAACAATTTCGATACAGAAATTATTCAACGGTAATTTTTGACGTCTCGCTAATTACCCTAATTATGGGCTGGAAACATGTTCGCGGATTTTCAGTAATACGGAATAATTCTTCTAGAAATAGATGCTCAAAGTATGTAAAGAAGTGGACTGACTATGGCTTCGATGTGTCTTTTGACAATAATGGAAGGGAACCCGTGGGGTCTCGAATTAAAAGATGACTCAACCCAAGAGGAAGTTCTGGTTATCATGGTTGCATCGTCATCGATAGCAGCTATAGTTTCGCTCACAAGTGGAGCGCTCAATAGTTAGTTCCTCGTCTTTGAATACATTCGCGTATTTTTCCAAAAAAAAATTGCTCAGACGTCATATGATATGGGTGTTTTGCTCCCATTGAGAGTCACAGACGACGACAGTCCAGATTCCTTGCCCCACTCACTCACATATTTTCCAGAGAGTTTAGATACAAAAGGTTGAAAGACAAAAAGTCAAACACAAAAAAGGCAAAAAAACATAAGGTCAATTAGAGTAATAAACTAATAAGTGAGTGTGATCCTTTTACATCTAAAATTACAGAGAAAAATGATTGATTAAAAATTAAAATTAATATTTAGCAAAAATCATTTTGATTCCAGCCGATATTTTTTCCTTCTTTATAGCATGAGCTGTTCCTTAAATGATGAGCAGTAGCAAGAATCGGTTTTCATACAGCGGATTCAGATTGATGTACCCAAACAACAAGCACAATTATCATACAGCCAGTACAAGTCCTTATTGAAACTAGATAACAGATCTAATGCAGCTCGCTGCATACCAGGGATACAAGTGCGTGGGAAAACCGATCCAATCTGACCATGGCATGCAATTTTCGTAACAGGAGAGTCACATGACTTGCAACTAGAGCTCATTGCTACTTTCAATCCGCCCTATGTCTGGTTTTACATTTCTTATAAAAGAAATGTATAGAATTCGCTCAAACTTTCAAGATTTTTTCCGAGGCCCGGAGGGCCGAGTCTGATATACCAATCGACTCAGCTCGACGATTTGGGACAATGTCTGTGTGTGTGTGTCTGTGTGTGTGTATGTAACGGACAAATTCTCATTCGTGTTTCTCAGCAATGGCTGAACCGATCTTATCCAAACCAATTTTAAATGAAAGAACTAAAAAACAGTATGAACGCTATTAATTTGTTTTTGATTCTGATGTTTAGTTTCCAAGATATGAATGTTTGAATGCGTAAAAATGGCGTTTTTTGCAGTTTTTTTGAATTATCTGCCGAAACTGACATGACAGAATAACAATTTATATGTTTTTAGACAGCTTTAACGAATTCCTTTCGAATAAGCTATAGATTGTTGAAATCGGACTATTATCAAAAGAGATATTAAACATTAAATACGGACGAAAGATTTTTATCATTTCCCATTGCCAGAAATATGACCAAAAACATGTAATCTATTATTAACGCCAAAACGGCTTATTTTAGGTCAATAGTATTTTCGGAGAATTTAATGAAGGTAATATGCCCTTTCTTTTGGTATTGTGCTGTTGCTGAATTTTCTTGGAAGTGATTATATCGAAATGATGTCTTCAGCAAATTTGTAGCTCTTACTATTGCGAATAACTTTACTGAAGACTTCAAATATCTATTTTGAATACTTTAAAAGTTATGGCTTGTTGTTTGTTGCTTACTCTTTGTTGGCTATTTATTGTTCAATATAGTAATAATCCATTGAAATAAGCCAAACATTATTTCGATAAAACGAATTTTGTATTTCATTTTTCTATCTACAACCGCTAGAAATAATCACCGAACACTTCCAAGTTGTCTGGAAGGAACTTGATACCTTATCAGTGTAAAAATGTTCATTTGTGCGAACCTTCTGACTGCAATTTTTCTAACTTATAACCATCGGATCGATCTGAAACATATCGAAAAAAGAAAAGCGAAATAAATAACCCCAAGCAACGGCATAGCCAAGAGAAGGTTTTGGGGTTTAACACCATACAACCCCCCCCCCCCCCACACCACACCCAAAAAAATATTGGATTGAAGTTGAAAATTTATTGATGCTGATTGATTTAATTCAATATTACAATAACAATTATCTGATCCGTAGATTGATAACCTGTTGTTGTAAACATCATGAGGACTTTTGATAAATTGTCGGAATGGGGTCCTGATATGTAACTGATCTATTGGTCTTGATTTCACAGTTGTCTAATAGCATCAATATCAAATTCCTGCCTGAAAACATTCCAATAGAAAATTCCAGAGTTCTGTAATCAATAATAATCCTCAGGTTTCTTTTCAAATTGAGCTTGCTTTTGTAGAGATGTACTGTAATAAGGGTCTTTATTTAATAGAAAGCGAAGTTAAAATTGATTTAATGTCTATGAAACATAGAACTGCTCACCAAAACATTGCATAACTTTCAACATTTGCTAAAAATGTTCTTGCCTTTCTCATTCACTCTAAAATTCGTCAATCTAATCCCGACCCGGAGGGCCGAGTGTCATATGCCAATCGACTCAGTTCGTCGAGATCGGAAAATGTCTGTGTGTATGTATATGTCTGTATGCGTGTATGTGTATATGTGGAAAAAAAAAATTTGACCTCGGTTTCTCAGAGATGGCTAGACCGATTTGCACAAAGTTAGTCTCAAATGAAAGGTACAACCTTCCCATCGGCTGCTATTAAATTTTCTATTGATTGGACTTCCGGTTCCGGAGTTACGAGTTGAAGAGTGCAATCACACAGCAAATTCCCATATAAACTGAAATGAAAAATTTTCAAAATCAAATTTGTATTTTGGATGCCAAATGACTTTAAAATGCATGAATCATTAAAATGCATGACAAAAATTGACTTCTTTGGACTTTGGTACATTTTTGCCTTTCTCATATAGAAAGGTTATGCAATCACTCTAAAAATCGTCAATCATACCGGCCCGGAGAGAATATGCAGTGAGGGGTTGCTACTTTAAAATTAAAACTAGTTTAAAATTTGTTAACAAGTTGAAAATTTTCGGCAGGACCCGGATCTCCCGGATCTTTCTCCATAATCCGCCGCTGGTTTCAAGCGATGTTTCAGTATCACATAGTATCTCAAGATCGTGGCTGTCGATCCGTTGTATGTATGTGCAAATCGTACTGAACATGTAATATTCATTTCCACCATTGTATTGAACATAACCAGCCAAGGAATCGTAGTCTGGACAAATGAGAAAAGCACAATTGCACCACTAGGTGGATTAAAACAGGTTTTTATTTTGGGAATGCGTCGAGTTGAGACGAAAACGTAATATGATTAATAACGAGGATAACACTTTCCGAATGTAGAGAGAAATTTATGAAAAATGACGATTTCCATTCGACTCTAGCAGGTCCTGATCCATTTTGATGGGCATTTGATTTTTGTTGTATGACCAATTATATGTATAGGTCAAATGTTCAAAAACAGTAATTTAAGGTCAAAGCATCATTTTGAAACCGCCAATTTCGGAAGTTTAGTATCTTCAATGAGTTTTACAAACGTTAAACAGCGCATCATTTGATAAAATAATTTTGACGGTATATCGTCCAAGAAGTATTTATGGTGAATTTTCTCGGGTTAATATTCATGACAAGTCTCAACCAATTCGCTAAAGACACGAACTCTTACTATTTTCTGAAAAATTAATTCTGCATAATTTTATAACTTCAAAAATTACGGTTTCGGAATTATGCCGTTTGGACAGTAAGATCGATTTTCACCAAACCCCCACCAAACCGAATTTCTGGCTACGCCGCTGACTTCCAGTAAGTAAAAACAAAGTCGTTCTACACTCGTTCACGAGAAACGTCTTCGAATGCTGCATATCTATTATAATACATTAAAACCCCGATTTTATCAGCCAAATATGAACATCTGTTTGATGGGCTCTAGCAGACGAACAAGACAGAATTCGAGTAAATCCTTTCTTGAGCACGTTTTCCTTATCATGGAGATGGAAATATGTAAAGTAAAAAGTTCATCATAATCAGAAATAGTTATCAGACTACATCAAGGGACGGGAAGAATATTTTAACAGCCTTAGTTTATTATAAAGAAAAAAATTGCCCGATTTAGTCAATGTACCCATTTTGTCAGCCTAAAATACACCATGAGACTGATAAAAATGGGTTTTATTGCATGTATTATTCGCTGTGTTTCACATTAATAGGTATATTTCACTTTTGGGGATTTTTTTATTGCATCGAACTACAACAATGTTTAGGTACCTTTCAAGGGGTTATTTTATAGACTTCTTCCAAAATTTGGCGAACCTATTCCAATTCGTATACCAATTAATTGGTATACTTAAGGGTTTATATGTTGCAGATAGAGAAAATACTGAAATTTTCAGCTTTTTCCTACACAATATTACGAAAGCAATTTTTCCTAATAAGTTTGTGAAAATTATAAACTATTTGAAATTTTTAAATAGTTTTATTTTTTATTTAACCGTGATTTTTTAATAAATAGTGACCATCGCTTCACAACGTAGTCTATTTTTCATGGCTTATGGTGAGCACGATCTCTCGAATTGCTGAACTGAAAATTATGGAATAGAAATTAATTTTTAATATTCTTTACAGATTTAACTCGCCGCGCAGATAGCTCTGAATTAGACCCGCTGGTGCCCTAAGACGATTTCGCTAGATTTTCAGAGCACTGTGCACCCAGTGCATTAACGCAAGTGACGGAAGGTTATCGAAAAGTTTCGTGAAAATGAAAATTTAAGTAATGATGATGATTTTCCCAAACGGTTCGTTTTCGAGAGGTTTTTATTTGTTCTTTGGCATTAGGATTAGCGATAATAATTCAAATCAAGGATACTACTGGGAAGTCACCTTTAGAAAAAGTCGATGTCGAAGTAAAATTTGGAACTATGCACGCATGCACTTCAGAGATAGCGTGATATCAGGAGCTGCGATTTCATTAAATTTTCTTAGTTTTCAGTCGCGTTGGAAAATTGAGTAAAGTATAAAATTCAAATCGATTAAAAAAAAAATTCGATTTTTTTGGCTCAGTACAATATATAAATTCAGTTTTCCCACCACAATTTAGATATTTAGATATTTTATGGGCCATTTTTTCGCTTTCCCATTGATTTGGTTTGAGATTTCTAGCACTGATGTTGTCCTATGCTGATTTGAGCGATTCTCTGAGTCCTGCCACTATCCCATGTAATATGTGTTATCAAAAACATCGCGAAGCATCACGTTCTAAATGTTCTCAAACGATATAATATCCGAAGAGAGTGATAAGAGTTATAAGAAATGTCTCATCACACTGTTAGGTGGATTAAAAGCGTTTTTTAGTTTTGTTTCACTGTGCGCCAAGTTGAAATGTGGGAAACACTTGTTGCTATTCGCGTGCAGATGGCGAAGTGAGGGTGTTAATGTTTTGTGAGGAATTACACACAAGTCGCAGTGATATGAACAGTATCACGAATTGAACATAACTATAACAGAAAAACTCCATTTATTCACGATAATTTAGACAACTAACACAACACCGTGCAGAAGACTAATTCGGAGCGCAGCTATCTGCAATTCCAACGGGAATTAGACGAGAAACAATTAACTGTTATGTGTCCAACAAAAAAAAACACCTTTAACAGGCCAACGTGGGTACCCGGGTACCCACAAATTGAAATGATCATAACTATGGCTTCCTTTATCCGATTTGGACACTTTTAGATTTTTTGGATTCAGAAACTCGTCCACTTTTTGATTTGTAAAAATGATGAATGGATCTGGTGCTTGGTAATCCGGATTTTCCGCGGTAATGTTCCAGTACTAGGGTATGATTTGTAAATTTTAATAATGTCCTAGTAATATGAGTATCAAAACTCTTCAAATTGTCTCAGAAGTCTGTTAATTATTGTTACGGGACCCAATGGCAATTTAAAAAAAGGAATTGGAATGGAATGGCCACTCACGGCCCCATACGAACCTGCTCCGAAATGTCCGTTCCGGGGTCAAATCACCAAATGGTTACAAAACCACGAGATACAGCCTACTGATGCAATTCCAAGAATGCTGATACCCATATTGCTAGTATTCCATTGAAGATCACAAATAATATCCCAGTACTGGAACCTGCTTCAGGAAATCCGGATTCCCGGGTACCGAATGAAGTAACCCGATTCATTTTTACCAAGTCCAAAAGCGTATGAGTTCTTGAATCCAAAACACCCAAAAGCATCAAAATCGGTTGGAAATTACTTTAGTTATTGCCATTTCATTTTTGTGAGTACCCGGGTACCCACGTCGGCCTGTTACGTAGTAAAAAAATTCAGGAGCCCCTCCTAACTCCCCCTTACTATATCAACAATATTATTAACCCAAAAGCTTGACTTGGTGAAGTTCTAAGATGTCACAAAATTTCAATTTCAAGCTATGGATAAAACATAGGAATTTCATTGATTGAAATCTTAAAAGGTACCCGGGTACCGCGTCAGATACATAACGGTTAAATACACTGAAGTACAGAAAACTCACAAAAAGTATGGTATGTCTGCCGGAGTGCCAATGATGATGATGCGTCTTCGGATCTCACGACTCACGTTATTGTCAGCCGTTAATAAGGAAAAAGGTAGACAAAATCCCCGTCGATCGTAACGTTTCCTAGCCGGATCCTGTCGTTTTCGGTTCCGTCTACCAACATATACTTTGTTTTGGACGCATTTACCACCAGTCCGACCTTCGCTGCTTCGCGTTTCAGGCGGGTGTACAGGTCTGCTACCGTTCCAAATGTTCGGGCGATTATGTCCATGTCGTCCGCGAAGCATACAAATTGGCCGGATTTCTTGAAGATCATGCCCCGGCTCGTCGCATCACACCTTCCAGAGCGATGTTGAATAGTAGACACGAGAGTTCATCACTTTGTCTCAGTCCTCGTCGAGATTTGAATGGACTGGAAAGTTCACCCGATATCCTTACGCTGTTTTGTACACCGTCCATCGTTGCTTTGATAAGTCGAGTCAGCTTCCCGGGAAAGCTGTTCTCGTCCATGATTTTCCATAGCTCTACGCGGTCGATACTGTCGTATGCCACCTTGAAGTTGATGAACAGGTGATGCGTTGGGACCTGGTATTCACGGCATTTCTGGAGGATTTGCCGTACGGTGAAGATCTGGTCCGCTATCGACCGGCCATCGATGAAGCCAGCTTGATAACTTCCCACGAACTCATTTACTTTAGGTGATAGACGACGGAAGATGATGTGGGATAGCACTTTGTAGGCAGCATTCAAAATGGTGATCGCTCGGAAGGTCTCACACTCCAAATGGTCGCCTTTCTTGTGAATGGGGCAGACTACCCCTTCTTTCCACTCCTCCGGTAGCTGTTCGGTTTCCCAGATCCTGACTACTAACCGGTGCAGACAAGTGGCCAACTTTTCCGGGCCCAATTTGATAAGTTTTGCTGCGATACCATCTTTGCCAGCTGCTTTATTGTTCTTGAGCTGTTGGATGGCATCCTTAACTTCCCTCAACGTGGGAGTTGGTTCATTCCCGTCTTCAACTGCACTGACGTAGTCAAATCCTCCGTTGCCTTGGTCATCTGTACCTACATTCTCCTCGCCGTTCAGGTGCTCGTCAAAGTGCTGCTTCCACCTTTCGATCACCTCACGGTTGTCCGTCAGCAGGTTCTCGTCCTTATCCCTACATATTTCGGCTTGCGGCACGAAGCCTTTGCAGGATGCGTTGAGCTTCTGGTAGAACTTCCGTGTATCTTGAGAACGGCACAGCAGTTCCATTAGTTGGTGGTACAAGGTTTGGCTGAATCATTTCCGATTTCACGCTGGTCCGGCTCCGAACACTATTCCCCATGAAGGATAGTGTCAACCCTATCATGATCTCCCTGCTTGCATAGATAATCATAGAATCACGACTATGTACAACGAGTGGAGGTAGCGGCCGGGATGTGGGAACAAAATGGAGAGCCACGGAGAGAAATGATCAAAAACAAACAGAAAAAAATACAAAAAAAATACTACGACTGCATCCCAGCAGTAGGCTATCATGTTCGCAAGAAGCGGAAAACTTGCGAGATCGCCAGTAGGGCCACCTCAAGTTCGACTAGTGACAAGCGTCATGAAATGCAGTAGGCGCTCCCAGGAGCTGTACGCCTTATGCCGAGCTAGACGATTACACCCAAAACTGGTAATAGCACAGACTAAGTAGGACTGCAGCTTGGGAGGACCAACACGGCGGAGCTCAAGAACAAAATAGAGGAGCTCTACGAGTTCACAAAGGACAAGAAAAACGTCTAAACTAAGATTAAGCATCTAGTGCCGACCATTAAGTTCGCAATTAATATCGTCGAATGAGAGCAGATTGTGCTGAGAACGCCGAAGAAACTATTAACGAGGCCAACGTGAAAGCAATATCTGAGGAAGCAGAAGCGACGCCGAAGAAATCCCGGAAGGATAGCAGAGAAGAAAAAAACAGAAGAATGAGCAAGAAGTCAATCAGATGCAAGCAAGCAGTTGGCGAACGATTCTAAAATAAAAGACGAAGTCAAAGTTACAGGAGTAAAAGAAAGACATGCCTAAGCCCCATCGGGAAAAAATAGTGGCCAAGCATTAATTATCGATATGAAAAAAGGAAGGACGTACGCTGAGCCTCTTCGGAAAATAAGAGATGACCCAAAGATGTAGTAGTTGGGGGAGAATGTAATGAAAAGCCGTCGTATTCAAAAAGGTGAAATGCTCTTCGAATTGAAGAAAGACCCGACGGTCACGATCGTAGCCTTCAAGAGACTCTTTGAAAAGTCACTAGGCGAGGTGGCAACCGTAAGGACCCTATCCCATGAAACAGTGATTGAGTGCAAGAACCTGGACGATAACAACAGGAGATGAGCTGAGACGTGCGCTGAAGGTACAATGTGATCTGAGAGATACACCAATGGTAATCCGGATGAGGAAGGCACACGGCGGCACGCTGGCTGTGTCGATACGGCTTAAAACGACCGTAGCTAAAAAACTGTTGGATAAAGGCTAAATCCAGGTTTGGTGGTCAGTGTGTCCACTGAAGGCTGTCCCTAGAGTTTTCAATCAAATGGTCACCATGCGAGAAATTGTAGAAGCCCGGTTAGATTTGATCTGTTCTGAAAATGTGGCGAGAAGGGATACTTTGCAGGATACTGCACCGATGTGCATGCTCTGCACAAAGGCGAGTGAAAAAGACCACATGACTGGAGGCTTTATATGCCCAGCGTACAAAAAAGCAATGGAGAGCCAAAAGTGATGGAGGTGACCCAGTTAAACCTCAATCATTGCGGTACTGCAGAGCAACTGTTGCAGTAGTCCACGACAGAAACGAGATACGATGTTGTAGTTATTGCGGAGACGTATCAAATCACTATCGACAACGAAAACTAGGCGGCAGATTGAACGGGAATGGCTGCAATTCATACGATGGGCAAATATCCCTTCACGAAATTAGTCTCATAATCATACGAAGACTTCTTGATTTCCAAAATCTATAGGATCTGCTAGGCATCCCCTAGATGGATGGTAGCTGCTAGGCACCCCCTAGATGTACGGTAGAGCAGTTTTATCGGATTCTAGCTTACTGAAGAACTGGCTGTACGAAGACCGGTAGTCATCGGAGGATATTTCAATACTTGGGCTGTGGACTGCGGAAGCAGACATACCAACACAAGAGGGTATATGCTGTTGGAAGCTCTAGCCAAACTGGACGTTATGCAATGAAGGTACCAGCAAAACATTCCGCAGAAATTACCGGGAATCCATCATCGACGTTACCTTTTGTAGCCCGTCATTAGTGGCAAATATGAACTGGAGAGCTTGCGAAAACTACACGCATGGTGACCGCCTGGAAATCCGGTACAGTTTTGATCAACAATACCAAGCTTTAATACAGAGAGCGAGAGCTCACGAGCCGAAGTGGAAGGTGAAGTCATTTGACAACGATCTCTTCGTGAAAGCACTTCAGACAGTGCGCGACTCCTTTGGCATGAACGCGGAAGAATTCACAGAAACGCTAGCAAGAGCATGCGACACCACAATGCAAAGAAAATTATCGCCGCGGCGCACAGTGGCGGATCTTCAAACAAAAGTCGGACAAAACCTCAAATGTTACCTAATTTGGCTGATCACAATTTAAGCTAATTTTGAGATGCCGAGTTCATTTTTGATTTTTCCATACAGTGTCATTGAACCTTTCTTATAACTAAGATCCCGTTTTCATGATAGATTTTCCGTTACTGTTCACCAATGTCAACAATATCATAAAAAATGAAGAACACTACTTTAAATCCATTGTATAAAAAGTAACAATTTTTGCCTTTCTCATATAGAAAGGTTATGCAATCACTCTGAAAAACGTCAACCTAATCCCGGCCCGGAGGGCCGGGTGTCATATCCCATTCGACTCAGTTCGTCGAGATCGGAAAAAGTCTGTATGTGTGTGTGTATGTATGTATGTGTGTGTATGTGTGTGTATGTGTGTGTGTGTATGTATGTGCGTATGTGTCAAATAATGTCACTCATTTTTCTCAGAGATGGCTGGACCGATTTGCCCAAACTTAGTCTCAAATGAAAGGTGCAACCTTCCCATCGGCTGCTATTGAATTTTGGATCGATCGGAATTCTGGTTACGGAATTACGGGTTTCAGAGTGCGGGCACACAGAAATTTCTCATATAAACTATAGGAAAAATTAAAAATAGAATTTTTATTTTTGATGCTAAATGTGTTCAAGGTGCATGAAACGTCGAGATTTGATGCAAACTCGAAAAAAAAATTTGACGACGATTCACTTTTTTGGATTTTGGCACATTTTTGCCTTTCTCATATAGAAAGGTTATGCAATCACTCTGAAAAACGTCAACCTAATCCCGGCCCGGAGGGCCGAGTGTCATATCCCATTCGACTCAGTTCGTCGAGATCGGAAAAAGTCTGTATGTGTGTGTGTATGTATGTATGTGTGTGTGTATGTGTGTGTGTGTATGTGTGTGTGTATGTGTGTGTGTGTATGTATGTGCGTATGTGTCAAATAATGTCACTCATTTTTCTCAGAGATGGCTGGACCGATTTGCCCAAACTTAGTCTCAAATGAAAGGTGCAACCTTCCCATCGGCTGCTATTGAATTTTGGATCGATCGGAATTCTGGTTACGGAATTACGGGTTTCAGAGTGCGGGCACACAGAAATTTCTCATATAAACTATAGGAAAAATTAAAAATAGAATTTTTATTTTTGATGCTAAATGTGTTCAAGGTGCATGAAATGTCGAGATTTGATGCAAACTCGAAAAAAAAATTTGACGACGATTCACTTTTTTGGATTTTAGCACATTTTTGCCTTTCTCATATAGAAAGGTTATGCAATCACTCTGAAAAACGTCAACCTAATCCCGGCCCGGAGGGCCGAGTGTCATATCCCATTCGACTCAGTTCGTCGAGATCGGAAAAAGTCTGTATGTGTGTGTGTATGTATGTATGTGTGTGTATGTGTGTGTATGTGTGTGTATGTGTGTGTGTATGTGTGTGTATGTGTGTGTGTATGTATGTGCGTATGTGTCAAATAATGTCACTCATTTTTCTCAGAGATGGCTGGACCGATTTGCCCAAACTTAGTCTCAAATGAAAGGTGCAACCTTCCCATCGGCTGCTATTGAATTTTGGATCGATCGGAATTCTGGTTCCGGAATTACGGGTTTCAGAGTGCGGTCACACAGAAATTTCTCATATAAACTATAGGAAAAATTAAAAATAGAATTTTTATTTTTGATGCTAAATGTGTTCAAGGTGCATGAAACGTCGAGATTTGATGCAAACTCGAAAAAAAAATTTGACTACGATTCACTTTTTTGGATTTTGGCACATTTTTGCCTTTCTCATATAGAAAGGTTATGCAATCACTCTGAAAAACGTCAACCTAATCCCGGCCTAAATTTTTTTTTCGACTCGTTTAGGGTTTCTGGATTTTAACAGGGGCGTAGTTGATGGTTTTTCGGAGAGGGGTTACACCCCCCATCTACTGTTCGCGCCCCTCCTTTAAAAATCTCCTTAAATCACCCCTCAGACCACCACCCCATCCAGCCCTCATACTCCTCCCTTTCAACCCCATCATCTTTAAATCACCACTATATCACAAAGCATACCAATTTAAGCTGGGGAGTCGTTCGTTCATGGGACTTTCGCCCTCTTCACATACCCACCCCCGCATGACAAAATGAGTTAGCAAGCAGATAACATTGATCTAATGCTGATTAGGCTAATGGAGTATGATATTTTTTTGTTTCAAGTGTTTCACCGTCGACACGTAGCTCATCAAGTTCGTGGCTGGCATGCCATTGTGTATAAGTGCAAAGTGTACTAAGAATGTAATGGACATTTCCACGATTATGTTGAACATAAAAAGCCTCCGTGCCATAGTTTAGAGAAATGAGAAAGGCACAATTGCACCGCTAGGTGGATTAAAACAGGTTTTTTTTTTTTGAGATTTTGGCCAGCCTTCAGCCCCTGTGCGGTGTCCAGCGTGCTGATAGAGCGAGAAGCAAGGAGCCCTCGACGCAAGTCGAGCCAGAAGATCAGAGGACCTATAACGCCTCTTCCCTGATAAACCGAAGGTTATCGTAGAAGGGCTCTTTCCGGAGCATGGTTCAATGAATACAGGAATACGGAAAACAATGCGAGCTGACTCGATGGCCAAATGGCTGCATGATCTGGCTGGCTAGTCGGAAAAAGAAAGGTGGACTCACAGATCCATACCATTTCTCTCGACCTGGGTAAATAGAAGGCATGGTGAAGTAACCTTCTATCTGTCGTAGTTATTGTCTGGTCATGGTTGTTTTCAATAGTACCTACAGCGGTTCGGACACGCTGCCATCATTTTGTCCGGAGTGCATAAACGTCGAGGAAACACCGGAGCATGTGGTTCTCATTTGTCCTAGCTTCGCAGGTGCGCGAAAGGAGATACCTTCGCTTAACCGTTGTGTGTCCAACGCGGTACCCGGGTACCTTTTTAAGTTTCAATTAATGAAATTCCCATGTTTTGCCTATAGCTGGAAATTGAAACTTTGTGACATCTTAGAACTTCACTAAGTCAAGCTTTTGTGTTAATAATATTATTGATATAGTAAGGGGGGGAGTGAGGAGGGGCTCATGAATTTTTTTACTACGTAACAGGCCGACGTGGGTACCCGGGTACCCACAAAACTGAAATTTCAATAACTAAGGAAATTTCCAACCGATTTCGACACTTTTGGGTGTTTTGGATTCAGGAACTCATCCACTTTAAGACTTGGTAAAAATGAATTGGGTTACTTCATACGGTTCCCGGGAATCCGGATTTCCGGAAGCAGGTTCCACTGATGGGATACTATTTGTGAACTTCAATGGAATACTAGCAATATGGGTATCAAAATTCTTGGAATCTCATCAGTAGGCTGTATCTCGTAGTTTTGGAACCATTTGGTGATTTGACCCCGGAACGGACATTCCGGAGCAGGTTCCCGTGGGGCCGTGAGTGGCCATTCCATTCCAATTCCATTTTTCAAATTGCCATAGGGTCCCGTAACAATAAATAACATACGTCCGAGACAATTTGAAGAGTTTTGATACTCATATTGCTAGGATTTTATTAAAATTTACAAATCATTCCCTAGTACTGGAACATTGCTCCGGAAAATCCGGATTACCAAGAACCAGATGCATTAATCCAGTTCAATTTTGCAAAATCAAAAAGTGGACGAGTTCCTGAATTCAAAACATCTAAAAGTGTCCAAATCGGTTGAAGGAAGCCATAGTTATAAGCATTTCAATTTGTGGGTACCCGGGTACCCACGTTGGCCTGTTAAAGGTGTTTTTTTGTTGGACACATAACTGTTAACGTTGAGAATATTTTGGCAGAGATGTGTCGAGACGAGGGCACTTGGAATGCCGTCAGCAGAGTATTGATACTAATACTTTCGGAACTTCAGAGAAAGTGGTGAATAGAACAGCAAGCTGGCAACTCCAACTAGCAAGATATGGTGTTATGACTCCTCCAGATCGGTTCACGTCCCAACGGATTCCAGTGCGGCGACGGTTGTATGTGGACCGGCTACGTTGCGAGAAACGACCGCTAAGTTAGCAATATCAATAAGTAGTTTCACATCGGTTAAAAATCCTGCGAGGGTGGCTGTAAAGGGATGCGAGTTAGGTTTTCGGTATCACGTCTCGACGGGAGACGGCAGAATTCAAAACTGAATAAAAAATTAGAAAAAAAAAAGAAAAGAAAGAAAATAATAAACAAATAAATAAAACACCCACACAGCGAACAGGTGCAGTCGAGGAGCCGCAGGGCTCTAGGAAAGAAGACGCGCAAGAGCACAATCCCCTCCCGAAGTAATACCCAACGGTGGTCCTGGGAGGAAGAGGATACGGAGATACAGGGGGTTGAGGTTTAGTCGGCAGGCTTGCTGGAAAAAGAGCTGCAGTAAGAATTCGACAGTACCACGGCCAAGTCGATAGAGGTCACTTTTGAAAATTTCACCTCGATAAAAAAGTGTAGTACGCCTGTTTACAAAACTAACTGTGCGGTGAATAATTTAATTTAATTTTTATTTTTTGTGATTTTATTGAGCACAACAACCTGTTAGTACAGACTTTGAATCAGGTCAAGGAAGTTAATTGGCTCTTTGAACGCAAATTTTTTATCACTGAACACAATTTGAATTATTCGCGACAACGTGCTGTCTACTTTATCGTTGCATGTTCCTTTGTTTTGAATATACAATGTACAATGTACAATAACATTTTCAAAGGGCTCTTAATAATGAAAATTGTGAGATTTAATATTTCTGCGTTGATACTAAGTTTTTATCTGTATCAAATGTGATGACATTACAAATGTTGTATAATTAGACTTACTCATAGTAGATTGAAAAGGAAGATATACAATAATTATTTAAAACATAAAATTTGTCAGAACAATGTTATTGAAATTTACCAAACATGAATGCTTGTTATATCTTCTTCTTTTTCTGGTTATTTTCCGTCGGCCAGAGAAGTAACGACTCCCCACTATCTGGACTAGATACGACCCATCAGCTCATGGACCGGGGACCAACGGCTTTACTTCCCTTCAAAAGCAAGGCGTGACCTCAGATTTTTCTCACATCATGAAAATCTCAACGACCTCGACTGGGATTGAACCCAGACCAACTGGGGTGAGTGGTGGTCTCGCTTACCACCCAACCATCGGCACCGTCTTGTTATATCTTCAACTCGTTTCACGAGTGTTAATCGAATTCGCAAAAATTCACCATAAAAAAATCGTAAATTTGAGGTTCATTCATTCATAATTTGTGGAGTTTGGTTAGTATTTTCGTGAACGTGATATTTTTATTAAAAATTTATAAACTGATTTCTTTCGCGAAGTGTCCGAAGAAAAGCGCAAACATGGAATCGACCTTCACGGATTGGAACCTATTGAAACAAAATGTTAATCTAGGGCTATTTTTTTCAAAATTCCAAACATATAAACTAGAATTTCCAATTATCCAATTCAATCTATAACTTGCTCAAATGCTAAAATTGACTTTCACAAAATTGACACTTTCCAATTTTCATAATTTATACTCTCCGATGTCCCCAGTACCATCTTTTCCAACAGCAATCCCCGCTCTACCAAAGCCAAACCTGCCAGCTCTAGCAATTAACAGCCCAGACTGGAAAAATAAAGAACAAAGTATCTCTGGCAGCTGGACACACAAGCACGCAGGGCACCAAGGGACCCGGAAAAGCAAGATGCCAGAGAATGCCCTTCGCAGCCTCACAAACTCCAAAACCCTTCACGCGACACTGACCTACTACCCGAATCTGTAGAACAGTCTCTACAAGCATTTTACAGCAATTTTTACATGGCGCAGCTTTATGCAGATTTAATCAAATGTAATTTATTATCTTAATGGTGTTTTAATGCTTGCCTATGAATATAAATTTGCTCGACCTTCCGCTAGCCCACTCTCGCCACCAGCCAACCCCACCCACTCTTACATTCGTTGGAAGCTGTTTTCCTGTGAGCTCTGTCCCTGGAGACGCTGCCGCCCGGCAACAACGGCAGTAGTATTTGACCACATGAGCCTCAAAACTGTTACTAAAGCGGAAGCTTTTGTGGGGGGAACGCTTTGGGCTCGGCTTATCGTCCGTTGCAGCAGCACAGGAAAAGCAACATCATGGAGGCAGAAGGACAGAAAATAAGTTGCATAATTAGTCTTGCATTGTATATGTAGGACGAATATTCATGCTATTCATGACCATTTAAAATTAAAAATTACATGAAGTTTCTTTTTCGCTCGAATATACCATTTCCGTACACTAACGAAATTTTTCGGTTTAAAACTCATCCTTTATTCAGATCCATTGAGATATCAAATATATTTCGTGCTGGGCACTAACCTACAATGCATCGAACGGGCTCAAAATCCTACCAGTATCATCAAAACTGTTTGAAATACGCATTGTTCCGCTCACGGGAAAGATTCCTTCAGACTCGAATATCATCATAACTTTGGAACCATCGTGTGGAACGATAGTTCCGTAGGTACCTCCAGCAGCACCCGTCTGTCATCGTGATCATCATCATTCGGTTTTGCATTCAGCTGCTTGGTTATAAACGCATCCACAATCTAAGCATTCAAAAGCAACGAACTTCCTCGCTGCCGGACATCCGTAACGGGGTGCATGTTTTCGTGAATGTCGAGCGAGGAGGAAAGTTCGATCTTCCCCTTACCTACTCGGAAGAGTGGTTGTACACCTAAACTGACTTGCGGGGAGATTGGTATGTGCGGATAGCATTCCAGTCATGAAACCGAACAATGTACTTCAGACAGAAGACAGAGGATATGCCTCGGCTGTGCCAGAGACTCGACTTATCATCAGCGTTGGCAGAATCTCGAAACTGCGAGATGTGGTTCAGATGGCATATGCGGTAATGCTCTATGTGATTGCTCCGAGATTTCAGATTGTGAACATGTACGTTTGTATTATCGATCTCAACTCCCACTGACTGGGACTGGACCACAGGAAAAAATGTCGTATGTGTATACGCATACATATAAATAACTTGATTTAAACTCTACTAAATTTTGACGTCCCATTTCGTAAACAGACCAAATCGTGTTCCAAATCAATCAGTTCTTCAATTGGAAATGAACACAGGGCCTGAAAGAAAAAATAGTGCTTTGGATAGAAAAATTTCAGAAAAGATGTGTTTAGCAAGGTGATTGACTCCCCCCATTCTTTTGGTGATGTAAATTAGTTTGAATTTTCGCTTCATAGGTGGCGCTGCGATGTTAACTTCCGTATTTCGAATTTTTAAGGTACGGAGTCTTCAACAAAGTTTTAGAACGTATAAAACTACGACAAGTTGTTGAAGATACCTAAGCTCTATATATAAGCATAAAAGTAATAGTCCTTTTTTCACAATACAAATAAGTTTGTGAAAATTGATTTCTGTACGACGAACATGCACTGTTAGGCTCCGTGCAAAACCAACAGACACTACCTCGCTAGAAGTTTTGCAACTTCTCCAAACGATTTTAAATTGGTTAAAAAGTTCTCAATTCTGTTCATATTCCGTTGTCTAGAGGGCCACCTAGTGGCAATATCGAAAAGTCCCATACAAAATTTATGAAGCATTTAAAAGGGATGAAAAATACCCCAAACTAGGCTTTACCAATATGTCTCAAAATCGAACCAGACGCTGCCGATTTTGTTTTTTTTGTGCGTTGTTAAGTACTTTGAACTGGAGTTGACTGTTTCCAATTTTTAGGTTAGGTGTATGGCTTTGCAGTCTAATGTATAAACAAAAACAAACTATTTTGTCTTCATTTGACGTTTCGGTCCCAAGCGGACACTTAACCTGAAAGTTATTAAGTGCAAATTGTCGGGTATTTTTCATCCCAGTCAAACCCTATTTTCATTCGTACCGTAACTCTCGGACAGCTCGGCTGTGTTTTTATCTCTATGCAGTGTGTGATTAGTCGCTTTGTCTAGGTGATGAGTTGTGTCTTCTTTTCAAGGCCCCATTCCTCAGTCTTTTTTCACTCGGTGAAGATTAAACTATAGCCAGCTGTATAAGCTGGATCGATGTGTCGTTGGTTTCTTAACACATTGATAGCTTTCTCCCATTTGTGCGGGCACTAACCACGTCGTGCGTTGACATTTTTGATGATTCCTTCTACGGATGGTAAAATGGAAGTCGAATAATCTTCGACTACTAAGGCTTCCACCCTCCCCGACCCAAACGGTACCCAAAACTATCAACAGGTACATTTGTTATCTTCCTTCGGCTCAAGACTAAATCGCTAAATTTTCTGCAGATTTCCGAAGACCTGACAGTAGAGTTCTCGGCTGTGACCGAATTTTAAAAGGCTTGCTCGGACAAAGTCAGGGTTTCCCGTTCAGAATGTAATAACAAGATTATCACAGAATGCTTTTTCGTAGTAAACTGTGTTATAAAACTGGTTTCGTTAGTAGTTATAATAACAGAAAATTATAACAAGAAACAGCGCGAGATATAATTTTGAAATGGTTATGTTATGTGTATCTCATCTGGTTGTTAGCCAACTCAAAGCAGACACATGGTATCGCTTGCTGTGACCAGTGCCGCTAAATTTGAAAATCATTTACCTATTTCTGCTTACCTCTTCCGAAACCGACATTCAGATTCACCGTCTCCCTCATTCATTTACTTTCCGACTGACTGAAATTTCATGCAGAATCGAATGCTTGAGTGCAGAGGAAATATAAATTCCTTCACCAACCAAAACATTCATTTGTTATTATGTGGAGAGTTTGAAGAAAGAATTTGGAATATTCTACATTTTCGAGCATAATTGAACTGCGTAATCTCTATCTGGTGCAATTTTGCTCAATAATCCTTCTCATAGGTAGAATAGAAACAAAATTCAGTTTGCTTCTGAAACCAAACATGTCCGAACCTGAATGCGCTGTGTCGGGAGAACGAATGACGAGGGAAACGAATCAAAAATTTCATTCATCGAGGCGAACATGAATTGAATTTTGTTTTCTTTCAACTACACGCAGCGATGTCAACTTTTTCAAGCTCTGGCTGTGACCTTTTCACGCGGTACTAAAATGTCTAAATTCCAGCTGTAAGAGTAGAAGTTGAAGGTGTCGCCAGCGATGTGAGTTTGACATGTGAGGATCTGCTGCAGTAGAGGATTGGCTGTTTTGGAGACCACTTACTTCAGTCGGTGAAAATGTTGTATTGCAAACGTTTGAAGTAGTATTAATCGCAGGATCAAACCCCCAATCAAATTCTTGTCGCTGGAACCGCTTTACTGAACTACAACCTTTTGAACAAGGTTCATCTGCCTGTCCATCTGTGTATACAGCGTTTGTTGTGAAGCTAAGTTAACTTTTAATATAAACCTAACCTTCCACGATTTCAATATTATTCGCCTGGATCGAGATTCGGAGGAGTGCTTTTTGGGATCAAAAAATGTTATTCCTTCAACAGATTTAACTTTCTCTCGATAGCAGACATTGAAATGCAAACACAAATATTGGCCATACTAAGCCTCGGTCGATTAAACGATGAGATAACATAGTTCTCACAAATCTCCCACATCATGCCTCCACGCGAGTCTAAATCTATTGATGACATTTGGTTCTTAGACCGGCGACAACTAGATTCTATCAGCCTTCTGCAGGTAGAAGCTGAATGAGAGACGATCTAGGCGTGGAAATACTGTCGTAAAAATGAACAAATGATCTTAGATCAGTCCCAATATGACTTTAATCTGACTAGTATCGATTATCACCAGTCGATAGATAGAGTAGAGTGGGGTCAAGTAGGTCAGTTTTCTTTGACGAGCTCGTACTAAGGTATTTTTGCACTGATTTTGACAAACAAGCTCTCGTTGGAAACGTTGTACATCTAGCAACGTTTTGGCAATAATGGTTTTATGCCTGGCTAAATATTTTTCAAGCTAAATCCAATAAGGCGAAGGTACTTTTTTCGATGCTTTTAAATTTTGGGAATATGATAGGTCACTATATTAGAAGTTAAATTAAACAATGTACACGCCTAGAAAATTACCGGTTCAATTTTTATTTGAAGAGTATTAATACTCCATATTATTTAAAAATTAAATTGACGTCATTCAGGTAAAAAATGAGAAGTGGCAAATGATGCGAAAAATCATGAAACCACGACAGGAAATGTCGAAAAAAAAATTTTTTTGTGCTTGCGAAAGATTTCTTCGGTAGCTTCGTCGTCGCCAGAGTGTAGAATTGAAGCTGTTAATTCAGTCTCACGTGTTGCTTAGCTGTGAGACTATCAGTAGTGAAATATAGTGCCCCAAAGGGCTTACCTATCGTGCCCCAAGCATATGTTTCATGTTGATATCCGTATTTTTTCTAAATCAAAAATATCGAAAAACCAACACAAAACTTGTATTCAGCATTAATTTTTACGCAAGAAAAACCCACTTGACATTTTTCTACATTGATTAAATATACTGTACTGAGGACGAAAGACAATGCGTTTTTGTGGAACAACACGAGAAAAATTAAAAATAAATAAACGACACCGTAACTAATACAGCTGATCCACGGTAACAGCCGAAATGAGAGTCGTCAACTGTTCTCTACCGTGTATCTAATTCTCACAAAATAAGCGACCTCTACAATACCATAGCAAAAATAATGCCCTATACAAATTGTACCCCCATATCTGTTTGACCACATTCTGCTCTACTGATGAATCTAATGTCAAGTCCCGTTATTGCTAACAAATACGGAACTGTACCTATACCTATCAATACCTTGCACCCAGACTTATACCTATCAATACCTTGCAGTTCTTTTTAATGATCGTTATTAGCGCTTGTAAACGCGTATTTTACAAACAATCTGAAATGAAGAATAGGAAATAGTTTCCCTGAGTTATAACATTTTTTATTGGTCTGTATTCTTTATTGGTCTGGTATTCAGTTCACTCGGTGGTTATCAGGCACGTAGACAGACCGGAGGTAGGGTGCTAAACATGTTTTTCGGTGATTCATAACAAATTTGTTTTTTTTTGTTTAAGTTGAGCAAATTAATGAGAGAATGTTGAGGCACAATGCTATTTCGACCCATCAAAGACACCGTTCACGATACCTACTTAGTATGCTGAGTGTGACAAAAACAGCTCCTTTTATATTGTGTGACTAGCCGAAAGCACAACTGAAATTGTTCCTTTCATTCTTGCTGTGATGATCTGTCGAGATGAGTGAGTCGCAGAAGCAAAAAGTGGTGCTCCAACCAAATACGGCTTTATTAACTTCCGGCCTTTTCGCATAAGACTCAGTGCTAATAGCGTTCAACAAATTAGCCCAGGTGAAACCATTCATTTTGCATAAGAACTTATCGGACGTGATTTCTGTGACGCCACCATAATTGAGTTCCTCATATATATGTATGACGAGAGTATCAATGCTCGGCTTCAAGAACTGATACCACTTACTTCCTACAAGAACTATTAAAACATTCATATCACATTTGGAAAAAAGGAATTCTTTATAAATCTAGTGAGTAATTCCCCGTATTTAAAATGGTGCTTTCTTGGTGAGAATCTAGGTGGACCAACGCATTACCTCCTACCTGACCCTGCACGTACAAAACATAACATCTTACCATATCCATAGTACCATTACCCGAACCACAAATAATTGCCAAATTTGTGGCTGCTGTTCAGGTAATATTAACGGCCAAAGCTGCCTCAAGTATCTCAAAATTAACAGCCAGCACCATCAATGAGCATGTCCAAGCTGTTACCTGTTTACTAGGCTGGGAAATATTTTTCCTAACCAACAGCGTCTTGGTGATCGAACATTTCTATCTCGTACACTTCCGTATTACGCTGATAGTGGATTACTGCCACGTTCATGTTCGCGAACATTTGATTTCATCCTTGTTTCATTCCTTCACGGGTCGTTATGCAAATTGAATGTCTGCAGATAGTTAGTGCACTGTACACTTAGTTTAAACACCAGGCATCTCACTTAAGCGTGTTAGTCAACGTACATTTCAATTTACTGATATCAATATAACTAAGAAGACATCAGCAGGTTATCACAGAGAGCGACTAAAATGTTGTAACTGGTCGAATCTATAGGACAAGTAAGTTGGGATTATTGTTTCGATCTCATGTTTTGTCAGTATGTGACAGTCTATCATTTCATTTTTGTTCGCTATGTAAGAAAATGAGAGAGATGATCAAGTATCACTGAGAAAAGAGAGAAAAAAGAGTCAATCGATCGAATCAACAGCTCTTCTCCTATCTTTTCTAAACACTCAACTCAAGTGCTTTCGGAATTGTGCTTTGATCGTAGCATTTTCGAAAGAAGTTGATGTCTTCGTTATCCGCAGGACTTGTTATGCGTTAGATGCAACAACTTCAATTGACACTCTCTCTCTCTCTCTCTCTCTCTCTCTCTCTCTCTCTAAAATTGTGGTAAAATGAACCTGTAATTTAACAGACACTACAGCTTTGTTCAAGTAGTTGTGGTAAATGTGGAAAAAAAATTCAAGCAAATTACTTTTATTCGAAAAACAAACCAATTACTGAGCAAATTAATGTCAATATATTTGTTTAACGAAATGACGAATTGATTTAGAAAGTGTAACCGAAATTGTGATAGAAAATTGGCCTTACATCTACTTACTCTTCCGAGAAGGGGTAATAAGTGCGATATATTTGTAAATTTTATGTAAATTAGAAGTTAGTAGTAATCAGTGAGAGGGATTACACGAGAAACCGGCCGACCACAAAATATGACCATCGTCGATTCGAACGAAACTTTGAAGTTGTGTTCGGTTTACGAATCTCCATGATTTTCTCTTATAATTGCAATATTTTGATGCAAAAGCAATTTTTCAAAAGGGCGTAAACATTTCTACGTGCATTATTTTAAAAATTATTTGTTCGATTACTGTATTTTATACAGCAACACTTTCTGATGAAAATCATTCTTCACAAAAATAAAAATTTAAATAGAAAAAAAAACATTTTTTCTATTTTTTTATGTTTTGTCGAGAAAAACCTAAAGAGAAAAGAAACATTTTGAATGTGATTGTATGATGGAGAACTTATAGGTTAATAAGTTTTTCTAACAATAACTTTATACATGTTTTTAAATTTTATACTAATTGAAATACAAAACTCCAATTTTATTACAGAATATAATCCTACGCATCATTTTAAATCAAAATAAATTTAATAAAAATCTTCTAAAATTCGATAGTTTTCGAGATATTTGGAATTTGGTTCCAACAAAAACAGTTAATTCGTGTGATTATGCCCTTGTTAAAAGTTATTCGCTTTACCCCATCAAAAAATGTCAAAAATATTTAAACATGAATAAAGTTATTGTTAGAAAAACTTTTACCGATAAGTTCTCCATCACACAATCACATTCAAAATGTTTCTTTTCTCTTTAGGTTTTCGTTGACGTTCTATAAAACCAGAAAAAATGTTTTTTTTTTGCTATTTAAGTTTTTAATACAAATTTTTGTTTTTGTGTATATTTTTTCATGGATAAATATTTATTCCCTGAAACTCGCTTTGAGAAAGTTTTGCTGTATAAAGTACAGTAATCGAAAAAAAATTAAATTAATGCACGTAGAAATATTTACGCTCTTTTTAAAAATACTCCTGAGTCAAAATAATCTTATTGATTGTGGAAAATATTTAGTCTTCCATGCCGGTGAAACATGTAGTTTCATAGGAATCTAAGATGGTCGGTCACGATTTCAAAAATTTTCGGACGAATCTTCGTGGAATTCCTCTAAATTGATTTTCTTTCGATTTGTGGACAATTTACTTTAATAGATGAGATTCTGAAAAGTTTTCTGTAGTCGATTAAATAATTTAAATATATATTAATTAATCCCATTTATCACCATGAATCTTTCTTGGTCGGGACCCAGATTTGTCTTGAAAATAGTTTCATTTAAATAGAATAGATCAAAAAAGTGTTTTAGCATGGTACTCTAACGGGTGTTTAATAAAAAATGAGAATGATTTCAATAACTTTCTGCAATGCAAGTAAAGAGCGTGATTTTTTTTTCTCTCCAAGAGAATTGCTCTCTTGACTTTTTAGAAATGGGTGACATGTTTTTTTTCGCTCGAGTGCTGTCAGTTCAATCGAAGATGGCGTCGGAACAGTAAACACTTCGCGAGCGTGTTGTACTGTTTTACGAAACGCATGGTCATCGTGGAAAAAAGTTTACTGTAGACCACTTTCGAGACGAAAACGTGCCCATGAGTACAGTCTACCGGATCCGTGCATCCCTGAACGTGGAGCGGGAGACCGGCAGCGGCCGTCCGGTGAAGATAAAGACGAAGAAAAAGAAGAAGGAAGCGCATCCGGAATTGCATCCGGACGATGAACGTCAGTGTTCACCGGCGCTCTTTTGAGAGCATCGCGACTAAGTTGCGTCGTACGGCTGACCAGGGCCACTTCTCCAATATTCATTAACGTTTTTTAAAGAATAAACGTTATGTTTTAAATAAAAAATACTGAATTCGTTGGAAAAAAATTTCGTTACATGGCTGAAAAATTCTTATTTTTATTGAACACCAAGAAATCAGATTAAGGAAAAAGAAATTGAACCGTTTGTGTACAATTTGTACTAAAGCTGCTGATTTAGCAGGCGATTTGTACCTGCTAAGTTAAAAATTTTATACTACCTGCTGACTGGCTAGAGGGTCTCATTTGTCCCTTATACAAAAAGAGACACATACTGGAGTGCGCCAATTATCGAGGAATATCACTCCTCAATTCGGCGTACAAAATTATGTCACGTATTCTGTTCAACAGATTGAGGCCGTTGGAGGAGTCTTTCGTCGGCGAATACCAAGGTGGTTTTCGTGAAGGCCGATCAACAACGGATCAAATGTTTACCCTGCGACAGATCCTAGATAAATTCCGGGAATACAACTTGCAGGCACACCATCTGTTTATTGATTTCAAAGCGACGTACGATTCGGTGAAAAGAAACGAGTTATGACAAATAATGGTAGAACATTTGCGACGAAACTGATTAGGCTGATTCGTGCAACGCTGGATGGATCGAAATCATGTGTTCGGGTTGCGGATGAGATTTCGACGTCCTTCGTAACCTTAGACGGATTGAAACAGGGTGATGCGCTGTCAAACTTGCTGTTCAACATTGCTCTTGAAGGTGCCATCAGGAGAGCAGGCGTGCAAAGGAACGGTACCATCGTTAGTCGATCGCATATGGTCCTAGGATTTGCGGACGATATTGATATCATTGGAATCGACCGCCGAGCCGTGGAAGAGGCATTCGTGCCTTTTAAAAGGGAGACAGTAACAATTGGTCTCACAATCATTACCAGCAAGACGAAGTACATGATAACTGGAAGAATATGTGGGTCCAATAGTGATGTTGGTGGTGAAGTAGTGGAATAATTTGTGTACCTTGGAACTCTAGTGACGTGCGATAATGATGTTACCCGCAAGGTGAAAAGGCGTCTTGCAGCTGCAAATAGAGCTTTTTACGGACTTCGTAGCCAGCGTAGCCAGTACAAGACATTGATAATTCCGGTTGCCTTGTACGGCCATGAAACGTGAACGTTAAAGGAAGTTGATCGTAGAGCGTTCGAAGTCTTCGAACGTAAGGTGCTGCGAACAATACTCGGCGTTAAAGAAAAAAATGGCATCTGGCGGCGTCGCATGAATCACGAGTTATACCAAGTATATAAAGGAGTGGACATCGTCAAGCTAATAAAAAACGGCAGGCTGCGGTGGGCTGGTCATGTGGCACGAATGCCGGAAGAACTACAGGCGAAGATAATATTCAGTAGAGAACCGGGAAGAGGCCGACGACTCCATGGCAGGCCGCGTACACGATGGCTGTTTGCACTGGAAGAGGAACTTAACGCACTCAATGTCCAGGGTAACTGGAAGAAAGTGGCCCAGGACCGGGTCCAGTGGAGGAGAATTCTTAGATTCAACGAAGCGAATTGTTGCCCATCAAGTATCAAGTAAGTAAGTTAGAAATTTTAATGCAAATGTCGTCATTCTCTTCGTTTGAATATTCAAAAAAAAATTTCTACCCATTACGATTTGGTGTCTTCTAAGGGGGTTTGATTATAGGAATCATCGAAGGCGGAGATGAATTTTTTCGCTGCTGTCAATTTTTGTTCAGAAGAAATTTCTACTCTCGATAATGGAAAATACGAATGGATTTCCGGAAGGTGGATGCCGATAGTGCTGTAGATTGTAATAGGAAACTTAAGTGTATTTGGCGTCGAAGAGATCCAGGCACTGTGTTCAATGCTCGGAAAGCAGTTGAGCCGGATGATTCTTGATTACGTGTAAAAAAATAATTGGAACTCATCGGGTGAGAGAATTCCAATTATTTTTAAGAGGACAAGTTGGACAATGTGATTTTTGTTATGCCGGTTCGGTCCATATGTGAATTCTTTGGTTTTGTTATTTTTTGCTAAATTTTCTAAAAGGCCTGTTTTGAGCTGCGTTTAGGTATTTTATTTTACATGTGTCGGTAGAAGAGGTACTTCAGTTATTTGTGTTTTCCGACAACGCGCAACGAACGCGGAAGGTTTCTGTTTTCATGATCCTGTACTATCTATTAGGACATAGAAGTCCTGTATGGATTTTTATCGAAGGTGAGTTGTCTATTGGTTTGTATTTTTATGCGCTTTTTGTTTATATTACTACTAATTAACCGATTTTGTCAATTTTCTCT
The DNA here is from genome assembly GCF_030247195.1 of Topomyia yanbarensis. Classification (NCBI taxonomy): domain Eukaryota; kingdom Metazoa; phylum Arthropoda; class Insecta; order Diptera; family Culicidae; genus Topomyia; species Topomyia yanbarensis. Next base: position 59,900,488 of record NC_080671.1, read on the forward strand.
ATTATTTCAGAGAGCGAGTAAGGGCGCTATAACCCTGGCTCATTGGCCAGGGCAGGAGTAAATACTTCTGTCCCATCACAGGAACCTAGGACTAAAGGAGTGACATTAACCAAAGTCACTCTCAACGATTTATCAAACCCCCATCAAATTGAAACGGTTGTGTACGGTTGTCCACTTTTCTTCCTTATTCAAGGTTCATAATAATCCGTTGATTAAATTATTCATTGAATGATTAATTTGATTGCCGTATAATTTTGAATCATCTTTATTTTGTACGCTGTACAGTTGGCCTGGCCGCTTTAATGCTTGTGTCATATTCAGTTTGTGCCAGAAACATTTATAATGGCAAGAAAAATTGTGGACGAACGTCTGCAATTTTCCAGGATCCCTACATGTATTGGCTGTGTATGTGTAGACTAGACTAGACTCATTACGAGTTAGCGTCTTCTACACCTTACAAACGTGTAATGTGGAATACCTTGCATTTTCTAGCTCTGTCAAGGATTGTCCTAATCGGTCAGCACACTTTGAACTCTTGAATATCCGTTGTTGCAACGTGAGTAAATTAAAACTTAAATAATAATAAATAATAATAAAAATCAAATTCAAGAGCAATAATCCGTCGATGTACTATAGCCTTTCGTGGGATACAGAACACGTTTTTAGGATTTTAAGTTTCTATTGTCTCACAATTGGAATTGTCTTCAGAATAAACTTCTCAAAATTTCAGTACATCAGAATTGAACCTTTATCCAATAATTTTAAAGCCCCTCCCGAAACAAAATCTTGGCTATGTACATATGTATTTTGATTTGTTGTAAATATATAAAAAGCACACGACACAGTTGAGCTCACGCATCAAGCCGTGTCTAATATACGATGCGATAATATATCATAAACAAAAACCCATTTCCATTAACCCGCCATTTCAGTGCCGATCATTATAACCCCAAATTCCTAATTGATATTCAAACAAAACAATAATTTGACAACACTGGCCTCCTGTAAGCTTCTAAGTAGCAGCAGCATCAGCAGCAAATCTCTAGTGCTCATCAGCACTCTTCTCCCCCGTCTGTGGCAATGCGTGCCGAGAGGGGTGAATCCGGACTACCGAACCCAGCCTGCACCGTTTGTGAAGTTGGTGGATTATGGATTTTCGAGAGATCGTATCTTGTGTTATTACATTAACTCATTTGCATGATAATAAGTGAACGTGAGGACGGGTTGGGCGCCACCAGCATTGGAAAGGATGAGTTTTCAAAGGTTCTTCACGCCCGCATACTCAGGTAGAGACGCACCTACAGCCTGCCAAGTAGCACTGTCTTCACCGTCAGCCGTTAGACAGTATGGTGAAACTAGAGATTGGATGAATCTATGTATTCACAGGGGATGTGTTTTTACCCGCTCGGAAGGGTTCGGTATCTTTTCACAAAAAGAAAAAAAATCAGAATTCGGGGAGCGTATGAATACTAAAATAGTTTGCTAATAAAATTCCGTTGAAAGCTGCGTTCGGTGTGATATTCCAAAAATTATTTTACGCTACAGTTTTCAATAGGTTATGCTGATAGACTTTAGAGATTATTGTCCATTGGTAGAATAATTGGATTCATTATTGGAAATTGCGATTCATCCTTTCCAAGCAGATTAACGGAAACGAGAACTCTGGGAAATAACTACACATGCATATGACAGTGCAGACCATGGTAAACGCGTTCGATAATGCATATCCCTGTTAGCGAGTTAGATTTGCCACCCGCGTCCCGTTTGTACACTTCAACCGCACCAAACTGCAACACTGATTCCTCGAATTGAAAATTGAAACCGGCGGCAACCATTTTCCCGTGGCGGTGCGGTCGTCATTAATGGATCACAAGCCGGCGGCGATTTAGTCCTGACTGGGCTCCGGTCCGAAACCATGGTCACCGCACGGGTGAGCGAGGAAAACACCAATTCGATACCGTATTGCAATGGTATCCGGTGACCCAGTCGTGTGTGCGTGTGTGTGTTGGTGTGCAATTGTGCACCCTCACTTTACTAGCTACTAGGTAGGTACATAGATGGTTGAATTGCTTTACTGCAACTGTACTCTGAGCTGCTACCGGGTGGGTGGATTCAACCGCAAAGCAGCTCGCTCCGGTAGACTGCCACTGGACACGAATAAACCTTTGCACTCGTAATGATGAACAGCCATTGGACACATGTTGTGGTTTGGTGCAATGAGAAATTCGACTAAGCTCTGGTGTCGTTTTTGACTTTGGGAGTTATTTTCACCAGGGTTCGGGTGTACTGCATTGTTGGGGCAAGAAATGGTTATGTTTTGTGGGACGTCGTTTCGGGTTACATCGATACAGGACGGATTGTCAGTTATTACATTCGAAATCCACTTTATTTTCAAATGTTCTGTGTCTGCCTGAACCATACTATATTTGAATCGTTATGACAATGAAGTTGCATGAAAGCATTCAAATCTTTAAATATCGCTTCTACAGAATTATTATTTCAAGATACTTCTAAATAGGAACTTAAGCGAACAGTAATGGTAGGGGTTCTCGCTCCTATAACGCACTATATCCAACAGATCATGCTGAGAAATTGATACATACTCCAGAGATGCAGCTTTTACCATCAAATTTGGAACAGCATTCGGACCAGATTTAGATAAATTAATAATAACCCAAATAGTACCCATCGATCGGGAAATCGGTGCTCTTTCAAATGACAGCCACTTGAATAAATTGCCCAGGCTTTTCTTTAGCCACACCAGAGACCCAAACGGGAGCCAACCCGGGAAATGCAATAAATTTTTAGTAGCCGACACAGCCTCGGTCGAAGTTTGATTGCGATTTTACGACAACAGCATACCAACTCCCCCGCATTGGAATCCGTTCAATTTCAGCACCCCAGCACATGCTGGTCCTATATTTATATGAATATTTTAAATCGTACGGAATCATAGATATGTCGGTTTATGTGATGTGCCATACTGGGGTGGCTCAAAGCCATTCTTTTTTCAGCTCAGTCGTAAACACGAAACTGCGATCGATGCCAACCGGGTTGGTCGAATAAAAAAAGAAGTGATGCATTCAACAGTCACCCTACTAGCGGCTCGTGAAAAAATGATCATATCTGAAGCCAGAGTAGAATGTGTCGCACCACGGAAAATCGATGACAGCACATCAAAAGAATGCATGCGAGATAGTCACTTTTAATGGCACGGAAATAATGATTGCTGATGTTCTGGTTCACGGGTTGTAAAATGTGAGAAACAGTGATCTCAGCGTGATGAAATCACAAACATGCCAGCTCAGGACTGGAAACTTTCCGAACATGGAAAATTGTACAATTTCATTTTTCCTCCACACCCTGCTGTCGGTCGTCCGTTTATCGTTACTGATGCAACTGGGGAAAGCGGACATGTTGGAGTGGTAAACCGAAGTACTAATAACTGTTCGGAGAGGGCGGGAAGGAAAGACGGGATGAGATCGTGGTCAGAAGAGAAAATGAATGATATGTGCGTTGATAATTACTGACGAAACCCGCTGATTATGGAGTACGGTGCGAGATATTAATTCAGAGCTTTTTCCATGAAATCATCAAATTAGAGAAGCGTTGCGGATCAGTCATCAGTTATTAGTAAACTGTTATCAGTTATACGATATCAGTTAGGAGCCGTTCAAAAACGTAGTTTGAAATTTAACATTCCTCCCCTCTCTCTCTCGCTCTTCAACTCTGTCTCTTTCGTTGACTTCAGTATTTAGGCTGTTGGAGCTCAGTATTTTTGTTGTGCTATGAATTGCAAGTATTGTTTAACACATTTCGACTTTTTAACCGAGGCCTGCAGAGCCTCTCTTATACCATTCGACTCAGTTCGGCGAGATCGGAAAAAAGTCTCTGAGCGTGTATTTTTTTTACTTGGTGATAAAGCTTTTACGCAGACCCGGCACACGTTCAGTAGTTAGACCATACTACCGATTTCGTCCATCGTGTGCCAGAGTGAGGGACTCTGAACAGAGAAGATAACTCTGAACCCTATTCCTCTAAACTCCACCAAGAAGTCCGACATGACTACTTTGGGGGGAGGCGTGCTAATGCACTTCATTTGATTCCAGGACTAGCTGGTTGTGCTAGATTTCGCTTGTCTCGTAACCGCCATATCAGTCCTACACGGCATGATATTCTACATGCCTTCCTCTCTACGTTGACCAGTTGGATGCCGTGGTCGATCTGGCGATTCCGGTTGGAGAGTGGCTTCCGGTTCACTGGTGCCCCAACGACCAGGGTCTGTCGCGTTCGGTGCTACTGGGCGTAGTTCCCGACGGTGGAGCTAGCCTACCTCGGCGGAGAGTTCCCCGGCGAAAGAATGTCTCCTGCAACCGTTGACGGACACGTTATTCTTCCTTAGATGCAGTCCGGCAGAATGCCGAAGTCAGTCCAGCGATTCCCAGTGGAGGATTGCGTCCAGTTCACTAATGCCCCGATGATTCAAACCGGCGATTCGCTACGGACTACTCGGAATAGTCCCCGACGGTGGATCTTTCCTACTCCGACGAAGAGTTCCTTGGCAGTGGAAGATCTTCCGAAACCGATGCTACCCGGGCAGATGCCGAGGTCGGTCCTGCGATTCTGGGTGGAGGGTGACTTCCAGTTGACAGTCGCCCCGACGAGCATCTGCCGGAGCTACTTCCCGGTCTACTCGAACTAGTCCCCAGCGGTGGGCCTAGTCTACTCCGACAGAGAAATTTCCCGACGTTGAAATTTCTCTCCAAATCGTTATCTCGATGCTGGTCGGTTAGGTGCCGAGGTCAGTCTTGCGATTCCGGGGAGTCACGGTTCCGACAGGTGATTCGCATTTAATGCCAAAAGATCCTGATTCCTGCGTTGCAGAAGAAAAAGAGTTAAGTAGCCGGGAAACTCTAAGCTTGCTCATATGACCCTACCCCACACTTTTCTCTAAACTTTTTTACTTCAAATCCTTGCTCTTCCTTGAGTACTATGGCTCCTAATATTGAAAAATATTTCACACCTTATGTGTTTTTTATGCGGATTTCCAAAATTATGCAGTTTTTTATGCGGATTTTCAAAGTTATGCGGGTTTTTAACGCGGATTTTCAAAGTTATGCGGTTTTTTTTAATGCGGATTTTCAAATTTATGCGGTTTTTTATGTGGATTTTTTTATGCAGTACGTGTCCCCCGCATAAAAAAACTTCAGTGTAGTACTACCCACCCGAAAATAATTGAGGAGGGAATTACCTACTCGAAAGTTTGGAACAAACCCAAACCTGAGATTAACCATGTATGTGTCTCGCGCACAACATGAATGCGTCCGAAACTCTCGATGTACAACAATTTTATATTTTAATTCAGATACAAATTTCTTTGCTTTACAATTTCAATTTCCTCAAAAGGTGGGATAATAATCAGGATTCGATTGAATTTTGAAATTAATTTTTATTTCTCAAAACGAGGAATTTTGATCGACATGGTCAAGGCTCCAAAAATGGCAACCACAGGCGAATTTTTTTTTTATCAAATTTTGCGTCAAACTGTTTATTTTCCGTATGTATATAACCTCTAATAATAAAAATATGAATGGTGAGCCCAGAAAAAAATTCCATGTTTGTCATTTATAAAAGTTTGTTAATGCTACTTGCATGACCTGAAAATGACTAAAAGACCGTAAGGAGATAAAAATGTATACAAAATCCACATTTTAAACTTTTTGCCTAAAACCACATTTTTCCATCGTAGTCTAATTTAAATTTGATGATATGGCTTGAAAAATTGAGATGAATATGGATAAATGCTTATTTTCAATTGTGAAGTAATGGAAACCATATAACTTGTAACGTGACAGATCAAAAATTCGAAAAAGTTTTGTGGACCAAACTAAAAGCATGCATACAATGTCTAACCTATATTTTTTATTACTACTTTGAGTTTTAGAAATTGTATTGTGAAAACCTTGAAGTTTTATTCATTTTTGAAAAAAACACAGTTGATCTTATGTAACGTGACAGATGTTTTCTGCTGTGAAGCAATTCCCAAGTTTGATTCAATTACGTCAAAAATGGTGACCATCTTCGATTCTGATGAAACCTTTTACGTTTCATCTTTATGAGAGACTAAGTATTTTGCATTATTAAACAAACAATTTTTATTCAAGAGTAATATTTAAAAAGGGCGTATCAGATCTGAATACACTTCTTTCAAAATATATTGTTCGAAAATCGCCATTGGTGCAGCAAAACTATATGAAAGCGAGTTCTAGGGAATCAATTCTTCCTTGTGAATATTTTTTGGTGAAACTTTTCAATAGCAAAACAAAAAAATGTTAAAAAATTCAATTACAAAAAAACAATGATTTTTTGTTAACGAAAACCTAAAAACTGAAGGAACTGTAAATACATTATTGGGAAGTTATTAGTAAGGAAGCATTTTTAACTTCAAGTAAGCTTTTAAATTTCTTAGTATTTGCCAGTCATAAATATAATTTTCTTATGCAATACTAATACTAAATATAATTTCGAAGCAAAATGCTCTTAAGAAAAATTTTCCGAAATATTTTGATTTTTCCTTCAACAAAAATATCTAGTAGTGAAAATACGCCATTTTAATAATTAACCCACAGATACCAAATGCAAATACATAAAACGTTTAAAATTCAATTGCAACTAAAAAATGTATAAAATATAATTGCATTGTGGAGAAAATAACAATAAAAGGTTTTAAAATATTTCAAAAATTCTTTTAATTTTTAAATTTTAATGCTTTTATTTTAATTTTTTTTTAATAATTTAGTTATAGAATTTATTTCAAAATGGTTTTTCAATTCAAAATTCTCATGAAAAATTGTGCTTCAAAATGCAGATGTTTTTAAGTAATTTCAGATTTTTTTATATTACTTCGTGAAATTACGAACTTTTCATAAGCTATTTACGTTTGTTCATCAAAACCAATATGTTTTTCTAAATAAACGTTAAATTTCCCGTTAATACTCAGTTCCTAGATAAAGGATGATTTGTGTACGATTGTCTTGATATCCTTGCTTCAATGAAAATGCAGAACTGTAACGTGACAGATTCTGGTTGTAACGTGACAGATCATTGAGAATACTCCTTAAAATCGAAAACAAAGTTTTTCTTCAGGAAAACTATATTTCAAACTCTTCCTTGTTTTCCAAGCTTCAACTTAAAACTGCGTTCATGCAAATTTGAGGGCCAACGGAACAGACTTTTTCAATTTAATTGGGCAACCTCCAAACTCACTGCGAAAATTGTGTAACGTGACAAACGTATTAAAATGACAATAACACGAAAACCGTTCATGATGGAAAATAACTTTCTATAGACAAAATGTGCAGTTTAGTGACCTTAATAATGTGCAGTTGGGATAGAATCTGGTTTTATCGTTTTTGCTGAGTTATCTTATGAAATATGCGTAAAAATGTAACGTGACAGACAGAAGCCTTGACCATATACAAAAAAAATATTAACGAGATTTTATTCAGAATAACTGCAACCTGTTAAAAGCATGTTGAAAGACTAAATATATGATTCGCAATTTTTCAAAAAGAATTATTATTTGATTAAAAATTGAAACAAACAGAAACACTTTTATAAGTGAAGAGATGGCGGACAACAATGACAGGGAAAAGAAGAAATTTAACTTGCAGCTTTTTGGCAAACGGAAGATCTGATGATGTCAAGACATCATAAACGGGATCGCCGACTGACCTCCTTGGATCTGCTGGGTACTCCTTTCTTTGGGACCTGATTGCTTGGTAGATATTAACATAACTACCAAGAGAGAAGAGATAACTAAATTTGGATATCTCTGATGGTTAAAAATATGTATATGAGAGACATATAGGGGAGAGCGAGGATAGCCAGCACAGTGGAATGAGGCCGATTGTATTCGGTTAGCAGAGATCTGGCGTTAGAACACTAGGCGCACGACCAGACAACATATTTAATGTCGTGATAAGCTCTCTCCACGACCCCAATATCACGGAGATGCGCATTCAACGTATAATTATTGGACATGACCCGAGATATCACTCGAAGAAAGTTACGAACCTCATCAATCCCCTTTAACCAAGGTTTGTTGATACCTTCGGGATCTCTAAACCTCCATGGTTCCATGAAATTTCCCAATTTTCCAGCGTCCTTTGACAAAAATACTGAAAAACTCGTTGAAATTACGCGATTTTTCACAAAAATTACATTCTAATGCCTAAGTGTCCGCCTTCTCATTACCCGCAATAGAGCAGTGCGAAGGAACTCAAACTAATATTTGTATCTGGTAATCTGGCATGATTTTTCAGATAGAGCACTCAGGAACTCTGATATTTTCCCCAGAAACTGTAACGATGTGGTTGTCCTTGCCACTCCACTACTGTCATAATAAATAGCATACAAGCTATGCATAGCTGTCATCTTCTTTTTATTTATTTATTTATTTCGTTTTCGGCATATACCGTACAGATAACTCTTAATATAATTGTTAACGGCAATATTAAAAATTTTTAATTGCTAACTTAGAACTAGATTTAGTGGTATGCATGTCGTAAACTAGAGCAGTTTCGTTGAATTTGCTACAACATCTGTCCACCAATTTATTCTGGCCATAAGCTGTACGATGTCTAAGAATCCATAAAATCTCCTTATACCACGAGGAGAAACAAACAAATTAATCCTAGAAAGAAGGTCGGGACAGTCAATATTGTTCGATAACATATAGTAGATAAACATTCTTTGCAAGAAACTACGACGAGACTCTAACGTTTCTGATGAACGTTACGGTAATATGCGCACTACAATGCTAAGCGCGAGCATTTATGCTGTCAGATAATATGTGTGTTTAAAATTTTCATTTCGTTTAAATACAGCATTATCATTTCATCATGAAACGTCGATTTGAATGTGGATCTACACGCCTGAAGATTATTGGTTGCGTGAATTTCGATCAAAAGTTGAATCGAATACACAACGTAGGGCCTAGCCACCAGTTGAAACATTTATTCACTCGTTAATCCGTCGACGAACCGGTGCCAATAACCGCGTTTATCAGCTTTCGTCAAGTTTTTCGTTTGTGTTGCTAACGTCACGTATATTCGAAATAATTCGGGTGATTCGACTTTCAAAAGGTCCTTATAAGACCTTTTCGCGTACAATTCAGAACACTCTCTGGTCACCACGGAGTGTAATCGCAGTGTATAGGATTAAACCAGTCCAAACCTTGAATGTTTCCTCCGGAAGAATTTCTTGTTTTAATTCGATTGTTTTGGATATAGAGGACGCGTAGCTCTTTCAATCAATGGTCTCACTAATTGTAGCGAGGTCGAGTACAATAATGAATTTAAAGCGCTTGGTCTTGCAGGCGAAGCAGGAATTTGTGTAATTTCCACCGTATTCAAGATGGTCATTAGAGTGCCCAGAAAAATGATGCATTTTTGAAAATTCAATCGGCCCACCCCTGAGTCGATTCCTAGTCCCACCAGGAGTACTTGTTCTAAATTTTAAGCAAATTTGACAAGTCTACCAGACTAACGTGCCTGAAGTTCGTATGGGATTTTTCGACAATTTACATGGATAAACCCCATTAACTCGTATTTTCGCCGCTATTTGGCACTGTATGCCTCGTATTATCACTGTAAGTGAAAATAAGAAAGATCATTTAATAGCCTACAACTTTGTCGAAGACTAAAAGTGAATCCGGCTTCGGTAAAAGAAGTTATTATGCTTTTAACGAAGTGATGTCTGAGTCAGTTCTGCATGGGGCCTATCAGCGCATGGTTGTGTATCGGTAGTCGATTCACACCATCTATACATTTTTGTGAGGTAATGGTTTGATTTAGCTGAATAGTATATTAAGAAGAATTGTAGTACATAATACGAGTTATATTTTGGTTAGAAAATTTTAGTTCCACCTGTGACCGCATAGAGGGTGCCAGCACTAACTTTTCCTAGAAGTGAGATAGAATATCGAGATGTTCGGAAGAATTATTTAAAAATGCTTGTTCTACAACTTTGTAAAAAACACTTAATCTCTATCTCTTTCCGTTGAAAAGTTAGTATTGGCGCCCTCTATGCGGTAAAATGTTGAACTAAAATTTTCTAACCAAAACATGGCTCGTATTAGTTACTATAAATCTTCTGAACATACTATTGAGCTGAACCTAACCGTTATTTCAGAAAAATGTATAGTTCATAGGAATCGAGTACTGATACACAACCATGCACTGCTAGGCCCCATGCAAAACTGACTCAGACATCACTTCGTTAAAAGTTTAATAACTTCTTTTTACAAAGCCGGATTCACTGGTAGTCTTCGACAAAGTTGTAGGCAATTAAATGATCTTTCTTATTTTCACTTACAGTGATAATACGATTCATACAGTGCCACCTAGCGGTGAAAATGCGAGTTTGTGGGTTTTCTCCATGTGAATTGTTGAAAAATCCCATACAAACTTCAGACGTTGGTCCGGTAGCTAGACTTGTCCAAATTGCTTCAAATTTGGAGCAAGCACTCCTGGTGGGATTAGGAATCGACTCAGGCATGGGTCGATAGGGGTCATTTTTTTCCTGTCACTCTAATGGTCATATTGAAATTGTTACAAATATCACGCAGTTGGATAGATCGGTTCGCATCGTGAAGAATTGAAGTCTTCTAAAACCAGCTGAGGTGCGATGTATATGTAAACAATATCAATAAGTCTTTGCCTTTAATTCGGACTTGACAACTTCAATACCTGGTACCGAGCAAAGGTTAATCCGATTGAAAGATCAGCACATTTTGATCCCCAAAAATACTCTACCGTAGTGTTTCCTCAGCCCTGGCGAATAGTGGTAAAATTGAGGAAGATCTACATTGGAAGTTAATCAGGTTTTACAAAATGTAAATGCATGGTGTAAAACCTGGGAAAAATGTATGGACTGAAATGTAGGAACACTTGGCGTTTTTGATGTGCTCTGTGGAAAATCGTGCTCTTTTCTAGGTTTCCCGATACCAGGAATCACTTATTTTGGTTTTGTAACAGCACCCTTCGAGGGATAGTCTCAGGTTTTTACGAGGAAGCTAAGGAGAGAAAGCGATTTTCCTGCTTCGAAAATATAAATATATGGCACACTAGAAAATATTCCCAGAATGGGTTGGTCAAACTCTAGAGTAGCAATTTTTTTCGGAGCGTTCTTTGAAAGAGTGCTTAAATTTTTCCCCAAATAATTTATATGTGGAATATGTTGAGAGACCACGCGGAGTGTTTCCACAGTAGGCAAACTTTTCATAGTTCTCTCCGCATTTTCCACACCGTGCCTTGTTTCTACAATAGGTAGCTGTAGGCCCAATGGTTTGCGACTAGGGCAGTCCATGCCTCGCGGCACAAAAAGACGAATAGGCAGACGAGCCCCATTCAAAAGAACAAAGCGTAGAAGAGCAGACCCTGCGAAAAACTCGATATGAGGCTGATGGAAAATTAGTGGTTTTCTTGCATTCCTCGATTTTTACCGAACGCAATTACTTGCAAACCAGAATTTTCACTGACTAAAGCAAAGGGTTCTTAAAGAATCCAACCCCATACTTCGTAATTAGGGCCTCCGTAGGAGACTACACCATCAAACTGTACTTCCCAGGCGGGTACTGCTGCTACTATACTTCTTGCCCTAGTAATCTATCGAGATGAGTGAGTCGCAGAAGCAAGAAGTGGTGCTCTGGTCAAATACTGTGATTGTTGATTATTCGCATAAGACCAAGTATTCGTGATGAGGAACATTTTCTAAAGGTAAAAATGTTAGACTTACGATAGTCACTTCTGTCGAGTTCAACCATGTCATGTATTCAGCACTCAAAGCGTTCAACAAATTGGCCCAGGTCAAACCTTTCATTTTGAATTATTTAAAATACTTGGTTGTGTGTGTGACAATTCTATGATTAAGAACTTCATACTTATGGACAGTGAGAAAATCAAAGTTCGGTCGCAAGATCCGATATCGCTTACTTGCAGATACATGTCACATTTAGGAGAAATTCAGAACAAATCGCAATGCGATAGTATAATTACACATAGTATTCTTTGCACATATAAAGGACGAACTAGTACATTCCAGTTCTGTGAAAAAAAAAACGGCACATTACGATTTACCTTGATCAGAAACAACTGAACACCAACTTTGTGGCACCTGTTCAGGTTATATTGACAACGACAAAAGCTGCGCCAAGTATCTCAAAATCTACAACCAGCACAATTATTGAGAAAATTCACACTCGTAAAAGCAACCAAGCAAGGAAGAAATCAGCAGATGTACGCGAACATAAAAGCAGCAACCACGATGATGACACGGAAGTGTTCAATAGCTAGATAGATATCATTAACCCCTCATACGCAGTTGGTGAGGAAAAAATATTTTTCTCTGCCTCGTAAATAGGTATCCACGTGCAATGGCTAAGAGATTACGCGAGATCTGCTGGGCAACATTGAAATACTTTTTATTATTTTTATTGTTGGAAATAGATAAAAATTGATGAAAGAACCTCTACTTCGATTAGCTAAAGCATTGAACTAAACGAATTATCTAAAAAAAAGTAGAAGTAGTTTTATGGACGACTAAGCACTAAAGCTCTCCAAAAGTGATTGTCACGTTTAACAAAACTCAGATGTAATACTCGATATTGGCAACTCTATTTTAAATTTAAATGACAAGTTTTTGAATTGAACTCAATTTGAATTTATATATTCTGCACTCTGTACTCTTAGTATAAATACTACGCATCACATTCAAACGTACAAGGCAAAAAATATTTCGATTTACTAAGAACGATATAGCCGAGACGACAGTTTTTGTTTCGCCTCATTTTAACGCAATAACATTTTCATTGGCACTTAATATCATTTTCATACGAGAAATTCATTCCGTATTAAAACATTGTTGGACTAAAATGTTGTGACTGGTTGAATCTATAAGACCAATCATTTCGATTTCGTGTCTTCAGTATCTGACGGTCTCTTGGTCCGTTTTTTGTTCGTTTTGGTATAAAATGAAAGAGATGATCCGAAATCACGGAGGAGGAAAAAAGAACCAGCTAATCTAAGTCACCTCAAGAGCATCTCTTCTATCCTGAGTGGGTAAACCAGAGCATTGTTCACTACCTACAAAAAGAATTACTACAAGAAGCGGAAAACAGTGCGCCCAGAATAGAAGTAGGCATTATAAGAGTAATTGCATTTTTTTCCATTATTTTTCATGAATTGTAATTTATGGTTTCTTTGAACTATATATTAATTTCAAAAAATGGCCCTTGGAGTAAAATTTTAATAAATAAGAAAAACAAAAAATAGGTTCCATATGATAGAGTCACCTCTTTCGCTGCTATTGATAGGCACACAGTGCCGACAGAGGCTGACGGAAAAAAAACGAAAAAGAAAACCTTTAGAAATAGGTGTTCCTTTTCAAATAAATGAATAAACAAATAAATAAGGAGCACCAACCGAAAATTAAAATTTTACTAAATCATAAATACAAGTTCACTGAATATTTTTCTTTGGAATAATTTGAAACCTGATGTTTGAAGGAGTTGGACCTAGAACTTAACGGGAGCCTTTGTAAGATCAGTTGATGCTAGGTGTTTGATGGCGACGTATGGAGCATCTATTTAGAGGACTGTTTTATTAGTCTTATATATACACCAACAGGCATATCAAAGCCTCAATGGTGTTGGCCTTAATAATATTATTTCTAACACTCAAGTCATATACAAAAATAACGGTCAGACAATAATTCACAAAAAACGGTAAAAAAGTCAAATTAGGTTAAAAGATCGATTAAAAAGTCTAGAATATCACTGACGCAGAGCAGACACGCTGAAATCGAAAGCTGAAGCAACCTGGTTGAATATCCTTTGTAGACCAGTGATGGCTCCATGCATACTACAACTAGTGTGTCTGAACGGTAATCGAAACATAATGTTGTTGCGTAATGTTCGTGGTGCGAGGTTTATATTGATTTGTTCTAATATAGCTGGAGCATCTATATGACCTTGCAAAGTGTTGACGATGAACAAAGATCTTGCTGTATTCCTTCGAACATGAAGGGGCTCCAGTTGAATCAGCCGACAGCGGTTTTCATAGCTAGGTAATCGGACAGGATCTCTCCACGGCAATCTACGGAGCGCGAAACGTAAAAAGCGACGCTGTACACTTTCAAATCTCTCAACGCCGTTATTGTAGTTTGGGCTCTACACTTCAGAGCAATATTCTAGGATTGATCGGGATAAAGCGCAGTACAGCGATTTGAGACAATAAACATCTGGAGAATTTTTGGCTATCCTGAAGATGCATCCTAGCGCTAGAGACGCTTTACCGACTGCATAGGAGAAGTGTTGTTTGAACGTAAGTTGAGAATCCAGAATCATTCCCAGGTCCTTCACGTGACTGACCTGACGCGTTCAATTTCTGTTCCTAGTAGACGGTACTTAAAATAGATCGAATCCTTTTTCCGTGAAAATGATATTACAGAGCACTTCTTCGGGTTTACATAGATGCGGTTCGTGTTACACCAGTCAGCAAAGGCCTGAAGGTGCTGTTGGAGAAATATGCAATCTTCAATTGTACGAATTATGCATAAAATCTTGAGGTCATCCGTGATGGTCACTCGTGGAGTCTTCAGAAATAGATGTACATCATTGAAGTATATCAGAAACATCAACGGTCCCAAATGGCTTCCTTGAGGTATTCCTGGCGTAAAAGTGAATATAGGGCCCTGGCAATCTCCTATGACAGCCGCTATCTCTCGTTCTGTGAGGTATGATCGAAACCACTGCAAAACACTACCATTTATTCCAAATCTCTCCATTCTTGCTATTCTGATATCGTGGCTTAGCTTATCAAAAGCGGCAGATAAGTCGGTGTAAACGACATCGATTTGAGCGCGATGTTCCATACTCTCTGTTATGTAGGATGTTAAGCATAACAGGTTAGATGCAGTTGACCGCCCGGACGTGAAGCCATGGTGATCGTGATCGTGATCGTGATCGTGATGGAAAAATACCTCTAATAATAGATGCCATAAAGATCTGACCAAGCGGAGCAACTAAAACTTCAATGTGCCTTTTCAGAATCGCGGAGGGGAACCCGTCGGGTCCCGAATTGAAAGATGACTTAAATCGAGGGGAAACTCTGGTAATCATCGTTGCATTAAAATCGATAGCATCCAGAGCATGACCCATAAGTGGGGCTCCGAAAAAAGTGGACATATGTCTCGAGATCTGGTAGATGTGTTCCCATTGAAAGTCATAGACGACGGCAGGCCTGATTCCTTGCGCTGCTCGTTCACATATTTCCAGAAACGTTTAGGATGCGACTTGAGATTACGCTGAATATTTTGCTGATATCGATAGAAACAGTGCTGACTGGCTCGTTTATGCGCATGGTTGAGACTGATGTAATAGTCTCTGAGTGATATTGTGCGATACTTGGTAAACCTCCGCAGGGCAGCTCTCTTAAAAGACTTCAGCCGTCGCAGTGTACTCGTTTGCCATGGAGGGCCGGTTAGTCGATGGTGAACTTTCTTTGGAACGTGCCTGTCAATAGCGTACACCAGAGCGTTTGAAAAAGTTTGAACTGCAGTTTCGACATCTTCGGGGTTCAGAATATTTTTCCAATCGATGGTGGAAAGAAGGTCTGCGATAATGCGATGGTCAGCTTTACGGAAATCGTAGAAGACAGAAAGCGGTAATATATCGAAGTCATGCACCACAGAGCTATCAATCGTGGCAATCAGTGGAGGATGATGTGCCACAGGTTTTACTAGAGGAGAGGGAACCGTCACTATTGATGTGGCGGAAACCTGATCGCTGACAAAACAAAGATCGAGATGGCGGCTATGCTCATTGGCAATAGGATTGATTTGTAGTAACGTGGCTGAGCTATAGTTGTCAAGTAACCTCACTGCACATGGGTGGAGAACGGAATGGTACGAATCTGGATAAAGAAATCCATTAGGGAAGATTTCCATGAAATGCTAGGAAGATTAAAACCTCCTAGTACCATGATCTCATCAACAGCGTTAGCGTCTTCCAGGATAGTAAAAACTGAGCTGCAGCGTGCTTCAACGTATTCGGTATCACGAGCGCGGTCGGGTGGAACATACAACGCACACAAGTACAACTTACGGTCGCCAAGCTCGATAATCGTCCAAACCTGTTCTAGACAAACCAAGAAGTGTTCTCGACGATTCTTGCCTTCAAGCTGGCCTGAGGTAGGTTTGCAGAAGACTGGATATCAAGACCGGTATATTGGGGAAACATTTATTAAGTGTTGCGACTTGTTAGGTGGGATAGTGAGTGTTTGGATCTCTCCGAGACTAGACGCTTTTCGGCAATAGTCGTTAGCTATTAGTAGTTCTTGCTGTTTCAAAATGTTTGCGCTTTCGTGCCGTTTTAGGTAACTGGAGAAAGACACTCTTTTGTAGGGCCCTTTCTGCATCCAAAGCAGCTTGATCTAAATGCCGATGGAGACAAGGCGACTGCTACAAATCGGCTACTGGTCAATAACGAATTCGCTTGCCAGGAGATTGCAGGTAAGGAGAAATCATACGTACAGGGATTTTCGCATACACTACCGACGGATCAAAATAATTTCATGAGCGATCCACGAAAAAAGTTGTTCCCAAATTTGTAAATAGAGTGCCTTTAATTCTGAAATACTTGGTGTGTTTTTATTTGTTAAGATATTTTTGTGAATCTCAGTTATAGTTGCCGCTGTATCATTATAAAATCTTATTTCGATCGGTAAACTACTTCACAACTGCCTGAATATAGTTCATTTCCCAAATGTTCACTCGTGATTTTATGCATAAATTTATGAACATAGTTTACAGTCGACTATAAGACGTGATCAGTTTAGTTGAAGATTTATTACATCTTTATCATGATTTGGTTTTCGTAGTTTTGAATTAGTTCACAAAATCAAAAGTCTTGATATTACCTCGTGAACTATTTCAGGAAATTTGAATTATTTCTCATGGTTCCACAAGTGTTGTTAATTGGTTCATGAGCCGTACTATATTAGTCATATTGTTCATAAAGAATGCAATTTTGTGAAGAATCTTAATATTCTCACGTGAACAATATCACAGAACTCAAAACATTATTCATGGATTCGTCAGCTGATTCAAGCGTGCTTGTGAAAAAGTTCGCAATTTTAGCAGATATTCCCAATTATTATTCTTTTATGCAACTCTGTATATATTCTTGCCATTAAAGCTCAATAGTATACTTAACTCTGTTTAATTTTTAATCAGTTCCTTTTTTTGGATTTCTAAGTTTTCCATACAATGACAATTTGGAAAGTTTGAAATGCAGTGTTAAAGGGAATTTGCATAATATTTTTTTTATTTTCAAGAAATTCATATAACTAAATTTGTAGGAATGTCGTGACAAGATTTAAATTCCTCACTTCTCTCATTGTTAAATATGCCCCCACCGGTAAAAAAATACGACCGTGAACAAATTTAACCCTGTTGCTAACAGCTCTTTAGCTTCCCATTCATCATCACGCTTTATTTACGTGCAATAAAGTACGGAAATTACCCAGCTCCTAAGCTTCTCACCGTTTCCGGCTCCGTCACCTTCTATTTCCGACTGACACATGTGCGACGGGGGTGGAATTTACCCACCCACCCCTATTTGCTATTACTTGCCGTTGTCGAACTGTGTTGAAGTAACAATTGGTCCCCCTAGCTCACAGTGCGACATGAATTAAAATGTGAGATCCACGGAAAAATATCAAAACTGACGCCAAATATATTATGCATTATGGGAACATTTCTCGAACGAACGGAAGTGACTGGATCAGATTTTGAACTGAATTGAAAATTTTCCTGGAATTTTCTTCCATTTTGCTCTAATAGAAATTAAATATTATCGAAAGGATCTTAGGTAGATAAATGGATTTTCTAACTCGAATTTGTTACGTCGCTAAAACTTTGCCCTTCTCGGATATTTGACAAAAAAAACCCATCGTCTGAAATAACGCCCGTCCATTCGTAGAATCCAGCTAAATGCAAATAATGTACACAATTAACACTTACCTCGACTTGTTGCGCTGCTGTTGGGCCATTGCTAGAAGCTTCGTAGTCGCTGGTGGTGGTGTTGGTGTTGGTGCTCGTGCTGCTGCTGGTTGGCGCACAAGTTGAACAAGCAATTCATATCACGTCGCTGGACACAAAAGGGGCAAACTTTCCTCTTTTTTGTGCTTTCTGCTACGACTTTCACTCTACGATCCTGCGAAGGACCAAACCCGAGGTTAGGCTATACTAGAGGGAGACACAAAATCCCACCCGCACGTTTCATACAATGGATATTTATAGCATTTCAAACCACCACACGTTTGCACATACACACATACAGCCCAGCGGAACTGGCACCCGGGATAGGCTGTGTAACACTCAATTAACTTTAAATTCCGACCAAATTGAATCAGAACTTTTTTCCGCGTTTCCTCCTCCAACCGGAAAATCTCTCGCACGGTGCTTCACGAAATCACTTAAACTATTCACTGTGCCGTGAATCGTAAACTATTTATGTAAATTTTCTTCCTTTTCGCATTGAACGAGGAGAGAGACTATTGCACGCATTTTCATATTCCCTTGCGAGTAAATGTTAGGGTGTGTGTGTATGTTTGTTGGAAATTGCTCTCTGTTTCGAGATTGGGTCAACCAGAATGAAGCAAACTTTGCTCCTCTGTTTTTCCCACTTCGCAAGAGTCCTTCGTTCAGTTTTTCCTAGTTATTTTTATTGCACTACAAGTTCGGATTCGTTCTTAGTGCTCAATTGTTTTTTTTATTCTTTATCACTTCGTATTATTTTTCTTTTACGATTTATCAAATTTCTACCGAGATCGAGTTCATTTCTTTGAACCGTAGTTGTGGCGACACACCGAAGGCGATGGAAAGTGTCAACCGGGAAGGATAGTTTTTTTTCGCATGGAGTCAGATCATCAACATGTTTTTCCTGTTATTATAGACGATGCTTTGCTCTGTTTCTCCGATTTCTTATTGCTTTTCACGAAACACTAGCTGGTGAAAAGGCTCTAGTACTTTTTATCTTCTTTCTATCCTTTATTTTCTTATAGCCATTCACTGCTGGTATGCGATGAATCGTCATTAGTCATCACCGTTACGAGGCTGCTCGATACCGTCATTTGCCGGAGGATCTGAAACGATATAGAATTGGGGAATTTTTGTGTCAGGTTGCTCACTGATGGGTGAATAAATTTGCTGAATTTGAAATTAGAGATCCTCTGGTTCTTCGTGATATTAAATAAATACTAGCAACGACTTTAATCCAGATTAAACTTACATCATCCTCAAATGAGGTTTATTTTTTGGAGAAGCGGAGGAATGTTTTTGACGATGTGTGACGATAGAAAGAACGGTATAGGAGTGTCATATAGAACTACAAAGTTTTTTGTTACTATATAATTTCGTCTGTGCAACAAGTTTACATGCGTTAGCTTAACTGAGTCGTGAGTCTTTTGTATGCTTATATTGCAAGAATTATAAATTTCGATCGAACCCGAAAAGAATCCCGATCTTGAGCACACTACTTTCTATTCTACAATGCAAACATTTTAGTGCGGAAACATTTGCTGTGGTATCTATAATAGCATGCGAATCATTCAGTTTTTCTTCTCTTCTGTTACCATACGCGAATATGTCGTCCTGAATACTGTTTTCCAGTGTCTTGTTTTTGCAGATCGTGATTGCGAATGTGCCTATTTTAGCGTTCGCTTCTTCTGAGGCGGTGCAATGGTAGCTGTTGTTGTAGAAGCATTGGGAACAGTAGGGTTACCAACAGTCGTCCTAAATTATACTTCAAAGTAAATCATTTTTGAATTTTAACTGTTAATTGTTGTGTTTTCATTTCCAGAGCCCAGAGTTTCACCTGAGGTATAAAATCGATAATGTATAACCATAGTTCTTATCATATTTTCCGTCTTCAGGATATACCGTGTTAAGAGCAATCTGTATCTTAACACGATTGTTAATGTCTATGCTAAATAGTTTTATTTGCTAAATTGTAACAAGAATTAGTGGTATGGAAGTTATAAACTAAAGTAGTTTCGTTGAATTTGCTAAAATATCTTTCCACCGGATTATTCTTTTCGGTATCTAGAAATGCACTGAAACGGACAATTCTTTATACCACGAGTTGCGTTGCGTTGCGTAAGCACGGCCTACTTCGTAGATTGCAGACTGATGACTCTCGTTTCCAGCCAGACTACTTCAGGAGCATTGTTTGGGAATAACAATTGATCCAGTCCAATCGAGAATTTCGCCTGAGAACCACCATTGCGAGCGATGACCATCTTTACCGTAACTTGGGATATGAGAAAGGAAGTGTTGATGTGGTACTTACTTAACGGAAGGCCCCAACTCAGTGACACTCCCATAAGTACCACGGATTGGGTAGTGGGTTGGTTGTTAGTCAGGATTCGCCTCAAGCAAGGGATGCGACTGATTATATATTTTATTAAATGTAGGATACGTAAATGTTCTAGATGTTAACAGGGCCGGCGGAAAGCGTGAGAAGTATGGGCAGTACTACCCGCTCGAAAATAACCGAGTGGGTAATTACCCACTCGAAATTTTGAACCATTTCAAAAAATTTAGATGCGCGATGCATGTATCTCGCACTACACACATTTGAAAACATCGATGTGCCACAATTCCATTTGCATAAGCGAACGTGATTTAATGTGAAAGTAATGTAAGCTTGTGCATTGCGAAAAGGGAAACAATCCTTACTAATGAACCCTATGCTTTCTACCCACTCGGGCGTAAAGTGTTTCGCCGCCCCTGATTGTGGAAGATCTACGTCGAAAGCTTACTAGGATTTACACAAAGCAAATGCATTGCGTAAAACCTAGGAAAATAATAGGACTGACGCACTTACGTCGGTTTTGTAACAGCACCCATCAAGGGACATTCTCAGGCCTTTATGAGGAAGCTTAGGAGAGGGTATGATACTCCTTTTTCGAATATTTATAGGAACATTAGAAGATGTTCCCACAATGGGTATAAGGACGAATGACCACAGAGTTAAAGTCTCCTCGAATAAAATTATCCATCTATACCACAATGGGATTGTCAGAATCTTGCCGGGGCCGGTGGCGTAGCCCTTTTTAGCATTTCCTCTCAGAGCGTTCCTCAAACGAATGCTTCAGTTTTTCCCCGTATAATTTATATGTGGAATATGTCGACAGTTCATGAGGAGTCTTTTTCATAATTCTCTCCGCATTTTCCGAGCCGTGCGTTGTTTATACAATGGGTAACTCTATGGCCCCATTGTTTGCAACTACGCCCGGCACAAAAAGGCGAACAGGTAAACCAGCTCCGTTAAAAAAAAAACAAATTTTGGAAGAACAGATCTGGCGAAAGGCTGAACGCAATTGCTTGCATACTGACTGACTAAAGCGACTGGAACGAGCCAAATCTATATTTCGTAATTAAAGCCCCTCTCGGAGACTACACCATCAATCTCTACTTCCCGGGTAGGCACGTAGACAAAATACTCCTTCGAACACGCCCGAGTGTTTTTTAGATAAATCACGCGATATATCGATGATGGTCCAGGGGCTAGTTGTATTAAATGGGTATGGTTTGTATTGAAAAGCATTTTTTGCCATCAAAGCCTATTAAACCTGGAAGAATGTTGGTCGCCGGAGCTACGTTCCACACCAGGCATGGCATTTATCACTCATATGGGTAAATGAGTCCGAATAATTTGCCACCGCGACAACAAAAACTCACATTGTCACTCGAAAAGTTATTGGCACTCACATAACTTCTCCGGAATAATTCGACGCATTATTTCTGCCGAGAAATAAATCCGCGGGAGGATGCGCGAATGAGTTTATCGCGGTATGTTTTTGCGCTGTCAGTCTTGCTACCGCTATTTCAAACCACGAAAGAACAAGTCTATCGTAATTCTTTGTTGCTTTTCTTAGAAATGAAGTGTACATTTTGACACTTCTATTGATTTCCAAGAAAACAACATATTATTCTCCGGTGAGAAGGAAAAAATAAGATAAATTTTATCGGGAAATTTTTTTTCACGCTATTTGTGGAGACGTAGAATTATGCGACTCATCTTATCTCGGAAAAGATGGACATCGGATAAGCTTCTTCTCGCGTGAGTGAGTGAGAATTACAATGCCTGGTCCACACTATCATGTGGGCTTCAGTACCCACCAAAGAAGGTTCTATCACACGGAATGGAAATTTAAAAGAAAGGAGTAATTGGGACTTAGCTGTACAAATGCTCCATGTAGTATAAGTAATCAACCAACACGTTTTCGCTGAACCGTCGGTCATACAGACCGTTAATAAAGGGTGTTGTCACCCTTTCTCCAGTACGGGTAGAAATCATTCCGAATCTTACTACCCACTTTGGAAAAAGTGTTCCGCCGGCCCTGGATGTTAAGGCGTTTCAACTCTGGGTAATCGTTTATCGAGAGTTTGTTTCATCGAAATTATTTGAATTAAACAAAGATCGGAAAAAATAGTTGCATAACCAAGAAGGTTCATTTTCAAAGACAGCACTGCTGATTAATCATTTTATAAAAATAGGTGATAAGGGACGTAGACAAAAATACAAAATGACCGAAGCCGGACAATTATTTATTCCACGAGTAGGAACAAACAAATTATTCCTTGAAAAGATATCAGGACAGTCAATATTGTTCGATAACATATCAAAAATGCGTGTATTATCATATCGCGGAAGACGAATAGGGCAGCTTTCTGAGGACAAACCGTACAAAGCTTCTTTGAGTACCCTTCAACCGATTACTTTGAACTCTTTAATCACTTTGTCCACCTTCGATGGAACCAGAAACTTGAATTAAATATACATCTCTTTTTAGGAATGGATGACTGCTCTCCCAAATTTAGTCTCAAACGAAAGGTATAGTGTCCTTATTACCAGCTGTCAATTTTTATTAGTATCGGAGTAATGGTTCCAGAGTTATGCGTTAAGGAGTGCGATCACACATAAAAGGCCCCTAACCTTTTTATCCTTTCTGGTAGCTGATGCAATCGCTCGTAATCTCGACATGTCAACCGAAACCCGGAGGGCCGAGTCTCTTATAGTCTTATGTATCTATGTGTGTATATGTCAAATAATTTCACTAATTTGTCTCAGGGATAGCTAAATTCAAATGAAACGTGTGATATCAAAGTGCTTCCTGAATAGAAATAAATCTTACAGTGATTACTTCAAATTATACACTTTCCATTCCAAGTATAGTTATCATAAATCATATAAGTCGTTTAAAATACAATACGGTGTCTCTAGTAGAACAATATTTATACAAAAAAATCAGTATCGGTGAAGTACTCACTAATCGAAAGCTTAGATACTCCTCTTTCATCTGAGACTAAATTTGAAATATTCTATCGGGGGGTCAAGAACAATATTTTTTTAACATTTTGATGATTATTTTTGAAGATTGCGTTTCAATGAATAGCTCTCAGTAGATATCTCACTTTTAAGGGGATAAATCTTTAGGAATTCAGTGTCCGAAGGAGGGACTTGATACGTTAATAAATACATCTCACAATAAATACACATAAATGTACCTTCGAAGACATGATCTACATTTAGCCAATTTGGCGTTAATTCAAATTTTAATAATATTTTTACTCGGAATATTTTTTCTCTGATAGAACAATAGTACCACAAACAAATCAATATCACTACAATCCAAGATAGCTACAATGTCATTAAGTACAATGATGTACTCACTATCCGGAAACTTGCTTCTCGTTTAAACGAGACAAATTTTAAATTGATCTTCCTAAGCGTCTATAACATTTTTATTTTGGAAAAATTAATATCTATGTTTATATGATATTCATAAAGATATTACTTATTTGTACGTCGATCTAGGAAACCAACTTTTTTAAGCATTTATGAATAATTGGCTTCAGAAAATAAATTAAGAATTGATTTTTTGTGTTTCGAATTCATCTCGTCAGTAACTAGCACTATCTGCCAGAGCTTCTGTATTTGCTTCCCGGGACATCACTCGGGACGAGTCAGTTGCTTTTGAGGTCCGCATATGTCGTGTGAACTATTTGGAATTTTTTTGTGTCTAACTAGTGCTAATTTGGGTACTAGTTTAGATATATCGTCTGAGATCCGCTGTGTTATATTAATATGTAGAAAAAAATGCGTACCATGTCAACATCACTTCTTATTCGGCAGACGACGAGCAAACAACAGATTCTGAAAATCTAAAGAATGGAAAAATCCTTCTATGAATAATTATTGTCCAAATGCGGATGACATTTATTAACTTTTACATATCTCTTCCTTTCAAGGATACATACATTGAAAAAAATGATTTACCAACAACCATTTCGGGTATAATTCAGCTATAATTTTTAGGATAATTATGAAGGTTGATCTACACAATTTTAGCTTGTATAAAAATCTGCTTTATCGATACTGAGAATTCGACTATGTCGATAAAATAGATTTATAGAAAAATTTGGTTTTTCATGAATTGACCCTTGGTAATATGATAAGATTACTTTCACGGTGGACAATATAAAAGATATAGTTTCGTTTTCGCGGTTAAAATTTTGCACTTTTAGAGATTTCTGTTTTAATTTAAATAGTGGACATGGTGGTTCTAACTTTAAAAAAATTTAAAAAAAAATAGTAGTTCGAGGTAGAGCTTAACAGTCTTCGCTTTAAAGAAAATTAATTTTAAAAAAACATTGTCAACGAAATTGAAGCACTATGTCGTACAATTTTACAACAAATTTATCAAATTAAATAGGCGTGTTTCTTTAAAATTGGTTTTTTATACAACTTCTGAAGTTTTGATTTTTGTTAAGATGACTTTAGAAATACTTTCAGATATTTTGAAAGAGAACAATTTTCCCCAATATAACCTTAAGCTTTTTGTTAAAAAGTTATATATACTTTCTACGGAAAATAATTAATTTACTGAGTGAAAGATCCAAATCAGATATAAGGTTAATTCTTAATGCTTATTGGTAGGGCGTAAAACACAACTTGTACTAGTTATACAAATTTACAAATATGATGACGTGGCGGTCCCCGTCCCTTATCACTTATTTTATAAAGTTATTCATCAGCTATCTTTGAAAATGAACCAACTCCGTTATGCAACTAATTTTTTCTGGTCTTATTTTAATGCAAAATATTAAGCAGTCTTCATTTTGCATTTTTTATATTCTGAATTGCACATATTTTCTAGAATGTAATTTTAAGTGTTCTTTGGTTTGATGGCATTTCTTTACACTTTTGAATTATGAATGAGGTTTGAGAACTGACAATTCGCAACCTGAACTGAAAACCAGTTACCAATATTCGGCAGTGATATCAGCATGAAAAACAACTTGGTTTACTTGTAGTCCATCAACTCATTAATAAATTGTATTAATTGTTCTTACTACATTGAGTTTTTGAATATGCTTTGGATTAGCACATGCACTATATTACTGTCACGTTAACCATATTCCTTCATGAGTATAAAAATATTGTAACTTGATTGTTGTCGCAGAAGGTGACACGTTAGTTTCTTTTCGTTCTTATTCTTTTAAATCTTGTTCTAGCAATTAGCGTTAAAACCGCGCACATGTCATCGCTTGCATATCCGACATAAAAAGTTAGTCGTTTCAGGTATTTCGGCAGGGCATATTTTATACCATTTAAAATGTGCCTTAGGGACCATTCATAAATTACGTATCGTGAAAATTGCCCAAAATTGACTCCCCCCTCCTTCCATATAACAAATTGTCACAAATTTCTCTATCCCCCCTCCCCTATTACGTAACAAATTCCAAGAAAAAAAATTTTTCTTCGGTGAAAACATGTTACGTAACGATCTAGCCTACTCCCCCTCTCCACTATGTCACAACATGTCACAAATTACTGTACCCCCTCCCCCCTAAAAGAGTTACGTAATTTATGAATGGTCCCTTAAATTGCATTAGAACGCGCACGTATATTTCTAATATATCCAGACACTAAAAGTAATTATCGTTATATTATAACGTTTTTTTTCAATGCCGTGTTTCGCCGAAATGAAGGAACAAGGAATAGTAAAATCGTACACCTACCGCTTGATTCAATCAAACATAAGCCACACTCCCAAATTATTTTGATAAACGATAAATCTATCATAAATTCTCGGCAGCCGGCTGCCCAGAGCAATAAACACATGATAACACTACTAAGAGTTGCATAGATCGTATATTTCATTCGTACGGTTTAAATATAACCAATCAACATCGAATGTTACATTTTGAACCAAGCCTTCTTGCTTATCAGGTCATTTTATTTGTAGTAGGCGATCGAATCCGATTAAAAAGATATGAAGAAAAAAGACAGAAAACCGAACTAATAGCTGCAACTGTTTTAAATCTTAATGGTACAATCTCAACCTTGAACAATTGTAAAAACTTTTCTTTTGAAATAAAATAAAAAAACCCAGAACGGAGAAGTAAACACAAATTTTAAGCAATAAAGTCACATTTCATGTGCGGCTTTCTAGTTATATTTTTCTATTATTGTAACTTAAAGTAGACATCCAAATGTAGAATATTGTATTAGTAGATTCAAAGTAGATAGGCATGGAATCAATGAACGTAAATAATAAACCTTCGTTGCGCTTTACATCGATTCGCGTAAAATTATTGCTAAGAAAGTTTTCATCTGTGCGCAACGAAAGCACAGATTGTTATCATGGACGCATGCAACCGCGTATACACAATTGCCTCAAGCTTTAAACCCAGCGAAGGATGTACAGTTGTACAATGCTTGAATCAAATAGCTGTGTCAAGCAAAATGAGTCAACGCTAGTGATGAAGGGGGGGGGGGGGGGGGTAGCGAAAGAGACAACTAGTACCACGACGCTATGCTAACAGTGTTTGCATATGTAGCTCGACTGTAAAGCGATTTTGTGCACGTGTTTTATCGTGATTGTACATAAAATGTGTGCTTGAAGTGAACACAGCACAAAGAAAAGCATGGTGTCTGATTGGACAAACTCAGTCGCCTGTTGAAATGAACGGCACCGCACATCGTATCTCCAGAAAGCACGCGCAGGGTTGCCACTATTTTTCAAACAGTATCTGGCAGATCAACTAAAAATGTATGGCACTTAACAGCGACAACATCGAAACTTATCAATCGATTTTTACTAAATTTGGGAAAATATGCCCCAAATTTCCAAAACGTTTATGCAAACTCTTCCATAATTTACAAATCTGGCAGAATAAGATGATTATCTTTTTGTCTGGAAGCTGCAAAAAACTCTGGCTGTGCCAGATTTATTTGCAGTTCAACAGGCAACTGAGCTTGTCCGACCAAATCTGTTCCTTAAATAGTCGATGAGTCATTCATAGAAGCGTAGCGCACTAGGTACCTAAATCTGTCGTGCCAGATTTGGGAAGCGCTACTTTCTATGTGCAAATGATTGATATTTTGACTATGTTATACATTACTTCATTTTTTTAATTCCATAATATCAAAAATCTATGTGTTTATCCATTGGAATCTGTCCTTAGAAACATTTCTGAGCGATAAGTGCAAAAATTCCGAAACATTATCGTGAGATGGCTGTAATATTAGCGTTTAAAACCTGACCACTTTTCGTTACATACCTTTTTTGTTGAATTTGCAACGTGCACCTCCATATCGAAAACAAATACGTAAAAACAAATACATCAAAATTCCTTCTCGTAGCAAACGTGGAGATACTGAAGAATACACGGTCTCCACAAGAACCTTTGTTACACTAACATTCCTACCCTTTCCCGATGGTTGTGGCGCCGTTATTGGCATTTCAAAGTATAGAACTCTTGAATCGTGCACATTGATGATGGATAGCTACTTCAGGCCCTATTCGTTGATTTTCTGTGCAATTTCGCTTGTTCTGGTCAATCATTGAATAGAAACTACGAATTGTACGGTCATCATACTCATGCTCGAATTTACAAATTTACAAATGATGATTTTTTTTCCATATTTAGATTTTTTAAACTTTTAAAGTTAATAAATGTAAAGATTTTGAAGCACTTATTACACGTATATTAATCGGTGTAGGCAAAACATTTTCGCAACTTTTACATTTTCGTATGACGTCACCAGAATTTTTTTAAAGCTTTGTAATTTTACCATTGATCTTATGTATTCTGCTATTTTTGTAAATAAATTGTTTTTTTTTCACCTGGATGATTTTTGTCCGCAAAGTTAAAAATTGGGTTGAAGATCTGATGTGGATTGAATTGATTGGCAGAGAGATAATTGTAGATAAATTGAGAATATTATTTTCCAAAGAACTCGTTAGCAGCTGACAGTTGAACTCGCACCTAAATTGTCAAGTATCCAGAGAATCGAGTGTTTCATCACAAAGAAAACCGCAGTCTTACCTCGATTCTTGCTTTTCCAAATGAAAATAAATTCGACGACAGAGACGAAAATTTTGATCTTGTCACAAAAGTGGCCTTTTCACATGGATGCACCGGAATAAATCCAACGAACAAGTCAGACCAAACCAATTACAGTAAAAGTTTTTTGCCATTGTCAATTACGTTCAACTTCCGAGTAATTTTGCTTCTCACAACAATAATCTATTCGCTACAGCCTGTAGACGTGGAAAGGGGATTCCGCTCATAAAAAACCCGATTCGAATGCAAAGTTCCCTCTTTCCCTCAGACCGCGCCGCGCATCTGCCCGGGTAGCGCCGAAAGCGAAATTTATTCGACTTGGAATATCACTTTCAAACGAATTCAATTGAGGGAAATTACTCTGTTTAAACTTTGCGTCGCGTTTCTTCCCTCGCGTGAACTCACTCACCGGAAGACACGGAAAAAGCGAAAAAGATGATACAATCGTCCGTCGGCGGAACAGGGTTGTGTTTCCTTCTGCGTATATTGCCGCGGGCTAGCGACGGTGGCGACACGAGTTTCGGTGAGGCAGACAATGAGCGCGTCGGAGGCCGCATGGCGGCAATATCGAGGCCAAATTAATTTGCTTTAGATTTTGGTAGAACTTTATAGAAACAGTAATCAATAGTTAAACGTTTCATTGTACTTCAGAATTAAAAAAAAACTTGCTCCCAAATCCCAAACTTTCCAAATACACCTACAGGCAAATGATTTCAATTAGCACTTGATTTTTCTTAGTACACAGAATCGTGTCGACAAAAGATTGTAGAACAATATATTTTCCAAACATTACCAGTAATTAATTTGGAGAAAGCCAGGCGACATTAATTTCAAGTTACACAAAATGCGAATTTGCAATGTACTGACTGTTTTTTTCTCCTTTCTTCCTTTTGCATTGAGTACTTTGCAGTCTTTTCAAGAGTGCGACCAGTTGTTTTCGGAGCCTTATTTCTTTAATTAAAATGATTACAATTTGCCTTCACTTGAAAGTTTCTTTTCCTTTGACGGAACTTATTGCCATCTAGCCGTGAGGAGCACTACGGAACGGCTAAGACAGGGTCAATCCGGCACAGCAGCTGAGATTTATGGCCGTCCTTCGAACCCGGGTCCCTATTAGTCCGGAGGACGCTGCCAACTGCGAACAGCGTGGAAGAATTGAAAATTGAAAATTAATTAATTTTAATTCAAGCCTCATTCCCTCGGCACCGGGGTGCGTCCTGGAATCCAACGGGTCGTATGCTCCTCTACTCAACACTTTCTGTGCCATGCCACGGGTTGACACATTTCAAACGGGAATGAATTCGTGTCAGCTTCTGCTGTTACAAGAACAATATTCTGCTGAATTTCTTCCTCAATCCAAAACTCTATACGCTCTTCCTTCCTGGGGTCTTGCTGGGAAGGAAAATCGGTCCCCGAAGACCGAAACTAAATAATCGCTGTCTAACGAGAAACAATCGCTTGGCACCACCCTCCCACTTTCAATCGAGACTGGGTGGCTGTACTCTACTGGGAGGCAGAATTTCATTTCAAACTTTACAATCATTTTCGCTTCCATCGCTTTGTAACACCCGTCCTTGCTGTTTCCCCCGTCGAGACGGGACATTTTTTTCACTTCTCTCGCTCCCATTTGATCCCCACTAAGACGTACGAATGAAAGGATACTTCTTTCATGCTCAAGCCAAGTGGTACCGCCCCGGCTGCTGCTGCCAAGGAATGTGAAAACCGAAAAGAACGTGAAGATGTGACGGAAGCCGGTAGGAGCATTCGAAGCTCCTTTCAGCCCGGCAGCCGGTCGGTATTTGCGAGCTTTCATTTGAGCCCTTTTTTGTCGCCCGTCTTTAGTGTTCGTTTCTTCAAGAGATGCGGAGAATTATTCCAGCGCGGTGTTCGTTGCTCGTTGAACGTGAGCGAAGTGAACGGGTACCTGGTGGTATCATGGACGATATCAGGCCTCCGGCGGGTGCCAAGTATGTGCGTAACTTTCTGGAACAAACAATTCCTAGAATCTGTGTGTTCTTTGGGATTCGGGATCTAGGCAAATTCCTCACGTGTAAAGTTTCTCCCGCACACGAGAAATCTAATTATAGACTTAAAACAAACATAAAATTATGAGCACTAGGGAAGCATTCGCTTGGAACAATTCCTATGGCGATAAATGGCAGAGATAAAAGATTTCAAATTACATTTTGAATTTGATACCATCCATGTGGTACATATTGACGTAAAGATTTAAAAAAATGGACGGATAATAACCCATCTCCTTGGTTACATCTCAGTCAGTGTCAGAAGTCTTGAGAATATTTAAAACCAGGGCAGTGGAGAGAAATTATGGGCCCGGGGGGGTGGGTTTCAGTGTAAGTCATCATTGTAGTTTTTCGAACACAGAAACGGTTAAGATCGAAATCTAGTGAAAAAATAGTTCTCTGCTATTATGTATAATGCATATAATTTTTTTTTTGGCTGGATTGTAAAATTCCTAAAATTCAAATGATTTTTTCATTTAATTTTTTCCGCCTATCTTTCGTCGGTCTCTGGCCGCACTGAGTGCATATCACCAACGCTAGAGAGGTGATTACACAAGCAGACATCGATTTATCAGCACATGGAACGGAACTAACGGCTCTACTTCCCTTGCAAAGGAAGACATGACACAACGTTTTCATCTCAGAATATCTCACCGACTTCGGCTGGGATTGAACCTAGACCTGTGGCTAAGTGTCAATCACACTTACCATTCATCTACCGGCGCAGTCCGTGATCAAAATTTGGTTAAACAAGAATTCATCTGAATTGATTTTTTCATTAAAGAAGCATTTTTTCATAAGTTCAATTAATACAAAATACAGAAATATATTCAGTTAAGCCTTCGGTTGAACGTATTTTAACTACTGCCATCAAATTCTATACGGCTACCTCGTCCACTTTGTTCGTCACTGCTAGTTTACTTAAAACAGGTTTGTATAATTTTCAGAGTCCGCTTGACGATGGATTAGTCCTCAATTGGGCAATGCTCTAGTGTGTAGATAGGGTTCTTGTCCTCGAGCGCCACCTGAATGTTGTTGGCGCCATACCACTACATGTAATTTTTCGTAATGGCAGGATTCATTATCTGACCAAAATAACATACAACGATCATGTTGCTTCATGAAAGGTAGCAAACGCTTTTTAACGTAATCTTTCACGGTTGAAGGTTTCGGTTGCAATGAAAATATCACCTTCCAAACCACAGATACAGAAAGCCTGCCAAATCAGATATTTTTGTGTGAAATTCGACTGCTTAAAATGCTTGTAAATATTGTCCAGTCTTCCCTTCCGGTTGGCTTCTTTTAAAGATTTCACTAACTCGGCGTGCAAGTAGTTCGGATTTAGGAAATACGCGAGCAAAATTACGCTGTAACCAAGTCGATGTGCTACAACATTGCCAGCCTCTGAAAATACAGCACCTCATTTACTCGCTAGTATAGTTAATAGGGTTTCCACCTCTAGTGAGACTTTCACACGAAGATTTTTGCTGACCTAGGATAGGCTGCAAAAATCATGAGTATATGCTGAAACCAGACAGAAATATGAATCAAAGCGATTTTTTTGATATTTTAGAGCAACTTAATCGTTTATCATCGGTTATTATTACCTACTTAGAAAAAAAAACAAGTTGAGCATGGCAACGCATAGTGAGCACCACTGTTCTGTTTCGTTCACATTAAGCTTTGTGAACATACATTTTTCGCGTTAATAAACAGTTTTGTTGGTTTGCATGGGTGTAGAGATTCACTTCCCCGGCTAACTTCCAAAAATCAAAAAGCACCAGCCACTCTCGCTGTAGTGGATAAGCCGAACGAGCATTGCTCTTCACCACAGAGTGAAGCACACTGCAGTGTCTTCCGGAATTCTTTGCGGGTTTTTCGTCGCAAGGGAGGTTCAAACAAAGAAGTAAAACTCTTCACACTGATAAACTGTTAAAGACCGCTGTAGGAGCAGGCATGAGAAAAATTGGTTTGTAACAAATTAATACAGTACTGCAAAAGTTTCAAAAATCAGTCGCCTCACGAGATCCGGAGAAATTGAGATAAAACCCGGAGGCTCGGGGATCGCCTTTAAAACCTCGAAGTCTTCGAGTCAAACCCGGAGGGGTTGGAAATTCTAATAGTTAACTTTCTTCGGTTTCGGGGAAAAAATTAAAAAAAAATGTAAAAAAACGTTCAATGGAGGTAGTATTTAAAGAAAGACAAAAAAATAAGGATCAAATTAGAAAAAATACAAAATAGGTAAAATGGAACAAAACAAAAAAGCTGAACAATGACATTTAAAATAATATTTTATATTGTAACGACATATAATTAGCAAGGGACTGGAAGGTGAAGTATTTTTCAAATATTAAGAGCCATAGTACTCAAGGGAGAGCAAGTATTTGAAGTAAGAAAGTTTTAAGAAAGCGTGGAGTAGGGTCAATGAACAAGCGTAGAGTTTCCCGGAGTCGGCTCCGACAGCATAGGTCATTAAATTGACTGTACGCTTGTCCGGACATGCCGCAGACTCAGGTGATTCGCATTTAATGCCAAAAGATCCTGACTCCTGCGCTGCAGAAGACAAAAAGCTAAGTAACCGGGAAACTCTAAGCTTGTTCATTGACCCTACTCCACGCTTTCTTAAAACTTTCTTACTTCAAATCCTTGCTCTCCCTTGAGTACTATGGCTCTTAATATTTGAAAAATACTTCATCTTCCAGTCCCTTGCTAATTATATGTCGTTACAATATAAAAAAGGAAAAAGATTGACTCACTATATGTCGTTAATAAAAAAGAGAAAAAAATTTAAAATAATAGAAAATGTTTAATGTTGAAAACAATCAAAAACCTACCAATATCCAGAATACAAAAAAATCCAAAGCGGAGAAACAACAGAAAATGAACAAAATTAAGGCAATAGAAAAGTTGAAACTGGAAAGTATGTAAACAAAAATTGCAAGTATAGCCACATAAAAGGAATTGAATAATTGAAACAATCAAATTAAACGAAAAAAATTAAAAATGAATTTAGATTCAAAATTGAAGGAAAAGAAAAATAATGTCAAATGGCTAAAATAATGTAAAACGAGTAATCGACATATGAAAATTAAAATATCATAAGCATGGAAAACAGAAAAAACAACAAAAGGAAGAGAAATGAATATTACAAAAAATTGAAACAAACCTACAAAAAAGCAAAAAAATTTAGAAATTAACAACAATGGATCTTCTAAGTTAGATGTAGAATTAACAATAATACAAAATATTCCTGATATAAAAATTCATAACAAAATTAAATAAATAAAGAAAGAAAGAATAAATACAGAAAATGGTGAAAATGTCGAAAATATTTCAAAATAAATCAAATGATGAAAAACGATTATAGAATAAATAAATAAAAATAAAATAGCTCTGAAAAAAGGGAAAACTAATTTAGAACTGAATGAGTGCCATGCCATAATAGAAATAGAAATAAATGAGAACAAATGGATGGAATAAATTGAAGATAAAAATTGAAAACAGGAACAAGTCAAAATAACACAAAAACAGACAAAAGCGAATTCATAAAAAAACATGTAAAACAAAAATGTTTAAATTGGTAAAAAAGTCGGTTAGTCGGAATGGGAAAACAAGAATACAGCAATGAAGAAAATAATAGAAAATCTAAAAATTGAATGGGCTAAATATTAAAAAATCATGTAAAGTAAAGCTTAAATTTAAATGAAATAGTAAACGGAAAACATGTGCAAAACACAAGAAGATCGAAATGAAATAATGGAGAAAATTTTCAAATGATTAAATGAACAAAATTAAAAACTTAAAATTGAAATTTAAATGGGCAAAAATTAAATTGCTAAGGGTAAGGAGGACAACAATAAAGAAAAATCGAAGAAAATCCATACAAATGAAATGCATAAATTTCAAAACTGATAAATGGGGAACAGAAAAGGTTCACGAGAAAATAAAAAAAAATGAGAGAGACCTTATAATGAAAAATGTCGAAAATAAAATAGGATTATTGCAAAATATGATAAACACTCCAAAAAATAATGAAATTTAAACGACATGTAAATCAATACGAATGTAAACATACAAAGATTGAATCAATAATTTGATTGAAAATTACGTTAAAATCAATTGGAGCATCAAACAACATACAATTTTACACTTTCATTCGTGTAATATTACATGTCATTCATTTTACAGCAGTAATCGAGTAAAAATACATTGAGGTGCATTGGTTTTCTGTTTAAAGTAACTGTAATTTTCAATCCTCGTGTAAAATTATAATAAAATTCGTTGAAGAAAACACGACAAGTCGTGTGTATTTGTGGTGGAAATTAATTTAACATTTATATTCATGCTCCAAATATGTGCATGAAAAAAACTTAAAATTACAAAATATTTTTTTCTGTGAAATTTGGAGATGTTCGGGTTCTGGTTTTTGGATTCGAAACCCGAGTAGAAATCTACGGGAAGTAGAGACAATACAAAACTATCTATTGGTCTGCTCCCGATAGGTCGTTTCGACAGTCAAAAGCATTTGAAACGTAACGCGGGTGACGTCGTGTAAACTGTCGAAAACGAATTACCAATATACATGTAATTAATTATACAAAACTGCTAGCAGAAATGGATTTTAATACAAAATTAAAAAAAAGTTAAGTGTGGCGGCCATCATTAAACTTATTGTTTCCCCATGAGTTAGCTACCGATCTATTCTAATTTCCGATTAAGATAAGACGATTTATAAGCTTCTCAGAACATAATGAATTCGACTTTCAATAATAGTGAATTTAAAAGTGAATTTCACTCGCCAGTAATTCGGTTTGCCAAAGGCAGACATAACTGGACGCATATGGCGATACCTCAGGTGATTCGATCGGTTTTAGATGAACCTAGAATCCAGTGCAGATGCCTAAAATTGAAAATCTTCGGGATCTTTGGATCATTCTTCGTATTAACAGGGTGTACCCATTATGCATAAATACGTTAGGCATACGGTCGTTTGGCATACGTGCGGTAGGCATAATGGACATTAAGCATAAATACGTTAGGCATAATGGACGTTAGGCATAATATACGTTAGGCAGAATGGATCCCAAGTAACAATTGAAGTTTTATAGCACGCTACAAGTGCAATCTAAGTTTTTTGAGAGGCTATAAAACTACTATAAAACCTCCATTGTTACTAGGGACGTTATGCACAAAGGACGGTTGGCATAATGGACGATGGGCATAAATTATCATGTTGAAATATCACTTAAAGGATTTCTTTTGCGATGATGGCCTCGGGTGGTAAGAGTATGAATGTTTGAACTTTTTTGATGTTGAAGAATTATACTGGAAACTGATCAACCTCGGTCATTATTTTATTCTGCTGTATATACTTGAAGAAATATTTGCTCAAATAAAAGCATACCGAATGCTTGTCATGCGGAAACTCAGATTGCGTAAATTTCTCGGCGTACAACCAATAAATTGCACATGACTAAAATAGTTTCATCACTTTTCTTTCAAATCAATCTCAGATGCACTAACCCTTTCATGTTCATCGTTTTTATAGTGAAAAATTATTTTTCTTTGAAAAGGGTGGCGTCAAGAAACACGAAAAACCTTTTTTCATAAGGATAGGTGCTTCCCTCGCATTGCTGGAAGCTGCTCAAATTTTACCTTCAGCTCAATAGTCAAAGTGTGTGGAAAACGTAATTGAAGCCAGCCTAAATTGATAGGTTTTATCAGTTTTTAATAATATAGCAAAATAACGAAGATATATTAAAATTTCATTTTTCGTCGTCAACTTAAACTCTCCCTGGCAGCACTGATTCATTGGTATCCAATCAGAAACCGTGCGTTAAGGCGGCGCTAATCTATTCCGACAAAAAGTTAGTGTCGGTTTCTGATGAGACGAAGTCGAAACGCACCCAAGTAATAAGTAAGGATTTGTGCCCTTCAAGTGCAGAGACTGGTTTTACCAAAAAAAATAATTTCGTCCTGGCGAGAAATTTTGGTGTTTACCCAATTTTTCTCCTTAGGGTGAAATATATCATAGTGAATCCAATCAGATTAATTTCAATACGCAATGTTTATAAACAACATTAGCATGAAGGGGTTAAGGTATGAATAACGTACATTAACTTAGATTAGCTCTTACTTACATGAATGGTGCAAAAGTCAAAGAAAAAAATATGCCTTGAAGAACAGCTCATGAAAGGAAGAATGGTGAATTTTGTTATTCATTAATCTAATATACGAATAATACAACTTCCATATTGATTATCTCCTATATTATTCAGATCAATGATTATATTCCTGGAGCCTTCAAAGAACACAAAATAGATTTCTTCGTTATACGAAGGTGTGCTTGACGATAACACGATAACTAGCATAATTCCTTGGAAAAGGCGCAATACATGCCGCCGAAATGTCGGATGAAAAATAAATATTTCGTTCGTGAAATATTTCAAAGACTGGGAGTTAATTGTATTAATGGCCTTTTTTATTTCGACTAATATGTAGTTACAGTTTCTTTTTAATAACATTTAACGACCTTCAATTAGCTACAGATTGTACTCAAGTGAGAGCAAAGATGTGAAATATACAGATCGGAAAACTAGAAATGGCTTAATCTTACAGACTAATCTTTTGTCTTCTGCTGGCAGGAGTCTAGCTTAGGTAGCATTACTACGAATCGCTCAAGTTTACCAACCTATCTCAAGGCAAAGACAGATTGTCCCCCTTTACCATGAGTACCGACGGTATTTTTGCTGTTTCTCGTTAAAAAGCATGGTATAGCAAGCGTAGTGTTTTCTAAGTCGACAAAAACGAGTTTAAGGTTGAGAATCCTACAATAATGAAAGGTTTGCGATTGCTCTTATTTTTTGTGAGTTATGCCTATCGTATTTATGCTTAACATCGTGCACCCGTATTAACAAGTCGGGTTCAAATCGGGTCCCTCAAATTTTAAATTTTCGGGTTCGGGTCGGGTTCTCAAATTTCAAAACTTCTTGGGTTCGGGTCGGGTTCAGGATCTAAAAAATTGAAACCCGTCCATCTCTAATGAAATACAATAAAAATCATAGGGATTAAAATTTAGTGAAATAAATTAATTATTAATGCAATCAATTGAACAAACTGGTGAAAAATAAAGAAAATTAACGATAGATAGAATAATATAGCATATCCCAAGTAGCAATGGCAACTTATTGAAAGTTTTAAATGTTGCACATCTGCTACACAATATTTTTTATTGTTGGATATATTTGAAAAGAATTTCTACGGGGTTTTAAAATGATTGTACAACTATGTAACTATAGAGCAGGCCAATAGTGTTAAGTATGCAAACATCAATAACAGTTGTGAAACTAATCAGAAACTTTGCTAACTTGCACAAACAGTCTAACAAGTTGCAAATACCTCTTTGTTTGCCATTCCACCCTAAAACAGAACTGTCCAGCTACCCAATGCTCGACAAATGGCACAGCTATTGTTTTCATTATTTTGCTGCATTCAGGAACATGTTGCACAACATACAAACAAAGTGCGCTTTTTCCATAACATAGTTGTTACCAAGAGAGTTACAAATACTATACAGTAACAAAGCGTGCTACTTGGGATGCGATTCGTGGGTGCATGTACAATGATAAGCTAATATTGTTACGAGAAAACACTATAGAATGACGTAAGAAAAAAAATGTACGTCTTTACAATCGCTGGAGAAGGGACAGAATTTGAGTTTAACATCTACTAGTGAAAGTGCAGAGAACTAATACTACTTTCATAGACGTTTCAGTAATAGGAGTTTGTGTTAGTAGGGTAGGTTTGTTATGAGGAGGTCTGTTTAACATATTTAAATATACATATGGACACACACACACATTGACATATACACACATGCATACATGCATACAAATATACACAAATTAGGAGCAATAAAAGCAAAAATTAAAAATCATGAAAAGATAAGATGATTTAAAAGAAACGGGGCAAATATAATATAAATAATTGAAATAATTATAAAAGAACAGCAAAAAATGGTAAAATATAAAAAGGAACATATGGGGCAAAATGTATAAAACAAAATGTATTATATGAATACACGCGAAAGATGGAGAGTTAAAAAAAACCTGGATAAAGAAAGATTAAAAAGTCTGAAAATAGAAACAACAAAAAATGTAGAAAAATAAAAAATGAAACTACAGTATAAGAAAAACCTGTTTTATTCCACATAGTGGTGCAATTTTGCCTTTCACATTTATCCAAACTACGATTCTATGGCTGATTATGTTTAATATAATGCAGGAAATGTCAATTACATATTCCGTACGATTTGCACATACATACAGTGGATCGACAGCTACGAACTTGAAAAGCTATGTGTCGACGCTGAAACACTTAATGCAATCGGATCGGATCCAGGAGGAGAGTTCCGGAGGTCCAGGCCCACCAAAAATTTTCAATTTGTTAAAAAAAATTTAAATTAGTTTCAATATTGAAATAGTTTCAAACTCAAAATCATTTCAAACCAAATTTTCACTTGTTTTTCTCAAACGCGGTTATTGCGTATTACGTAATATGTTCATTTCAAAATCGAAATTTCATACCCATTAGAAAAGTTTATTCTGGAGGTACTAGGAAATTTGATTCGGGGAAGGGTTTCATGGGGATGGACTTGAGGGGGAAAAGGGCGGAGCGCGATGTGTAGGGGGGTGGGTGCTAACCCCTCACCGCATACCCCTAGTGACGCCCCTGTCAAAACACAGAAAACCTATATTAGTAAAAAAACGCACTTTTAAGCCCGTAACTCCGGAACCGGAAGTTGAAATTAAATGAAATGCGAGCGTTGTATATTTCATTTAATACTACACAGATATTTACTGAATTCGACGAACTGAGTCGAATGGCATATGACATACGGCCCTCCGGGCCGGGATTCCATTGACGATTTTCAGAGTGATTGCATAACCTTTCTATAGGAGATAGGAAAAAATTTGAAATGAATATAAACTGTAGATTATATGAAGAATATGGAATTTCTCCGACGAAATTCTAAAATATGGAAAAAATTGAATTGAGATAGTTAATGATGAACAAAATTTCGGGTTCTCGTATGTAAATAATGTTTTCACACGAACACGAAAAAATCCTATGAATTGATTTCTTCGTAGATTTTCATGTTCTTTCTTGATTTGTGAAGTTATTCAGAATTCGTTTCTCGAGTCCTATTTGACCAATTGAGCACTCTAAAGAAGGTTGCTGAGTTTTCTTCTTCTTTCAAATAGATACTTTTGTAATTTATTTAGCGGTTACGATGGAT
The DNA here is from genome assembly GCF_030247195.1 of Topomyia yanbarensis. Lineage (NCBI taxonomy): Eukaryota > Metazoa > Arthropoda > Insecta > Diptera > Culicidae > Topomyia > Topomyia yanbarensis. Next base: position 59,940,295 of record NC_080671.1, read on the forward strand.
TAAAATAAGTAGTAGTAACCTTTGACCACAGTTCAGTTTGGCCTTGTTAGTTGCAACACCTTCATTCTGGTATCATCCATAAAACCACTTATGACGTTGTCATATAACTCAACTTCATCGTCATCGAAAACAGTGCTTTTAGAGAAAAAAAAATTGCATCCCATTTTCAAAATTCTCATAATATTTCACCAAATCTTCAACATTGTTCATACCACTAAATTTTTGATATTCTAATTGAGAAAATTATATATTTGTTGTCATACCAATTATATATAAAATATACCAATATTGAAACTCTAGTTGCATTTTCAAATAAATTGTTACTGAAATACTAGGGGAGAGAGGGTAACAATGAAACACATTTTTTCTACAATTTAATTTGTGTAATCAAAAGTGATACATAGTGCCACTATGTTGTTAACTAATGCATATATTTTTTTCAGCTGGTAAAATTCACGGGAAATAACATTTTTTGGATAATAAACAGTTGGTGGTAAAATGTATCAGTGTGCCCCATGGGTAGGAACTATGAAACACGATGTCATCTATAGTGAAATATTCTACTTATAAATTTTATTCTTTTGTTTTGACGAAGAATGATCCTAACGCTTTGAATTAAAGTTATATTGAGGCGAAAATCGTTTGTTTACGAAAGAATCCACTATATCATCGCGTAACATCGAATCACCATATATGCATATTAGCTGCAATCCTGAAATAAGAGACAATTTCTACAAAATTTGGCCAAATTTACTAATTTTGCACTATATGAGTAGTATTTAGTGTGGAAAATCGGAACCCATTGACATTTTGAGATAGACCACAAAAACAAACAAAAATCACTGTTCCCCATACGCCATCGTTTCACAGTTACCCAATGGGTCTATTCATGAAAATTGTGAAATCACACAGAACCATGAGTAGTTACCAAAAAAATTTGTTCGCGGCAAATGTTGAGCATAAAATTTGCTATAAATAGCAATAGACTAAACATTTATTCAATGAATGGTAATTCATAAAGATGGAATAATGTTTATCATTGCAAATTTACTCTGGCTATCACAAAACAAACAAATATCCATTAAAAGAGATAGAGTTAGCAGATCTCTTCCAAAATATAGCAACACGTGTAAAGAATTAGAAATTGTGAAATATGAGGGAATTAGACGATTGCGATCATGCATTGTGATTTTATTGCGAATGTTTCATAGTTCCTGCTGATCCACTGATACCCTCTCTCCCCTATTTGTCAGAATAATTCGTGTTCTTCAAAGTCCGGGCCCTTTCTACAACTCTGGGCCCGAGAGGAAACATCCCATCCCCCTCCCCTCTCGGCGGCCTTGGTTAAAACACTCCAATGTGAGAGTATTAGCCACACAGTCGGCTACTGTCCGGAGTTTGCATTGTATATTGATCACACGCGCACTGCCATCCCACAGTTCCTTATGCTAAATCCCACACCCAAAGTCCGCCCGCCACTTCAAACCGGCATGCCATCAGCTCCAGTACAAACACATTTAGTGACTCTCGGACGACTCGGGAAAGCTGCCGTCCCAATTTGCAGTCTCACTTTTTCGCCATTTCCCATCTTTCCACGCTTTCAACTGTCACGCTTCGTCAGAAAAGATCATTTTTCTTCTGCGACGGGTTCCTTCATGGTACGACATCACCCCCGCCGCATCCTTTTTTCCACCAGACAAAGAACCACCGCCAAAGGTTTCTTAAAACAAAAAAAAAAGTGAAACTAACGCCCAACCGTTTGCCAGCTGCCAGAACCCATTTCACCCAACGACGACGAACAGACAAGATCTTGCTTCTACCCCTGAACCACTCACGCTGACTGCTGTCTCGCATAATATCATCAGCGCGACCAACCAGAGGATGCTACTCGTGGTGGAAAACGCGCGTTCTTTCGGGTGGTGCCCCATCGATTAACTTAGGGCCGCCTGACACTGTGACATTGTTCCGTAATTATGAACAGACCGATGAGTTGCGGATTTTTGTTGGTTCCTTTGCCAGTGTGGAGCGATCCTCCGGCTACAGGGAGCAATTACGGGAAATCGTTTCCTCTGGCTGGGCCAGAACTACCAGCATGAAGGTAATTGAGTGTGAAAAGCAGTCAAGCATGACCGAGTGGGCACGCAAGAAATTTAAACTTTGCGGTACCACAAGATACCTATGTTGTGCCTTCAGCCGGGGCCACTTAATGCGGCCAGGATATGGACGGTCGAAGTGTAAGTCTTTTTTTGGGTGGAAGGTGAAATGGACCGGAGTTTCTATGGAATTAAGTGAAGATGCCCAGAGTCGTCATAATAATTAGTTTGACCTGAGGCATACAGAAAATAGTGACTAGAGAGTATACTATGAGGTATCACACTAGCTCGCATTTTCTAGGGCACGGTATACATCGTATTATCGCTGCAAATGAAAATAAAAAATATAATTTAATTGTTTGCAACTTTTGCGAAGACTGCTAGTCAATTCGGCTTTGTTAAAAAAAGTTATTAAACTTTTTGCAAAGTGATATCTGAGACAGTTTTGCATGGTTGTGTATCAGTATTCGATTCCCACGTTAGGTTTAGCTCAATAGCATGTTTAGAAGAATCATCTCCTTCGTACCATGGCTTTGCTTTCAAATGCAATAATATCATAAGAAATATTTAAACATGAATACTACCATTACTAACAGTCCTAGTATCCTAATGATTGATAAAGGCACAATGGCACCGCTAGGTGGATCAAAATAGGTTTATAATTGCAATCTCACTACTTCCCATGCAACCCTTTCCAAATCAGCCCTGTTTGTTTACATTGCTCGATTGGAGTCTTTGTGGTTAGTTCGATTGAAACTTATAGTTTGAATCTCCGCGAATCTCTATGCAAGCATTATCTTTGGTGTATTCCGCCGATGCAACTTTTTTGAAATTAATTGATTCTTTGCAAAATATTTAAAAAGTCTAAGTTTACTATTACTGTAGTTCAGATTTAATTTGCCCAACTAACCCTACAAGGAGGCGAAGATCAATTCATCAAAAATTGCTGATTTCGTTCGCAAAGCAATGAAAATGAATAGCAAATCAAATTTACTACAGATTAAACAAAAAATATTTCGCTATATGCTACAATTTAGATTTTGCATCCCACTGAGTCCCTCAAAATGGTGTAAAAATGTAATTTTGTTGCAATTTTACCAAATCACTTCACTGTTGGAGTTGCTTATCTGCAGCTGTACCAAAGCATGACAGATTTGTTCTAATTCAACTGCCACTCCTTCAACGAGGAATGTGAGTTTCCCTTTGTTGGGACCTCTGATTATGAATAACCGACACCACATAGCGCGTCCCATGTGATGCCACTACCCTGCTTCCTTTGGTCCGCTTTTCCTATAAGTTGTGACGGAGAGCAATGCTCGTTCGACTTATCCTCCACAGCGAGAGTAGCTGGTACTTTTGTATTATTGGCACGTAACTGGGTAAGTGGAATACTGCACCTGATTAAACCAACAAAACCGTTTTCAGACGTTAAAAATTTACATTTTTATTTCAACGAAGAGTGGTACGCATCATGAAAGAGTACATGCTTGTAACTTTTTCGCTCGATTTGTGATAAAAAGCGATAAAAGTGCTCTAAAATGTTGAGCAAAATCCACCACCATCCATGTCAGTGACATCGTAGCCTCTCCAGAAGTGGTAACTCAACTACTTGCCGATTAATGAACCGATATTTCAAGTAGCAAATCACTCGCTTTGATAGCTTTTTGGGATGAGAACGATTAACTCGTAGTCAAAGGTCTGTTGCATGATCTCATGGAATCGAAATAGTAGAGGCGGACTCCCCTACTCTTCACAAAATAGTGACAGACCGTTTTATAAAAAATAACGCAGCAGACGTCGCGAGCAATATGAAAATAGTAGTTTAGCCATTAGATGTATTTCTAATGAATAATTGCCCCTGTTTTATTATTCTCAAATGTACATTATTGTATTATGTGCTTCGTATTCATGCAAGTACATTTTCTACTACGTAGAACAGTTATGCAGCAATGTTTACAACTATTTAAGCTGTAATCCATTACGAACTAATAATTTAGAAGAAATACAAATCTTATTAAAATTTAAAGCACTACACCTGCAACATTTTTTCCCTTTTTTCGGAACACCACTAATTAAATTAGTAATTTGCTCCACAAAACTCATGCTATAATATGAGCTTATTCTGACAACTCCAGTTCACTCACAAGAGTTTCCAAGTTTCTATAATAATATATTCGGAAAATTTTGGTACCGATCGGTTGCGCATACGGACACTCCAAAAATTTCAAAGTTTATATGTAAATAAGTATGGAAAATCGGTTAAAATTGAAAATAAATTCATAAAAAATCACCTCATCAATCAATTCATGAGAACACTATACATTTCTAAAGGTATTCTCCCACTAAACACATTCGTGGAACATTGTAAGTTTGTAAAAATTCGCTGAGAAGAGTTATTAACTAAAGAAGCAGCATGACTTCAAAAACAAGTGGATTTTATTATTAATCATAGCAACCCTTTCCTTTCTTTTGAATTTCCATATAAACTTTGAAATTTTTGAAGGGTGCGTAGACGCAACAGATCGATACCAAAATTTGCACAATTACTAAGGGCCATAAATGGAATCAGTAGAGCCTGGTGGAGCTAAAAGTGAAAAATTGAACCAGTCTACTGTAGATCTCACCAAATGCAACACAAAACAATGTTTGAGAATTATTGTATATCCTCAAAATATTGATTAATGCCATAGCAAAAAAATTATTTTCGGGACTTTTGGCACTAAAAAAATTCTACACGGTCACTTTGCAACCAATTTTAAATATTTTGAGTATTCTGGAAAGAAGAAGAAATGACCTTTGCAACGTCATGCTATGTTATGTTCTTTTGTCAAAAATATCTTGTGCTTTTGGAACAACAATATGAAAACAACTATCATTTTGGCTGTTGGCATTTGAACTGCTCTCTCAGCATGAGAGCGTAATTTTCTTTATGGAATGTGTTTGACACTATTTGCTTCTAAACATTTAAAACATCACTGACGTAGCGAGAAATCTGGCCAGAATAGAATGAATACATTATGACTGCCCTAAATTCGTTTCTGTAACCAAACTTCCTGGTAGATATTCTGGGATACCTTGCTGTTCGTACGAAGTATTTATTGGTTCATCCACTGCTGCTGATGACCTGTCAAACTAAATATTTCTTAGAAAACTTAGACTATATCGCTCAGAATTACTTTGTTGCCTCATTTCATTACATAGCAGTGTAGAAAAACAAGCCACGAAGCTGGTTGAAGCCTTCTACATCCTTAGTTTTGTCATTTATTATCACGCAGGAAAAACACCCACGGAAAACAAATTGGAACAAGTGTTTCGCCCTCACATTTTGCTCTCAAAATGGTATGGAACTGTCATATACCTTGAATGCTTCAAATGTCTGGTATTCCTCTGAATGTTTGTCTCATTATCAAATCCATTTGGTTGTTTCTTAAGATCGTTTTATACATTTCGAATATTAGACGATTTTGAAACACTGTGACCAGAACTTGCGGATTATCCAAAAGCTATCTTAAAGGTATTCTAATTAGATATTCCTAATTTTCGTTTAGGCTGCACACGAAAAAAATTGTTCCCGAAATCGCGAATCGCGAATCAAGTGGCATGAATTCTGGAACAATCACGTTTTGCCTTTCTCATATAAAGAAAGGCTATGCAATCACTGTAAAAAACGACTTTTTAACCGAGGCCCGGAGGGCCGAGTATCATACACCATTCGATTCAGTTCGTCGAGATCGGCAAATGTCTGTGTGTGTATGTATGTGTGTGTATGTGTGTGTGTGTCATTTAAACTCACACAATTTTCTCAGAGATGGCTGAACCGATTTTCGCAAACTTAGTTTCATCTGAAAGGTATAACGCTCCCATAAGCTGCTATTGAATTTTTAGTTGATCCGACTTCCGGTTCCGGAGTTACGGGTTGAAGAGTGCGGTCACACAGCAAATTCCCATATAAACTGGTACCACCATAATGTTCAAATGATGTAAAACATATTAAAATTTATGTAACATTACTCTAGTTTGCGGGTCTGGATCACTAATGATCAATCAAAGCAGCTTTGACCACATTGGCCACCTATGACGGTTCATGACGCCCCCGGGGAACCCGCCAAGTTCCTAAGCTAATATCACACCCATTCCACAACGAATTCTCTACTGATTTTTACGAACTTAATTTCAAATGAAAGATACAGTAATGCCATTGACTGCTGCTGAATTTCATTCGGTTCTGACTCTTGCTTCCGGAGTTACAGGGGAATTTCCCATATAAATCGGTACAATCGTAATACCTCAGAGGCTAAAAACTATTGAAATGGTCACCAAATTACTTCTAATCGTAGATCTAGATCACTGATTGCCAATCAAACATTCTTTGAATATATTGTCCACTATCGACGATTCCGGAAGTCCGGAATTCCGGGCATATTCCACAATTAAAGTCACATCGGTTCATCGGTGATGACTGAACCGATTTTCTCAAACCAAGTCTCAAATGGAAGGCAAAATATGCAGTTGAGTATTGCGTAGCCGCCCCTTCCCCCCCCCCTCCCCACCTTGCCCTTACACCTCCCTCCTTCATCACTCCCCTCTTCTTGGATCACCCTCACGCCCAGATTTCCTTCATCCACCCCGTATACCGAAATAAGATGAAGGATTTCTGACGCATCCTCCACACCCACTCTACTAAACCCCCATTTCCTACACGTTCAAACGCATTCCACCAACCTTTGCAAATTATAATCATATGAAGATAACATTGAACTCATGCTTATTAAGCTAATTAAATATTATTCTTTTGCCTTTCTTATATAGAAAGGTTATGCAATTGCTCCAAAAACCGACTTTCTAACCGAGGCCCGGAGGGCCGAGTCTCATATAACATTCGACTCAGTTCGCCGAGATCGCAAAATATCTGTGTGTATGTATGTGTGTATGTATGTATGTGTGTATGTGTATGTGTGTATGTATGTGTGTGTATGTGCGGATTTGTTAACAAAATGTCCACATCGGTTACTCGGAGATGGCTGAACCGATTTTTACAAACTAAGATTCAAATGAAAGGTATAATATTCCCATAGGTTGCTATTGAATTTCATTTTCAACCGACATCTTGTTCCGAATTACGAGTTGAAGAGTATGGTTACAAAACAAAATTTGTTGATTTTTCCAAATCGGTTTCTCGGAATTTTCTGAACCGATTTTGACAAACTTAATTTTAAATGAAAGGTCCATCAGCTGCTGTTGAATTTTGTGTGGATCCGAGTTCTGGTTCCTGAATTACAGGGTGATACGTACGATCACGCAGCAAATCCCGATTCTAACGAATTCTGCGATGAATGTAAAAAGGTGATTTTTTTTACAAAATGTAAACACAACTGTTGAATTTGTAGATCTAGGTCCCCAACAGTCATTCAAAGTCTCTTTGGCCACACTGGCCACCATCGACGGATCCGGAAGCATCCAAAGTCAGAATAACGGTTATATTGGTTTCTCGAAAATGGCTAGATTTGCTCAACTTAGTCTAAAATGAAAGGTGTTGCGTCCCCAGAAACTGATATTAAATTCCATCTCCATCCGACTTCCAGCACCGGAGTTACGGGTTGTGGAGGTCGATCACATAGAAAACTCCGATTCAAACCGATACCGCGATGAATGCAAAAAGGTGCTCTTATATATACTTACCAAGTGTAATAAGAATGAAAGACATTTCCATAAAGTTATATTGTACGAACCAGCTATTAAATCATAGTTTGGAGAAATGAGAAAGGCACAATTGCACCTCTAGGTGGATTAAAACAGGTTTTTAAGTTAGGAAAACATAACCATGAGTAAATCAAGTGTTTTATAATTATGTTCAATTACCTTCAGTTTCGCCCACATAACGCTTTTATTACTTATTTATTTGTTTTTACTTTGTGAACTTCAGTCACGGTTTCGGGCATGTTATTACCAAATCATTATTCACACCCTTATGGTCATTATAAATAAAACAAAAATTTACTTCATGATTCTGGTCTGGATATTTTCTCATGAAACTCCACGAAACTCGGAGTTTTATTAAGAATCCATTCAATCCTCCTTCAATACTATATTAGTCACGATTCGATATTCATGCTCGGAAAATAGTTCACAAAATCATCAAATATTTTTCATGAATTCATGAACTGGTTCATGATTCCTAGTATAATAATTACGACTGACCACGAGAGCCCATAAAATAGTTCACGAAATCGTAAAATACACTAAGGTTTTTTACACGGTTTTTTGCACAGTTTTTTTACACGGTTTTCGCAATTACCACGTTTTTGCCTTTATCATATAGAAAGGTTATGCAATCACTCTGAAAAACGTCAACCTAATCCCGGCCCGGAGGGCCGAGTGTCATATCCCATTTGACTCAGTTCGTCGAGATCGGAAAAAGTCTGTATGTGTGTGTGTATGTGTGTATGTGTGTGTGTGTGTGTATGTATGTGCGTATGTGTCAAATAATGTCACTCATTTTTCTCAGAGATGGCTGGACCGATTTGCCCAAACTTAGCCTCAAATGAAAGGTGCAACCTTCCCATCGGCTGCTATTGAATTTTGGATCAATCGGAATTCTGGTTCCGGAATTACGGGTTTCAGAGTACGGTCACACAGAAATTTCTCATATAAACTATAGGAAAAATTAAAAATAGAATTTTTATTTTTGATGCTAAATGTGTTCAAGGTGCATGAAACGTCGAGATTTGATGCAAACTCGAAAAAAAAATTTGACTACGATTCACTTTTTTGGATTTTGACACATTTTTGCCTTTCTCATATAGAAAGGTTATGCAATCACTCTGAAAAACGTCAACCAACCTAATTTTTTTTTCGACTCGTTTAGGGTTTCTGGATTTTAACACGGGCGTAGTTGATGGTTTTTCGGAGAGGGGTTACACCCCCCCTCTACTGTTCGCGCCCCTCCTTTAAAAATCTCCTTAAATCACCCCTCAGACCACCACCCCATCCAGCCCTCATACCCATCCCTTTCAACCCCATCATCTTTAAACCACCACTATATCACAAAGCATACCAATTTAAGCTGGGGAGTCGTTCGTTCATGGGACTTTCGCCTTCTTCACATACCCAGCCCCGCATGACAAAATGAGTTAGCAAGCAGATAACATTGATCTAATGCTGATTAGGCTAATGGAGTATGATATTTTTTTGTTTCAAGTGTTTCACCGTCGACACGTAGCTCATCAAGTTCGTGGCTGGCATGCCATTGTGTATAAGTGCAAAGTGTACTAAGAATGTAATGGACATTTCCACGATTATGTTGAACATAAAAAGCCTCCGTGCCATAGTTTAGAGAAATGAGAAAGGCACAATTGCACCGCTAGGTGGATTAAAACAGGTTTTTTGCACGGATTTCGCAAGTAACACGGTTTTAGCAAAAATAATCTAAGTACTTAAAGGCAAAAGACGATTTTTGATCAAGTTTTCCATGTCCATGTCTGAAGCCATTTGGAAAATCAAGATGGCGACTGTGGAAATCTCTTAAACCCAGCAATATGGGTATTTTTGGAACGAGAATAATGACTGAACATCAGATATCGATGTTTAAGGCCGTTTTGAAAACCAAGATGGCAACTTTCGGTTCGGTGGAATTCTCTAAAACCCGACCAATATGAGTAGGGGAACATGGGGAGACTTGACCAAGCACAAAATTCTATTTTTGGCTATGGTGTCTTCTATTCGATTCTGAAATTTTAAAAAAAAAAAAAATTATTTTCGCCATGTTTCTATTATCACCCTACCCATTTGAAGCCGTTGGTTAGAGCAGTGTCTGCTATCTTTGTTCAACGCATTGAGTCAAATGGTAGCGCAACAATAGGGGCACTCGATTCGAGTTTTCGTTGCGCTCAAACACGAGAATTTCACTGTTTTCAGCGCATTGGTGTTATTATATTGGTTCTTAACAACGAAGCAAAGCTGTTGATGTAAATTTTTTAGCATTCCATTGATTGTAGGCCGAAAAAATAATGAATTAGTGAGGCACCCTGCTTAGTATGGTAAAAATAGGCTCTTTACCCTACTTGTTTCAATCCCTTAAGGTAATTTTAAAAGTTTGGAATGAAAAATCCTTTCCTTACAGAAAATATTGCGTGATTGATAAATTTGCATTAAATGATGTAATTTTTTATCAAACTATGTATGGACATATCTACTCGACTACTAATTACTTTTTATGTACTAATATACCATCATAATCTTTGTGAAGCAGTGAAATGATTTTAAATAAATTAGAACATTGGAATAGTTATTACTAGAATTTGAATGACATTGAACGCAATAATTAATGTTGGGGAGACTTGACCAAGTGGCAATTAGCTTAAGAAAGATACAAAATTCCTGATATTTACTATGCTTTGGTGTCTACTGTTAATGTTAATCACGCCATAAAAGAATTCCACCTCAAATATAAGTTTTTATATTTTAGTATTAGTAAACAAAGTTAGCAATAGTAGGACTGATTTCGTGATGTGTGAACATGCAATGCAAGCAGTACAGTTAATCCTTAAAAAGAAATGCATTAAAAAAATCGAAATTTATCAAATGCAACACTTTTATATTTTTTACTGCTACCCAAAGATCTCGACAATATGGAAAAAATAATTACAGTATGTTTTATGTCATTATTTTTTGTTATGGTTCTTCAAAGTTCTCTAGGTCAAGTCTCCCCACGTCTTGGTCATGTCTCCCCGCATTGGGGAGACTTGACCAAAAAAAAAACGATCTCAGAAAAACTTTTGTAACTTTTCAAAAATTAATTTAAAAATTCTGCAAAAAATCATGAACACGCAACAATAACTTTGCACATTATATCTCAATCACTTTTGAGGGATCGAAGGCCTTTTTAGAGATTTATGCAGTTTTATCTGAAAACCTGGTCAAGTCTGGAATGTTCTGGAACGTGATTGACGAGTAGATGTGAAATTTTGAAAACCAAGGTGGCCCGTTCGGTTTAGTATAATTTTCAATTACCAAAACAATATGAGAATTTTTGGAATAGCGTTGATGAATAAATACTGGATGTAAATTCCGGAAGTCAAGTTTTGATCTAAGATGGTGACTTCTAGTTTAGTGGATATCTCATTCATCTTAATAATACAACGAAGACCCGATTTAATTATTCCTCCTGATTTTATCAGTTTTTTTATTCGATTATGAGCCTCGCATGACAATACGATGAGCTCTAGCAACCTGCTCAAATTCAAGTAAATCCATTCATGAGCACATTTTTCTTATCTTATAAATGCAAATGACGTCACATCTCTGGCAAATGCGTACTTGTCAATCAAGTTCCAAAAGACTGCACGTTGTTTGAGTTATACAGAGTATCGCTAAGCCTATCGTTGCCATTTTGTATTTCAAAATGGTCTCAGACATTAATCTCTATCATGCGCTCAATAGGCCCTCTCTGAAATGCATACTGATTGGGTTATAGAAAATCCCGTTAGACTGGAAGTCGCCATCTTGGTATTCCAAATGGCCTCAGACATCCATATTTGGCGTCTACTCGTCAAGCCCGTTGCAAAAATGTTTATAGTAATGGGTTTTAGAGAATTCCACTGAACCAGAAGTCGCCATCTTGGTTTTTTAAATGTCCGAAATGATCGATGTCCGGCATCTGCTTGTCAAGCTCGTTCTAGAAATACCCATATTGATTAGGTTTTAGAGAATTCCGCGAAAACGGATGTCGCCATTTTGGTATTTAAAATGCTTGTCGACATCCATATTTGGCGTCTACTCGTTGATACTATTCCGAAAACAATCATATTGTTGAAATGCAGGCCAAAAGGACCCTCAAGATCCGACTTTTCCACTTTTCCAAATCTCTTTTAAGGAATTAGAATAAAAGCAGAAACCAAGCTAATTGCAAAAACCGTGCAAAAAAAACTTGTTCAAGAATCGTCTAAGTCTTTTACCTTCAAAAGGACATTTTTGATAAAACTCCGAAATCAGTCCTTTTCCTAAAATCGTCTAAGTCTTTTGCATTGAATGTAGGGCGGTTTTCTTTACACGGTTTTCGTAATTAACGCGGTGTTTTTGCACGGTTTTCTGAATTAACATGGTTTTTTACACGGATTTCGCATTCAACGCGGTTTTTTACACGGATTTCGCATTTAACGCGGTTTTTTTTCGAACGGTTTTTTTAAGCGGTACGTATCCCCCGTGTAAAAAACCTTAGTGTATTGCTATTATATTCGCGGACTTGTTCATGGTTCCAAGTATACTGGTGCAGACGTACCATTTTTGCTCGTGATATAGTTCACGAAATCACAAAATTGTTTTCATGTATACATAAACTGGTTCATGGAACCTAGGACAATAGTCATGAAATAAGATTCGTGATCGTGGAATAGTTCACTAAATCATAAAATATTAATGTATTCGTGAACTATTCAATATGTCTAGTACAATAGTCACGACAAACCATTTGTGCTCGTGAAATAGTTCACAATCATGAAAAATTATTCATGGATTCGTGAACTGGTTCAGGATTCCTAGTACATGATTTACGATCTATATTTCGTGTACGTGATATTTGGGAGATATCCCCAATAATTTTCAATTTCATGCAACTCTGAAAATGATCATGAAATTTTCACATGAACTGTCTAACAAAATATGGAGTAGTATTCGTGGCACTATTTTTGTTCCATTTCATGAAATACCATATATGTTAAGCTACTAGCGATCAGTAATAGGTACGAGCAGTCGATAAAAGAAAACTATTAAAAACATTGATATTCGATTGAAAAGGTTCAGTATTTTATCTGGACAGAAAATCAAAGCTGCGCAGTGCATCTAAAATACATTATAGGTACAAATCGTGTTCGTGTCTACAGTCTACAGAACAAGATAACGCGAATCAGTCACAATTTTATGATCTAGTTAAGATTTTCACATATAACATATCGTGACAAGGCGAAGTGAAAGTATGAATATCATGCTAAAACTGCTGATATCATAAACTTCAGTCATATCGCTCCACGCAGCAAATACGAAAGTAAGCTCAAGAATACAACATTACGATAACGAGCATATAAACTACGAAAATCGTGACTAAGACCCTGAAATTATAAACATAAATCACGTTATGCGTGAGAAAATTATCAAAAATCGTGATTAAGATCCTTAAAATCATGAGCATAAATTACACTAACTGTGACAAAAATATCACAAATCATGGCTAAAATTCTGAAATCACGAACATAATTCTCTCGCTTGAGCCTATGCGACCACTCCTGGCCGCTACTCCGTTATCGATCTGGACTAGCTGAAGTTGTACAAGGAATCAGTAGATAATTATGCCTGGAACTAGCGAAACATCTTTCAATGTGCAACTCCTGGTAATCCTAAAGTGTTTATTGATCAATACCGGCACCCGCCAGGCCCAAACGTAGATCGCGGAAGGAAAGGGAAGGGATGTTAGTCCGATACTTGCTTTTGCTAGAGGCCGTATATACTACTGCGCACTCCACAAATATCAGGGGAGGAGGAATTTGTTAGTAAGTATAGAAGTTGGATTCAACTTCTTCTTTACCGACGCCAGAGAGGTGACTCTATTATCAGGACTAGATTATCGATCCATCAACTCATGAACCGGGGGGACCAACGGCTTTACTACCCTTCCCAAGGAAGACGAGACCACAGATTTTTCACCTCAGAAAAATCTCAACGACCTCGGCTGGAATTAAACCCAGGAACCCAACTGGAATGAGTAGCGGTCACGCTTACCACTCAACCACCGGCGCCGTCTGGATTCACGCACATAATTCTCTCTACTGATAACTAAAATATCGCGGTAACATACATAGAAATTACGAGAATTGGTACTTCAATCCTGAAATCATGAACATATTTCGTGATTGAAATATTAAAAGTCGTTGCTATGATCCTGAAACCATGAACTTGAATCACTCTACTTATGTCTAAAATATCACGATGACGTGAAAAGAAATTACGAAAATTGTAAACAAAAATCACGTTACTCGGACGGAAAAAATCCGGTAGTAAACTCATGATGTGATGAGAAATTACGAAAATAACGAAAAAGCTCCTGAAATCATGAACATAGATTTAAGCTATATATTCCCAAATTATGAGCAGGACGCGTAACAAAAACTAAACGTATCCAGAGCATAACCACAGTAACTCAACCAAATATTCGAATGTAACAGGGCGATATATTTTTTTTTGAGACACACATATTTTCATGAATACGAGGTTTTTTTTTATTCAAAATTTCAGGGACTTCTTTTGTGATCTTTTCATCGTGGCTTTATGAATGATTTTTTTCCGTGTACAAATTAACTTTTCTAACACGCACTTCTTTGTTTTTGAAAGCGCATTTTACATATTAATGGGCTATACATTTTTGGATAGAACAGATATATGTTCATATTTTTTAAAAACATTTTGTTTTTTGGTTCAATATTTCAAGAAATTTGTGTTTGAATATGTCCAGATTTCATCACGAACAAGCCCTATCTGACGAATTTTGGGATGTACAAGATGATACGGATTGTTTTATTAAATTTATTGATTCCATTGCCGATTTTTCAAATATTTTCACATTCAAATTTAAATTTTTTTGTGAGAAAATCAAAAACAACCGCCCATGTCCATATTTGACATTCGAATTATGGAGCTAATCACATTTCGATTGAGGAGTGTTCCGAAGAAAAATTGTCCAGCCGATCTATTAAACCAGTCGGAATGCATTTTTCGTGTTCCACTTTTTTTAATCTCCATATCTATGCAAACTACCAAATTTAAAATCTATTGAATATGACAACGGAAATTAACGAATTAACTAACGAAAGATGCTTCAAAATATCGAACATTCACATTCAAGAGTTTAAGGTGAACATAATGATTTTTTATATTACTTTCTCCAACCATATCTCAAAATGATTCAATTTTGATGATAATGTTTTGAAAAATTTATCTATTATTGATCCTTCCAACATCGTAGAACATAAGCAAGCTTCAATAATTTCATTACTAATAAATTTTTCAAACGTTACTGACTCGAAAGTGACGCTGGAGGCAGACGACGAGTTTTGTGCATCTAGGAACTGCTGACTACTGCAAATTTTTAAAAGCTATTTTGGTTGATACTGTTGGGTTTTGGAGCAAAGTTTTGGATATAAAGCAGTCAGGCAGATCAATTCCATTCGAATAATGTTCCAGTCCAGGCTTCTAGTGAGCCGGGAACAGAGTTCTGTTAGCATTTTGCTTGTCGGCTTGCAACAGCTTAACAGCTACATTTGAAGTCTGTGAAAATCTCATATTTTTGTGTGCCATATAAAAACACTAGGTTTTTTTTGGAAGCTGTCAGATTTTTCTTGAAAAATTATGACCACCATAACTATTCTATTGAGAAAGGCAAAACGAAGAATTGAATTGTGTTCCTGGGCAAACACCTAACCAAGCATGATGTCCCGCAAGAGGAGGAGTTCTGATTAAGCTGATGAGATCCTTTGAAATCGAACCATGGTTCGGCTTGGAAAGCCAATGCAATCTGCACTATGCATTATTTGTCGCTAAGGAGAAAAAAATTAATAAGGCCAATTTTGCTTTCGTAATTCAACTAGTCCGGTTCTAAGTGTCAGATTCTGATGCGATGAAATCGAAACGTAAATTCTTTATTTAATTTAGTTATGGGCTTTGTGTCCCCCATGCACAAAAGTGGTTTTAATCAATTTCCTCCCTGGTCTTAAAAATGTGGTTTTTATTCAAATTTATCTCCGTATGGAAAATATATAATATAGTACTGAGAATGATTTTGATGCGTCCTTCATTGTTCAACATAGGAATTGCACAGATTCACAAACATAGAAGCAATGATTACATCAAAACTTTGGGTGATAATGAATTTCTGACAAAAATCATTAATTATAGTTTAGAAATCAGTTATTGAAACCAACAAAGTTGGTCTATTATACAATTAATTATACTAAAATTCAAACAGCAAAAGTAAATTAGGTTTTAATAGTAAATGACCAAATTATTTAAAACTGGAAGGTACCACTGTCACTAAGCTTTCAATACGTTAACGTATAATTGTGATTTATCTGGTTATTTCAAGTATCTCAGATTTTTTTAGATGAACATTTTGAATTTTATATTATTAAAATATGATTGGAATTTTGAAAAACCTTACTCCAATTGTAGTATTTAGGATGAACGTTCAATATGGACGACCATATTTTTTTGTTTGTAACCCGCAACATGAGGGCAATAAAAGCCTTTATCACACATTCCGCACTTGATTTCGCTAGAATATTGGAACTGACCTAACAGCCATTCTCAGTTAGAATGATTTTTCACCTTTCCGTATGATAAAAGTTAACCAACAACAATTTCAACATTTCTTTGGGAATAAATATATTCGTACTTCGAAATCTGAGAACAAAGCACTTAATTTCCTACCGCAATTATTCAACGAAAACCCAACCCCACAATTCTAACCAACTTGTAGCGCGTTTCGTTACCCGGCTATTCATCGTGCATTTGTAAACATAACTATGAACTCAGCTCGTTTCCCAGCCCAGTACGGCCACCCCCAGTAAACCATCGACTTTTCAACAGCATTTCACAAATATTTTGACTTTTTCCATAATCCCTACCAACAGTCGTCAGCCTGCAGTGAAATAACCAACCCCTACCTTAAAGCCCGGTCGGCAGCACACCTTCCGGCAGCACCGTATGCCAGATCATGCAGCCCTCCGGATGGGTTAGTCAAACTAGGGTTGATGAAAATATCAAACCATCCATCAGCACTATTATCCACCCACAACTAACACCGCCGACCACACTCAGCCGCTTTGCTCACATGATCCGAATCGAACCCTCTTTTTCAGTAAACGGTGAGGGAAGTCGAATTTTACAGCAGATATCGAACCGGAGAATACACAAAACACTCTATTTATTTTGCCTAAATTTCACATTCAACAAACACGCACCTAGAAAATGGCCAATTCAGAAACCAGCTGTTAGCGTTATTTTCTTCCCCATCGGTATCGCATCCACTTCAATGCTTTAATTTACTCACAGACGAAAACGATCGACTGCAATTCGAGTTTCTACCACACTACAGGCTTCTTTTTGCACTATTTAATTCAACTGTGACTAATAAATCTCTTTTTCCTCCGATTCAACAGAAAATCACAAACTTAGCCTGAACCATTCAATAAGTCAGCGAAACCACTATTCCATCGACGAAAACACCCGATCGAAACGCGCACGATGAGATTTTCTTTCATTCGACCCGCTGGGTAAATTTTCCCCGCAAGAAAGTTATCAGAATGACAATGGGCAAATCTCTAGTTCAAAACAACTACGAATTGGACCCGTTCGCGACAAATTTTCATCATCCTATCGGCTAAAGGACACGGCGGAAACTAACTGACCCGATCGAGCTGAGCAGATATTTTATAAAACCAGCACTAATACTGCTGGCCTGAGAATGGCTTCGTGGGAAATTCCTCTCACCGGGGCTGCTCACCAGTTGAGATTCAATTTTTCCGTACACGGAACATCCGCTGATTTGGGGTCGTTTGGGAGAACGGAAAACAATTCGAAAGTGAGTTCGAACCGTTTCGAACGTCGGTGAGAATCGCTTCGCTGATGAGACACTGATGTTCGTGTCGTGGGTGGTGAGCAGGCGCACTGGGGTGACTTCACGCACACCATGTTCGGTCGAGAAAGGGACACGGTGCCACGTGGTGAGTTCCTGGCGGGATGGTGGTGCGGTGGGTGATAATTGTATGAACGTCTTATCATCGTCATTGTTTGGTGATCATCCGCCAACCCTAACCTCTCTTCCGCGGTACCCGTCTGGACTCGTTCACGATGAGCTACGGTGAGCTCCCTGAATTCTCTCTGTTTTGAGTCATTTATGGTGGATAACGAACCAGTGAGGACGGGATGCTCTCTGATCTTGCAAAACTAATACTGATACCGATTGGCCATCGCCGAGGTGGGAAATGGTGTTGCGGTGCACACGAGAGATGTTAGTTTGATGTTTTGGGAGTGAAAATCTTTGCTCTGCTGGCGAGAACCACGACAACTGAGAAACGTTGACTTGTGGTTTTTCACGTTTGGTGCTAGGTGATGCTGCTGTTGCGTTTTGGATGACAGGGAAAACGGTCCATTTGAATACTGATTTTTTATGGTGTTTGATTCAAAAGTGAAAATTTGGTAATTAAATACATTTACAATAAGGGGCGGGCATAGCGTAGTTGGTAAATCGATTGCCTTGTGTGCAGCTTACCTAGGTTTGATCCCCAACCCCGCACATAGGGTTAGAAACTTTTCCAAAGGAATTTTCTAACCCGAAAAGAGGCGGATGACCATAAAGTTAAAACCTCTATCATCGAAATAAAAAAACTTTCACAATACTTTTAAGGTTAATTTTTAACTTTCGTTTATGAAACCATTTTAAACCCAGCGTGGATAGTTTTGAGTACGATACGGTTTGTTAGGATGTTGAGTTTTATTTAACAGCATGTGTCTTGAAAATATCACAAATATCATTGTTATCTAGTTGGTCAGTTAGTTTTCGACTACACTCGAATTTTATTTTAGTTCCGAGTTTTTCTTTGTAACCTTTGATTTCTATATAAAGGTAAAATGAACAGCAAACATCCGGCCATGGGAGTGTTGCCGAGAATAGCTAATCTCATCTGCGTAACTGATCGGATCACTTTTATTGTAACAGTATTTAGACGGATTTCGTTATTCCAATTTCTGTAATACAATTAATCGGTTGGAAGCCACCGAATGACAACATGTAATATGGACAAACAGTTATGGTCAGGGCCGTCGAGAGCTATGTCGGGCCCCAAGGCTTGTATTACTACCGGGCCCTTTTAAACCTCAGCCTTTAGTTCACCATGAGTTAGTACCTCTTCGGCAATGGGAAACTCGTGAGTCCGTGGTTTCTATTAGTCTCCGGTTGAGTCATATTGCCATATCTCCAGATAGCGTGCCTAACAGGTGAATTTAGAAAAGTTCCCATTCCGTGTATTCGTACCTCGTTTGTGTCATCGCCTATATACACAGTGGTACTGACTTCATGTTGCCACATCCAACGACATATTTCGATTTGCGAAGCAAACGTTTCTGCTTGATTGAAGGTCTGGAATATAATCAGCACGCTATGTCTAACATGGTGATATTGTAGGGTGTAAACATTGGCTATAAGGTAACAGATGCAACTCGAAATTCTCATTTAAAGTTATTAAATCAAAAAGGTTTACATTTTACATAAGTTTATCTCATGTTGAATCCAAGAAAACCGTTTCTAATCGTAGTGCAGGTTTTGTTATGCTGTGAGAATTTGTAGGACCCGACAATAATATAGACACAGAACTCAGTAATCAGACGCAAATTAAACAACTGCAAGTACAGCGGGCAACCGAGTACTGCTACTGTTGGCTGAACTGAAGTGGTTTGATTTTTTTTTTTTGATTTCGCACATTATAAATCGGTTCTTATAGATATCACTCGCATGTTTGGCGAGGCCCACAATCACCGTTCTATCTCAACATAATGCATTTAGGGGTAAAATTCCTCGAACGTACTTTATAGTAGAATACAAAAATACAAAAGTTATCCATTTTAATCACTGGTTAATTAAGGTCAGTCTACCTTCTCATCTCGCCCAGAGTAGAAGCTAAAAATCGTTCCGCTATAGATACACGGCAAAAACGACTACAGACGAATTGTTTTGCTATTGATTTTTGGAAATTACCTGTAAGACCAGCTACACGGGAAGTGAAACAAATACTAAACGTGCAGATTGTGCTTAATTTGGGAGAAGTTAACGCCCTGAAAATACACCATATTAAGCATTAAGAAACACAGTCGTTTGTTTCGCGGAACAACGTGCAGCACACTTTCGAAAGCTGTCAAGGTACGGATAAGCGGTCTCCATATCAACTGAAACTTCGCTTTCTCCGGGTGTTTCTAACGTTGTTCTGGTGGTGACAATGTTTCCGTACAAACCAACTTCATTCTTAACCATTTTATGCGGATCAACCGAAAATGGAACGTTTCATCAGACAACACTGATTATGCACCCATGGCAGATTTCTATGCGCGAATTCTGCAAAAAGACATTACACTACGGAAAACATTGTAAAAAAGTAGCTAAGAATAGCCAGCCTACTATTACCGTAACCATCACACTATTATCTTATGCTAAACCACAAACGGCTACAAAACTAATGTCTACGGATCTGACAGGAACAAAAAATCACACAACAACAACAGAGTCCAATATCTCCAAGCCAATAACCGGCACCACTAGCAAAGAAGCGAACGTAGAAGAGGACGGATGCGTTTGTCCATGCGCTCACATTCCTGTTTGACGCTCTATTGCTTCTTCGAAAATACTTTGAATTGGTTTCTCAATATTTTTCCGTCGATTGAAACAATAAAACTCATTTTTTAACTTGTACACAAAGTAGAAAACTAAGAAGACCCTTAAGACCATTTGTTTTAACAAATATCAACTTTCAAATAAAGTTTTTATTTTTCTACGCTTTCATCATATAACAATTTAATAAAGTGAATGATTACAACGAAATTACTGTTACTATTTTTATTGCTCTTCTATAAATACCGGACGTGTTCGCCCATCTTCCGGGTAAAAACGCGGGCCTCCAAATACGACCCGGACCCAGGGCGATTGCCCTGGCTGACCCCGTGGGTTTGTTAGCAATGGAAGAACTTGAAACTAGATTCATAAATACAAACGCGGTAAACTTTCAGTACCTATTGTCCCGTGATCATCGATATTAGTCATACTAAAGTCGTATTATGATTGTTTTCCCATCAACAATTCATTTTTACTGTAATGTTTTAAAGCCTAGCTCCGTTCGCTCCCTCTTATTCTATTACTATCGGAAGAAGGTTGATAGCACCCAGTCGTCGCCAGGACATTAATAGACTTAGACTCGCGTGAAGACATGATATAGGAAAGCTGTGAGAACTATGTTATCTCGCCGTTTGACGACCGGCACACCATGGGACCAATCCAAAAAAGGTGGGACAAAACCTATTTGATGCCTTAGATGTCATTTTAGAGCCAGCATTTCTTCGTAGTATATGTTCACAATATTATTCTGCAAATTTTTAAACGGAATATCTTTTGGTTTGATTAAAGTAGAGTACCAGAGCAAGAAGTCAAGTCAAGTTTTGAATAACTTCTTCTAAGATACCATAGACATCAGACTTCATTTTTGAGGCAAAATTGTTGTGTTTTGTAAATATGACCAACAATCAGTTTTATGACTTTTCTATGCTAAAAACCATAATTGATTAATTTAATATGTTCTACAAACTTGCAAGTATCACTTAAATACAACTGTTTGTTGGAAGAACTAATAACGTAAAATCAATATTTTGGCTTCTAACACTAATTTCATATGAATTTGCTCTATTTTCATCAAAAAATCCTGTTTTTGTGCACTTTTATGCAGCCAAACTTTGCCTAATCTGCTACTCTATTATTCCTAGAATAAATTTAATATTAGGGGAACCCGGGGCTATTAAAACAGAGGGGGTCATTCGGACCCCCTCGATTTCTCATAAAATAGCAAGACTTTCTGACTATTGTACATATTCGTGGAACCGCTATTCTGAAACATTAATTTTGAAAGCTGAATTTAATTCCTTGTTCTTTGTAGAAAAGAGATACAACGTGTTTCGTTTTTCTGCCATTCTCAAAACAAAAATCATTATAATGAAAAAACTGTGAATAAAGCAACAAATAAAAGTGAAAAAAATGGTAAGTGTATTGGAAAGCTTAACGGACCACTTCAATGAAAACTGTGGTTATGTGACGTCTCCGCAAAACAAATTGTTTCTCCGTATATATCGTTCCAATTTCGTTGAAATCTTCTTACTACCTAAAATGAAGTTGAAACAATATTTAGGAATTTACCGAAAAGCGAAATATGCATTTATTACAAAGATTTCCTGTCCAGAAAATTGGTGGTCCTGTATAAATCCAATCAACATGGCTCATTTTCGTAGCTCAATTTTCTAGTCAGGTTATCTCCGTAAATAAATAAAAGATAATACTGAACTTACCTTGATCCCTTTGTGACATTCCAAGGAAACCTTTTTAATTCACTGCTTCCACAAAAAGTACTCAAAAATCAAAATTTCCTGTCCGAAAGATTTGGGTGAAGGGATGTTTATTTACATCCATATCGGCAACACTATGGTGTTTGTAATAGCTTGCATGCACAGCGTAAAGGTGGATAATATATGGTCAAAAATATCGAATATTGTACAATGTGCTTATAAGCATATAATCACATATCTCAATAAAATAAGCATTGTATCTAGCTTATTTCATTTTGATCATGAATATTGACATAATTTTTTCCCAATTTCTAATGTAGAATGTTCTGAAAACATCGTTGCATAAATGATCATTCGTAATCGAACATTTGTTACATTGTGAAAACATTTAGCGTATAATGATATTCCATGGCCATCTAGCTTCAATTTGGCTTGTTTGTTGACTCAAATGACATGACTTCATTGACATCAATGCTTTTATCTAGCATGCTAATTGAGCAAACTAGGTGGCAACATGTGTGTCTGCCTATTATGAAAATAAAAATGCTTACAAGGACGACCAATTTGTATCGCAATACCGACAAAAATGTTCCCCAATTCGGGAATAAAGTGACATGAATTCTGGAATAATCGTGTTTGTACGTTCGGGCACAGGACCGTTAACAAAAATTCATGTGCTTTATAAACGTTTTTATAAACAATTTTCCGTAACGCCAGATTTATTTTTGAGACATTTGATTTTTTATGAACTTTGATCACGGGTTTCGCTTAGTCATTGACAAATCGTTATTACTGTCTGTGATCTAGTTGATGAGCATTTTTCATAAACCAAATGTTGATTAGTGAATTTATTCATAAATTTAAGAACATTGTTCACGGTTTGGCGTGAACTGATTTATGATTTATTACATCTTGATCATGATAAGGTTTTTGTGGTTGTGAACAGAACTAAAAATATTCAAAGTCATTGAATGAAAATTGATCTTATTCAGCCGCATTCATTTTCAATATTCAGTGACGCAGCTGAAAACTTCAAACGAACAAACCGCTCATTCATCCATGCAGATTTTCATTCGTCTCCGATTATTACACTAAGCGACCGTGCAGCAACGAATCAAACGTATCAAAGTGGGCCCTGACACAATATAAGCGATGATGATTGTTGTTTCATATACTTTACCGGCATTTGAAAACATTTTCCTAGATAATTATTCAAATGAATATATTGTACGATATTCAACTGAATGAATAACATGGATATTTGAATGAAAAATTTTTCTATTCACCGCGAGTCGCATCAGGTACATTTTCTGCCGTCAAAAAAGTGCTTTGATTATTTTTAACTCTGGTTGTGAATGAGGCAATAAAACTACTGCTTTAGTTTCACGAAATAATATTCATGGATCCCTTCAAGCCTCGTAAACTAATTCTTGATTCCGAGTACGTTAATCACGATGAACCCTTCTTATTGGTAAAATAATTCACAAAATCAAAATACGTTTCCAATTTCATGATATAGTTCATGAAATGTGCAATTTTGTGCTTGCTTCATGCTTGTGAAATTTAAAAGATATCTCTAATCATTTGCACTTTCATGCAACTCTGCACCAGGTCTGAAAATTTTCACGTGAACAATTTCACAAAATTTTGGATTATTATAATTATAAGTATATAATAATTATAAATTGTACATATAATATACAACGCAAAGCGAATATTAAATTTGTGACTAAGCTCCTCAAACGACAATGTACATAATGTAATTGCGAAAATCGTGACTAACCTCTTGACATCATGAACATCGTTCAATATTCTGCTCTTTTGGTCGAAACAGTGTTTCTTCAAATTATGAACTAGATTTGTAAGATAAAACTAAACATATTTGGCACACAACCGCAGTGATCTTACTAAATATTTGAGTGCAACACCATAGGATATTTGGCGTGAACTAGTTTCAGGGCCGGTGTTAGGCTAAAAGCGTGGGGGACTAGATAAATACCGCATTTTTGCAATACTCATACTAGCATAACAATCTAATAAAATTACCCGCGGTGCATTTGGAGCACATGGCATTGTGGTACATCGAGGATTTCAGACGGTAGTATTGTGCGTGCGAGACACCTGCTCGTCTGATTTCAAATTTCAGATTTGTCCAAAAATTTCAAGTGGGTAATTACCCTCTCAGATATATTCGAGTGGGTAATACTACTCATACTACCTAGGTCATCCGCCGTTTTGTGAAAAAAATTCTATGCAGTAGCAAGATGCAGAATAAGAATCATGCGTCACCGTAGTTATCAAATAGAGTTTACTTCAAGGCACCGTTTATCTATGCATTCACTTGAACAATCTGTCTCGCTGCAGTATATCTGATTTCTTTGTATCCTCAAAAATTACTATCAAACTAATTAGATCAGGTGAGGTTTCGACCAGTGTTTGCAACGTAACTTTAGCAACATTCTCTCTAGAGGTTGTAATCTCTTTTTTGCAAACCATTCTAGTAAAGCTCAGCTGGAAAATACGCCGGCATTATGGCTGGTTGTGGTAATTATTCCGACACCAGTAACAAAACGAATACTAATTACAATCGGTTGTGTCCCTGGAGATTGAAAACTAACCGGTCACCAACAAGAATTCCGGCTGGACTTACTAGGGTTTCGTTACTATACATAATACACTGAAACTTTATTTAGTCATCGATAGTAAATATTTCTATCTGCCTCTTGCCTCTTCAGCTGTAAATTGCTCTTCTCGACATTGAATGCTTCCTAGAAGCACATGCTAAAAATGCATAAAAATCACAGCAGAATAAAAGAGACGGAAACAGAAAATATGCAAACTCTGCATTTTTTCTCAGAGTATATAAATTTGCATAAAGGAACTTTTTCAAATAAACCGCTAGATTTTTGCTTGGTGTGTCTTGTCAGAACCATCAAAGTAATCAACAGTGTTCCTAAAATGTTTTCCGTGGCCAAGCATTTTTTTTCATTGAAGTGGTCCCTTAAGGCTCCTATTTTATGGAATGATTTTTGTTTGGGTGAAAACACAAATATTTTCGAGACGCCACCACATTTGTGCGAAATGAGCGAGCGGGGCTATTCGGACCCTCTATTCCGAAAACCACCGTTCAGCGGCTTGCGGCTGCATACGCCATTGCACACGCCACAGAAAAGAAAATACAATCGACAGCTGTGACATGCCATATTAAGTTTATGTAAAGCAATTTCTTTTTTTTTTTTTGCTTCTTAAGGAGTGTCTCTTATAAATATTTCGTAGGTAAACATAATTCCATTGTAAAAAAATTAAAGAAAAATCACGGTCTGAATTGCCCCGTAAGGAGGTCCGAATTACCCATACATTGTAAAAGGATGGAAAAACGTAGAGGTTTGCAAATCGTTGCCTAGCGCTGCCATTGAGTGGTGAAAATGAACTTTTTATGGCATCAAAATGTAGCTGAGGTTTCAAACTATCAATTAGGACCTTTGACCGGTAAATTGTCTCACATCTATCCACCTAAAAGGGCGATTTGCTTAAGTAGGTCCGAATAGCCCCGGGTTCCCCTACATAGAAACAGGATTTAGTTGGACGCATTGTTTGGGAGACCATTCATGTACTGTAAACTCTGTGTTTATATTATTTTTAATTTATATACATTATTAGCTATTACAAAAATCTTATATTTTACACGCACCTACAAGCATGTTGAATACTGGTTCAATTTTTGACTTTTAGCTCCACCAGGCTCTACTGATTCCTTTTATGCCCCTATTGTGCAAATTTTGGTACCGATCGGTTGTGTCTACGGACCCTTCAAAAATTTCAAAGTTTATATGGAAGTTTGTATGAAAAATCGGTTAAAATTGAAAATAAATTCGTAAAAAATCACCTCATCAATCAATTAATCAGAACACTACATATTTCTAAAGTTAATCTTCTACTGAACACATTCGTGGAACATTGTAAGTTCATGAAAATTCGCTGAGAAAAGAAGCAGCATGACGTCAAAACAAGTGGATTTTATTATTAATCATAGCAACCCTGTTTGAATAGCTGTATCTGTCATACGCGAGCGGTGGGTGGCAAGTCTAGTTTACACTTGTATAATGATGTAGCTATTCAAACAGGGTTGCTATAATTAATAATAAATCCACTTGTTTAGAAGTCATGCTGCTTCTTTAGTTAATAACTTTTCTCAGCGAATTTTCATAAACCTACAATATTCCACGAATATGTTCAGTAGAAGATTACCTTTAGAAATATATAGTGTTCTGATTAATTGATTGATGAGGTGATTTTTAAAGAGTTTATTTTCAATGTTAACCGATTTTCCATACACACTTCCATATAAACTTTGAAATTTTTGAAGGGTCCGTTGACATACGTTGAAGAGACACCTTCTGGCCTTTACAACGAAGCTTAGGAGAGGAAGTGTTCCTCTTTTTCCTATTACTTCTAGGCACATAAGAAGATGTTCCCTTCTGGGGTTGATCACAGTAGCTTTCGTCAGTATACAAGTTAGTATAGATATTCGTAGAGATCGGTGGCGTAGCTATTTTTAACATTTCAGCAAAATATCTATTGAAGTTTCCCTCAAGGGACTGCTTAAGTTTTTCCTCGCGTTATTTGTACGCGGGACATGACGGGATTTCCCCCACAGTGGGTACAGGAATTGTCTACATGACTCCCACTGCATTTTCCACAACGAATGGTTCGCCTATTGCCTATTTTGAGGCTGTATGTCTCAGTTGTTTGCTATTAATGCAATCCATGACCCAAGGTACAAAAAGGTAGTTTGGTAGAGCATACCCAGCGAAGGTAACCCGATAATAGTCTGAGCTAACGAATACCCTCTTCCCGTCAACTGCGACTGATGCCGAAGGCAACCGTGCGCAGTCCAGTATCGTCCCTGGCTGAAGTATGGGGTTTTTAAAACAGATAATCACATGTGTCAGCTAATCTAACTCAAATCAGTGACGACCCTGTCACATTCAACCCGATTAGCCAGTACATATAACGTATGCGGAATGAAATTTGGACAGCGCTTCCAGCATTAAAACAAAAATGCAACCGTGCGCAAGACACCATATTAAACGTCATACTCTAGGCACACTTATTTTAAACATCCAGTGTTGATTTCGACCCGATAGGAGATACCATGTGAACAAAATGGCAGCGAACGCCCAGTCTGGCACTTAACTATTATGCCAAAAAAGTTTAGGTGCAATGAAGGATTATAGCACACCTTTTGTACAAAAGGCTGATAACCCTCCAAATGTACCACAACTGCGTCCAATTGAGGATTTCTGGGATAATTTGAAAAGGAGACTATATCCCAATCATTTTCGACCTAAAACTAACAAACATAATAATCAAAATTAAGAAAGAAATTAAGAAAATGCCAACACCAATTTTTTCGACTCTTGCAAAAATTTCCTGCAAACTGTCGTATGGGCTTCTCGAATGGGCTCAAATTTTTTCTACATTAAGTTAATAAGCTGACAAATGTTTGCATATAGAAAGAACAATTCACAAAGGTTTTGCTACAAAAAAATTGACTTTTGTTCAAATTTTATTCCGCATACGTTATTCTATACTCCTTCGTAGAAGGCTGGAAGCCAGCAATATCATTTGTCTGTTTCAAGCGATTTATCACTACTCGAAGTTTATCGGGCGATATTTTAAGATTTCTATCGCGACCGTATATCGAAAAATCTACAATAGATTTGTACACTTTTTGTCTTTGAGCCGGAAAATGATCATATAGGGACCGGTTGCGAAAGGTGGGTACAATTGCAGTCGGGAAGTCGACTATTTCGACATCCATATCACCTTGAAGCGAACCGTTGTCAGGGGAAGTCATTTTTGCAAGGGCCTATTGCCCAGTAAGGGATGGTATTAAATACCAGAGAATAGAGAATGCAATATTATAGTACTATAAATGTAACGATATGCAGGCGGCTAGCCTGAATAACGGTTGACGCGCACACACAAAAGAAGAAAAAAAAGTCCGAAACCTCGAATGAATAAGAATATTCTTTATTGCATTACACTGCATGGGCTGATATTTTTCCATTTACATTGTGTTGAAGTGGAATGCTTATGCAAAAAATGGCCTCACTTGGTTCAAAGAATGGCTCGACCAATGAGCTTTGATTCAATTCTCGACCCTTCTCGTGCTTCTTGTATTCATTCATTACTTCGCCGTTTATCTCTTGTCCCAGCGAGCCGTTTAGGTGCTGATTACTTGAGCCATTTAGCTCATGTTTCCATGAGTCGTTCATCTCCCGGCCTTATCACGATCTATTTGAATAATCCCCAACGGTGAACTCACCCTACTCCAACCGATAGTTTTCCGAGGAATTTCCCCCGACACCGATACTCGCTTCCTTGAGTCGTTTACCTCCCAACTTCATCGAGATCCACTCGAATATTATCCTACTCCGACTGAGAGTTCCCCGGCAACAGAATTTCTTTCGGGGTTTATTTTGTGAGCCAATTGGCTCCCATTTTCGTCACGATTCTGTCGAGTAGTCTACGGCGGCGAATCTACTTTACCGTGAATTCCTCGGCGGTAGATTTCTCCCGATACTGATGTTCGTTTTCGTAAGCCATTTAGCTCCCCACCCGATTTACTCGATCTAGTCCCCAGTGGTGAGCCTAGCCTACACAACGGGCCAGTTAGTATGTGCTGAGATCCATCCAGTGAATTCGGGTGGAGCGTAGCTCCCGGTTCACTGGCGCCCCAACGACCCACTGCTAGCTATTTGACGCGGTCTACTCGGTTAATCCCTAGCGGGGGATCTAGCCTACTCACCAGCTACCCAGTAGGGTATCGAGGTCGGTCCGGTGATTCCGGTGAAGCCTGACGTCCGGTTCGCTGGCGCCTTGGCGACCCGAACCCGGTTCTACGTTGCGTACTACTCAACTGATACCCGGCGGTAGACCTAGTCTACACCATCGGATTTGTGGTTTCACGGCGGCATTCTAGCCAATAGTCGCTACATTGTTGGTCCCTTCGCCATTTCCTCTGCAGCTCGGAGAGTAGGCCCGTAACCACTCTGCTGACAGCGTCACAGATATGCTCGTCGTGGCCGATCTTTTCGACGATATCGTCTACTGTCACTCCAGGCATAACCCGTCGGACGTCTTCGAAACTAGGACATGCGAAGACCACGTGTTCCGGTGTCTCTAGTACGTTCACGCACTCCGGGCAAAGGGTGACGAAGCGTGTCTAAACCGATGCAGGTACTTCCGGAAGCATCCGTGCCCTGATAGAACTGCGTCACCTTTCCATGCTTTCTATGTACCCAAGCAAACACATTTAGGATGAGTCAATGGATCCACCTTCATTTCTCTACGTTGTCTCACTCTTGCTGCTCTTGCTGACAACGAGTCCGCTCGGACAAATCTCTTTACATTACGTATATTTCTCCGCAGATAGCATTCCACGTCCTCAGCCAGAGTGATACAGATGGGAATCGTCCCGGCAATTACGAATACCGCCTCCGACGATATCGTTCTGTACGCAATCGTGACACGAACAGTCATTAGGTGAAACGTGCTTGTCAACTTCGTCCAGTTCCGCATTGACTTCAGGGCAGCAGCCCATGCCGGTACGCCACACCTCAGTATACCCGCCAGGAGACATATCGTGCTGCCTCTTGCTCCTCCGTGATTCGGCATTCGGCATCCTTGCCAATGTTTTAGTTGTCCTCGCAGCCTTCTCACATACATATTCGACATTGCTGTTGGAATTTAACCGATCCTCGACCATTACACCCATGTGCTTCAGCTCACGCATCGTGGTATTGATTGTCCCCCAACGCTGATCACGACATGTTGCTGACCAGCACTTCCTCGGTCTTGTGGTGAGCCAGCTGCAACTTGACGTCAGCCATCCAGGTTTCCACGATGCCTATTGTCTCTGCCGTCAACATATCTACCTCCTCAAGGGTCTCGCGTGTTATCATCAGGACAACATCATATGCTAAGCCGACGATCTTAACTCCCCTGGGCAATTTCAGTGTTAACATTCCTTTGTGCATATTCCAGAGCGTTGGGCCAAGTATGGAGCCATGAGGTACGGTGCAACCTTTTCCCCATGTTCATTTCGTAGACCAGTACTCGGTTCTGGAAGTAACTTGCACAGATAATCCGAAACCCACAGTAGATTCACTGCTTTTTCCGCACTCGCGGATATCCGGATCCGGATCCCGAACTGTGTGTGCGCGTATGTGTGTGTATTAGGGTGTCCCAAAATGACATCATGTTAAAAAAGTCATCGGGCTCACTTCTTAAATGAAAGGTTCGGGTATTGGGACCACTTTCTTCTTCGGAGTGAGTTTGCTAAAACGCTTCCTACTGGTGGCGACTTTTGATTTTTTGAAAAATGGGCCGATTTTGGATAAAATTTCAAATTTATGCCTATTAAAGTGGTCCTGAACTGTCTTAGATTTTTTTCAGCATTTTTTATTTTTCTGGAGATCCAAACGGAGAAGTTTGGTTAGTTAGTTTGTACAAATTTGGAATCATAAGAGCGGCAGGGCCATTAAAACTTAGTAAAAAGTGAAATTTTTGGTGTTTTTCAGTATTTTTTCTTCAAAACTGTGTATCTACAAAATTTTAAAGGTACAGAAAACACTTTATATAGTTGAGCCGAATTCAGGGGCGTGTATGTATGTGACTAACAATTGTACATCGGTTACTCTGAGATGGCCGAGGCGATCTTATCAAACCTAGTCTCAAATGAAAGATATACCGTTTCCATACGCAAACCCACATTGACTACTTTGGACACCTTCGATGAAACCGGGAGCTCTGGGAAGGTGGCTGTTTATGCACATTCAAGCGTCTGTAGAGCTGTCGGATATTTATGACGAGGGAATTGATTCGGTTCGCGGTACAATAAAACTCGCGGTCGATTAGATAAATTCCTTGGGTTTATTTACTGGAGTAAAGTGTGCACATGCGTTGGAACGAGTATAAGAGATCAAACATTTCTGTAGTATAAAACGTTCTGTAATTCAATATTGATAGTGACTGTTGATAATGCCTCTTGATACCAACTAACTTTGGATGCTGACTAACTGTTCTGATTGTAATTTGTAGAGTAGACTAGGGTCAAGTAGGTCAGTTTTCTATGGCGAGCTCGTGCGATGGTATTTTCGTACTGATTTTGACAAACAATCACTCGTTGGAAAGATTATTTGAAGTGTTTATTATACATATCTTCGGCTGACTGCCGTTCAGATGTTTAAAAAAAACTAACTATTAAAATCAAGAAACGTTTTCGCACTCAATCGATTATACCACGTTGAGTAGCGTGGCGCCCAAAGTTGGACAGCGTATTCCAATATACTTTGTATCAGAGAGTAGTACAACGTTTTGAGTACATAAGGATCACTGAAATCTGAAGCGTTTCATCGTAAGTAACCAAGAGTCGCAAAAGCTTTGGCAGCTATTGTAAAAATATGGCCGCTGAATTTCAGTTTGCAGTCAAATAAAACGCCTAGGTCTTTAATTGACAACACCCTTTCTAGGCTGCAGCCATTTGCAGCCATTATTTTTTAGTCGAAACAAGAAATCAAACGACATCGACTATATCTAACCTCTTTGCACTTTTTTGTGTTCAGATCCATCCCATTGAGTTTACACCAACCTTGAACTAAGTCGAAATCAGCTTGAAGAACTACATAGTCTAGGGGAGATTTAATTTTTCGGAAAATATTCAGGTCGTCGGCATATAACAGCTTTCCAGACTGGATTCGCTTGTTTATGAATAAGATTAATATAAGAGGCCCGAGGTGACTGCCTTATGGGACCCCTTCGGTAATTCGAAAACATTCGAGGTAAGGTTTGCAAATTTCACATAAGCTGATCTACTGTCTAGGTAAGACTTCAGACAATTAGTTAGGCAGATGGGAAAGCCAAATCTTTCCAGTTTATGGATAGTAATATTATGCAGAACTTTATCGAAAGCTTTTGAAAAATCAAAATATACCGCGTCTACTTGGTGTCGTTCTTCCACAGCAGGATACAAGATACTGGTGTAAGCCATTAGGTTTGAAAGAGTCGAGCGTTTCTTGACAAAAAGTTTCCATATACGAATCCGGGGCAGTTTTCTCAGAGTTGCTGAAGAGCTCATGGCAGAAATCGGCAAAAAGATTTGCTGCATCAAGCGGCTGTGACGTCTTTGTACGTGACATTCACGGGCGCTCTGTCAGGCTGTCTCCGTTCTTTAACAAAGGTCCAGAACGACGAAGGATCACACTGAAGGTTATGCTGGATGCGGTTGATATATTCTTGGAAGGTACTTGCCAAGGTTGTCAAGTAAGAATGCTCCGCTTGATGAAGTAGCGTTTTTTTTTTCATACGTTTATTTGACACGGCATTTGCAATAGCTTTTTACGCCAGTTTCTTTTTTTACATAGCACGTTACAAAAATCCTTAAGACTAATTTTAACTATACTAGTACTTTGTCTAAAACTAACACTGAAATCACTTTATTGTTTGCTTTTTTCCTTACATTGTTGTATTTCATACTGATCTAGTATTTTCGGGTGTATTTATTTACTTTTTTTCTGTTATTGTCTAAATTTAAAAACTAAATATTCTAGGTTCCTTTAATTGGTGAATGATTAGCCTTGGATGAGAGTATGAGGAGATGAATTTAATTAAATTTTGACAGACGCTGTTTTTAGAAAATGATAGATAAGTTCCATGTATAGAGGATCGCGATACGCCAGGATGTCTCTAACAGGAACATGGATTGGTCTTCCTCGGACTTGTAAAGAATCTACTAATTGTGATCTGGCTTCACGATATTCAGTGCAGGACCAAACAACATGCTCAATGTCATGGTAACCTTCTCCACAAGCACAATGATTACCCTCAGCGAGCCCAATACGACGGAGATGCGCATCTAAAGTATAATGATTGGACATGAGCCTAGACATCACACGGATGAAGTCCCGACTTACATCCAATCCTTTGAACCATGCCTTCGTTGATACTTTAGGGGTAATTGAGTGTAGCCATCGTCCCATATCTCCATTGTCCCAAGATGTTTGCCAACTAGCAAGTGTCCTCTGTCGAGAAGCGCTATAAAATTCATTGTAAGCGATGGGTCTTTCATATATTTCACCATCTAGTGCACCAATCTTGGCTAAATTATCAGCTTTCTCATTGCCCGCAATAGAGCAATGGGCGGGGAGCCACACTAGGGTAAATTTATAACATTTTCTTGTCAGGTTACTCAGAGATTCTCGTATCTTCCCCAAAAAGAATGGATCGTGATTATCAATCCTCTTTGAGCGTAGAGCTGCAATTGTGCTGAGACTATCAGTGAGGATAAAGTAATGGTTCGGGGGTAAAGTATTAATTATTTGCAAACTATAGTGAACTGCTGCTAGTTCCGCTATATAAACAGAGGCGGGTTCTGCAAGTTTGAGAGAAATTGAAAAATTATTGTTGAAAATACCGAAACCAGTGGCCTCACTGATTCGTGACCCATCAGTGTAAAACATTTTAAGGCAGTCTATGTGTTGATATTTACTTGTGAATATTTTAGGGATCTCCCGCGAGCGTAGATGATCCGGAATTCCACGAATCTCTGCTTGCATGGACGTGTCGAAGAATAAAGTGGATTCAGGAATATCTAGTATATTGACGTATGTGGGAACATACTTAGCAGGCGTTATTTCTTGTGACATGTGATTGAAATACACTGTCATGAATCTGGTTTGGGGTTGAAGCTCGACAAGTCTTTCAAAATTTTCAATTACCAGTGGGTTCATAACCTCACATCGAATAAGTAAACGAGAAGAAAGATCCCAGAATCGGTCTTTTAAAGGAAGAACTCCCGCTAGTACTTCAAGACTCATCGTATGGGTCGACTGCATGCAACCTAAGGCAATTCGTAAACAGCGATACTGTATCCGTTCCAGTTTAATAATGTGAGTGTTCGCAGCTGAACGGAAACAGATGCACCCATATTCCATTACTGAAAGTATTGTTGTTTGATACAATCTTATCATGTCACTTGGATGAGAACCCCACCATGATCCAGTTATTGTTCGCAGAAAATTTATCCTTTGTTGGCATTTCGTTATTAGATACCTAATGTGGCCTCCCCATGTGCCTTTAGAATCGAACCAAATTCCAAGGTATTTAAAAGTCAGGACTTGGGCTATCGTTCTACCAACCAACTGAAGCTGAAGCTGAGCTGGATCACGCTTCCTTGAAAAAACAACCAACTCTGTTTTCTCCGTAGAGAAATCGATGCCTAACTTCAAAGCCCAACTTGATAAATTATCCAAACTATCTTGCAGTGGTTGTTGTAAATTTAAGGCTTTTGGTCCTGTAACAGAAACCACGCCATCATCTGCAAGTTGTCTTAGAGTGCATGGGCTGACAATACAATTATCAATATCATTCACGTAAAAATTGTAGAGAAGGGGGCTTAAACAAGAACCTTGTGGGAGGCCCATGTAACTTATTCTGAATGTTGCCAAATCGCCATATGAAAAATGCATGTGCTTTTCTGACAATAAGTTGTATAAATAATTATTTAATATTGGTGAAAGACCACATTGATGTAGTTTCTCTGAGAGAACATCAATAGAAACAGAGTCGAATGCTCCTTTTATGTCTAAGAACACAGACGCCATTTGTTCTTTTTTTGCATAAGCTAGTTGGATTTCTGACGAAAGTAGCGCCAGACAATCATTCGTTCCCTTTCCCCTCCGAAAACCAAACTGGGTATCTGATAGCAAGCCGTTCGCCTCAACCCAATTGTCGAGACGTCGTAGGATAATTTTTTCCAACAATTTCCTGATGCAGGATAACATTGCAATCGGTCGATACGAGTTATGATCGGAGGCTGGTTTTCCCGGTTTTGGAATAGCGATAACTCTCACTTGTCTCCAGTCGTGCGGGACAATGTTCTGCTCAAGAAGCTTATTGAATAAATTCAACAAGCGTCTTTTTGCTAGGTCAGGCAGATTCTTCACCAAGTTGAATTTAATTCTGTCTAGTCCCGGAGCATTATTGTTGCATGAGAGGAGTGCAATTGAGAATTCCATCATTGTCAAAGGCGAATCTATGAAATCGTTACTTGTGGGAGCATCGCGAGTGATTTTCTGCGCAGGAGCAGAATCGGGACAAATTTTCTTGGCAAAATTAAATATCCAACGATTCGAAAAATCTTCGCTTTCATTAGTCACGTTTCGATTCCTCATTCTTCTGGCTGTGTTCCAAAGAGTACTCATTGATGTTTCTCTTGACAAGCCATTAACGAAGTGTCTCCAATAACTAGATTTTTTGGCACGACGTATACTGTCAAATTTGTTTTGCAAAATGAAATAATTTTCAAAGTTCTCACGTATACCCCCTTTCTGTTTCATAATTTCTTTGTAGGCAACTTGTTTAGCTTCATATGCATCAGAGCACTCTTTGTCCCACCAAGGATTAGGGGGCCGTCTATTTATTGTCATTCCAGGATTGCATTTCGTTTGGGCTTGTTCTGCTGCTTCAATAATTAAACCCGCTAGGAATTCATATTCTTCGGTAGGGGGTAGCTCTTCTGTCGAAGCAAGAGAAGTGGAAATTAATGTTTCGTATGTTTTCCAATCAATATTTCGTGTTAAGTCATAAGGAACATTGATTGAATTCGTAAGGCCTAATTCACTGTTAATTGAAACAACGATTGGCAAATGATCGCTACCGTGAGGATCAGGTACAACCTTCCACGTGCAGTCTAACCGAAGTGATGTCGAGCACAGAGATAGATCTAATGCACTTGGACGTGCAGGAGGTCTGGGGATGCGTGTTGTTTCGCCAGTATTTAAAACTGTCATATTAAATTCGTCACAAACATTGTAAATCAAAGAGGATCGATTATCATTGTAGAGGGAACCCCACAATACTCCGTGCGAGTTGAAGTCTCCCAGTATCAGACGCGGAGCAGCCATGGATTCCACTACCTCAAAAATTTGACGTTGTCCAATTTGAACTTTGGGAGGTATATATATAGAAGCGATAGACATGTCTTTGCCTTTAATGTTCGTTTGGACAGCAACAGCCTCAATGCCCGCAAACAAGGGGATGTTAATTCTATAGAAAGAATAGCACTTTTTAATTCCTAGAAGCACTCCTCCATACGGGGTGTCTCGGTCTAGGCGAATAATGTTGAAATCATTTAAGTTGAAATTAATGTTTGAGGTAAGCCATGTTTCACATAGAGCAAAAGCATCGCATTTTAAATTATGCAGTAAAATTTTTAAGGAATCAATTTTAGGCAGACTTGTTATAAACACTTCAACACACAATGAGGGCTGCTATCCCTCCCTCAGGATGAGGTAGAAAAGAATGATGCAACGGGAGCATCTCTACCGTTGTGTGTGAGGACCCGAAAAATGAGAGAGTTCCTCTCTTGCTCAACGAAATGATGTGGAAAAATATTTTATTACGCATGGGATATTTGCTCCGTGGAGGAGAGTGGGCTACACCTCCTGATGATTCAAGAGGAGTTTGTGATGTCCTCACACGCCTTGTGAGGAGGTAATGATTAGTTGCTATGAGGTTTTGTTATATGGGTTTGATGCGTGTGCAAAGTTTATTTCTGATATATATTTTTGTTTTTGAAATGAATGTATAGTTAAGCGTTGCATGAAGCAATTCAACTGTTTAAATATATACATAGTTTTCAAATATGTATAGGGTCATGAGCCTCTTTTCGCCCTATTACAATTAGCTCTTAACCCATTTGAAACCATTGGTTAGAGTAGCGTTTGCCATATATTTGTACTACCTTTTGACTTAAATGGTAGTGCGATATTTTGGGCACCAGATTAGAGTTTTCGTTGCACTCAAACAGAAGTATTCCACCATTCTCGGGCCATTTATTATTTTACTAGTGGTTCTTAGGAACGAAGCCAACGTGTTGGTGCCAATTTATAGAAATTTCATCGATTGTAGGCTTCGTAAGTGATAAAATAGTACAATACCCTCCTTAAGGGGCCATAATTTGCCAAGCGATATATTATTAAAATATAATACTCGTTTAGGAAGAAGTAGTTAGGTATCAAAAATTGCTACGTTTTTTGACGTATGGCACCTAGGGTTCGTCGCGGTTGCGGTAATTACAGCAACCGCGCGGTGTTTACCGCACCCGCACCGCAAAAACAGCGGTGCGGTGAGACATTTTTTCTCGCGGATGCGGTCCGGGAAATGAGCTTTTACCGCGCGGTATTACCGCATCCGCACTTCAAAAAATAATTGATAAAGTCTGCATTAAAAAGTGGATTAAAGCTGACTTTTACCATTTAAGAAGGACGCAACTAGATTGATTTTCTGAACGAATACTTAGCAATGTCATTATTAGGAACATCTCTCTCTCTCTCTCAGAACGTTGGAGTTTTATTTATTACCCTACAATAGAGAAACATGATAAACATTTAATTGCTCTAATTTCCATAGACTTGACAATGATTTGAAAAGAAATCTGAATATAATGTGTATTCGACCCATCGCTACTTGATTTTTTACATTTTGGTCATTCAAACATGATAAAACATGCTAAGAAATAAAATCTATAAGCTGTGTCCAATATAATTTGGCACCATTATTTTAACGACATATTTTGAAAACTATTTATTTTATACTTCAAAGAAAAAAATTACAAATAAACCTTTTCAAATACATAAAACGCAAAATCCAATCATTGAAAAACAATTGAATTTTACTGTCAAATCAAATTACAAAATGCATCATTTCTCCTGATTCCTCTTAGAAATCGTGGAATTATGAATCGTTTTCGATGACATTGTCTCAACTGTGAATTTTGGTTAATTTGGAGAATTTAGAGATGGACTAATGATAAAAACAATCCAAAGAATGTAATTATCATCATCAAACCAAACGAATTCGAAGGAATTTTTTTCGCGTGCGTCCATTGTTTGTCCAACTGGGAACATTTTCTACCAAATTAACAAATAATATTTTTCAGTTAGGAGTATTTTGTAACATTTTGAAAGTAAAGCTTTCGAAGTTAGTGTAGGGCATTGCGATTTTTTTTGTGTTTCTCAAAGTCTCCCTCGAGGTCTTCCTTCATATTGTGACAAGTCAAAGTTAGCCCAGATGCCAAATTTTGCATAGTTTGGACTGTTTTTGTCTTAATTGAAAATTTATCTCGAAACTTTAACATAGGGGTTTTTACGTAGAATCTGTATACAAAGTTTGAAAGAAATCGGTTAAGTAGTTTTTGAATGGCAGGTAACACCGCAAATCATGTTTTTTCAGAGACGTTCTACAAAAAGCTTCGTCACCGAGTCGTTTGTCGATATTTTTGCATGGAAAAATTACAGCATGTTATTGAAATGATACACTATTATGTACAAAAGTTTTGATCAGTTCACTTCACTCAAAGTTTAAAAAATCGAGAAAAAGTGTTTTTTCACGCCAAAACCCTCACCCCTCTTAATAAAACTTGCAAAGTTGAATATTTTCATAAAAGTTACATTCTGAGGAGTCCGTCAAAGATAATTTTCGTGTAAATAAGAATAACATTTTACTATATATGGCTACTCAAAACAAATGAATAATTTTTCAGCACAATTTTTAAAATACATGATTTTTACCGCATTACCGCGCGGTGCGGTGCGGTAAATGCAATGCGGTTGCGGTAAGCGGTGCGGTTTTATTATTTTTTTTGCGGTTGTGGTGCGGACTATCCATTTACCGCCCACATCCGCACCGCGACGAATCCTAATGGCACCCATAGCTAAGCTAAAACGTGACGCACATGTTTCTATTGAAGCAAACCGTTTATTCGTTACGCACTGTCCAGGTGGATTAAGAATTTGTTACCAAAACTTCATCATAACTCATTTCATGGTGCTATAGTGATTTTTTAACTTTTCAAGTGAACTAGCATAGGTTATAGTGCAACACAAAATGTTTTGAAAAATGTTGCATGCCCCCAAATTGATTTATAACAGAATTAAATGTTCTTCCGAATTCTTATTAGAACCATAAAGTGCCTTTGGAAGAATGTTGAACCATTTGCATATTTGTCATGAAAAAAATGCAAAACATGACAATTTTCTTATTATTGTCGCAATTTAGCACAATATTTCTTGCATAACAGAATAATACAGCATACCTTTGGAAAGGTGCAATTGTTCTCTTTAGAACTTTCTAGAAATCGGCTAAGTCTGGACAACGTAACTAATGTTTTGGTGCCAAAGGTCTCAGAAAATGTTTTTTGCTATAAGTGAAGATGATAAGGAGTAATGAGAGCAGCCTTTATTTTTTCAAATTTTTCATTGCACTTTGAAGGCAATACATTCGTTAGGAAATCGGTTAACATGTTATTTAAAAAAATAATAATGATGTTGTAAAGCACTCCCGTAGGTACCTGGGCAATGATGTGAGAAAGAACTCTGCGAAATTTCTAAACGATTAGTATAGGAGGTTTTAAGTTAGTGTGTACACCGCATTTTTTCGAGTTTCCTCCTGAAAATTCAATGCCACTCACCCAATTTTTAATACTTTGCAATGAAAATTTACAAATGTCAATCAATCTGTTTAAAACATTATTTCTCTTCTAGGGGGATTATTTAGTGAAATCAGTATCAAAATAAGAAGCTTCGTCTTCTGCTCCGAATATAGGGAAAAGAGGTAAACCTCTTACAAACCTATAACTAAACTATTTATGGAGAAGCGTTTCGAGTACGAAAACAAAATTTGTGAATCTGATTGAATTGGTATGAAAGCTGTAAAATGTTCGTATTTAAGCGCAACGAAAACTCGAATCGAGTGTTCCAATTATTGCCTTACCTTTTAATCCAATACGTTGAACAAAGATGGGAAAAACTGCTCTAACCAACGGCTACAAATTAGTAGGGTGATAATAGAAACAGGCCGAAAATAGGCTCATTACCCTAGCGTTGAAAGATAATCAGAATAGCATAAAATTTTCGACTATATATAATTTTAAATATTGCTGTCGATAAATATCTCATTATAAAAATGTATTGCCCATTGGAAATTAATCCGCACAAACTTTCTACTTTGACATTTAGTAATAAATAAACACAAACAACTATTTTTTAAAACTTCATTACTTGGAAACTAACCGGCCAAAACAATATATAATAGAGATAAAAACGAAACTATTTGATAAAAACATTTTTTTTTAAATTTTATTGAGAAAGAACGCTAGAATAGAATCGAATATTTTGCACCCATTTTACTTGGAAGCGATTTCATGTTGTATTAGATTTCAAAATCAAAATATTTATCTTCTATTATGGTGTTATTGAGTTTGACGAATAGGATTGATTTTAAATTTTCCGAGCTTAGTGTTGTCTGATCGTTAGTATTTTAG
Source organism: Topomyia yanbarensis (assembly GCF_030247195.1). NCBI lineage: Eukaryota > Metazoa > Arthropoda > Insecta > Diptera > Culicidae > Topomyia > Topomyia yanbarensis. The sequence continues at coordinate 59,980,912 of NC_080671.1, forward strand.
TTAGCCCACTGAATCCTCGCTCAATTGAAACCTGTGCTCAAGGCCGTTTGCCACAGTAGAGTCAAAACTGGGTCCTCCAGCCTCTTACATTCCCACCACATGATGATATCCATATTCCACGAAGCACTGATCTACACCACGAAAATTATACTTATATCCCCATCCTACGCAGCAGACAAAATTCCATTAAAACAAGAGAGGGAAACAATCACTCTCGCGCTCCACACTCTTAGCATTTTGGAAGAGGGATTCCAACCCATCTTCAATCAGTTTTGCGCTCTCGCCTCTCCTGTGTGATGCACATAACATCCTCTAATCATTGAACAAGTCATCACCTCTGATGATGAGTTTGCTTGTTGAGTGGGAGAAGAGTTTTTTTTCTGCTATTGGAGAGGTGTGTGAAGTCCTCCTCAGAATATTGATACCTCACCTCATTTTTGCATCATGAGTGATGCTCCAGCAAGCCTGATTTTAGGTATGATACTTCTGCAATTCCACTGTAAAACAGTGATGGAATCTTTCATTGGAGGAGGTGAATTACCCATTGAAAGATACAATCGCTGCAAGGATGGGCCATTGAGCAATCAGCTGCTCTAAAAATGTTCTAATTGTTGGGAGGAAAGCTGAAAGTATACTCTTTAGTGGTTCAGAAATATTGAATGCTTTAAAAATCCAATCAACAATTTCAGAAAATTTCAATAATCCTACCCCCGGCTGAGGCTCAGAGGAAGTCGAAATTTTATTATTTCCAGTAATGGTGTTCTGTTTGGATTGTACGTTCCCAAAACCGGGCGCAATCGATTTCGGTTTTGAATCGGAATTTTTCGGTTTTGGGCGCAGTTTATCTATTGGTGGAGAAATTTTAAGGCCCTTGCTTGGCAGCTTGGGAAAAGAAGACTGTTTTCTTTTTCTGGAATTTCCGGGTAAAACAAATGATGTACCTTCGCACGCTCCGTCAGAGTCAGACTGTTCCGAAAATAGAGATGTGTAAGTGTTTTCTAAGAAGATGGGTTTAGGGGTAGCATTTTTCAACATTTCTGCATAGGAGCGCTTAGACCTCTCCTTCAAGGATCGTTTAATTTTATCCTCACGCAATTTATAAATGGGGCATGCAGGGACCTCATGTGAGTTTTCTCCGCACATTAAACATTTTTCTGAATTTTCATTACATGTATCCTCTTGATGAGAACCCCCACATTTGCCACACCGTGCCTTATTGGAACAGTAAGTGGCTGTGTGGCCAAGCTGTTTGCAATTAAGGCAATTCATTACACGAGGGATAAAAAGGCGAACAGGGAGACGAATCTTATCGATAATGACATAGTTGGGCAGCGCAGACCCAGCGAAAGTCACTCGAAAAGAGTCAGACAGTCGATAAACTTTTTTATCTCCTTCGTGTGATACTGAATGCAATTGCTTGCATTCAAGTATTTTTACGTCTTTAAGTATGGTGTCTTTGAAACGACCAACCCCATGCTTAACTAAGTCATCAACAGTCAAACTCGATTCTGTGATGACCCCATCAATTTCAATTTCCTTTGAAGGAATATACGCTCTATACTCACGCGTAAAAAGCTCGCAAGAAGCAATTGCATTGGCTTGTTTGAAACTACCAACGACAATGCGTATTTTATCTTTATTGACTTTGACGATCTCTTTTACATCCGAGAATCGCGAAGTCAAATCTTTAGAAATTTGAATAATATTTAGCGCCTTTACTTTACGCCTAATAAATACAATCCATGGTCCCGTTGACGACTCTGGGTAAATTTTAATTCTAGTCGGATTTACATTTTCAGCATAAGGCTTAGGGGGAGGGTCTGGTACTCGTTCTCCCATCTCTTCATCCATTTTACCTAGCAAGAAAAACTATCACAAAAAGGAATGAAAAATATACCTGTTATACCTGTAGAACACACCTCATGTGTTACGTTGTAAACTCGGTGCCCGTTGTTTGACAATGTGACACCTGCTGTTCTTCTTCGTCGCGTTGCTTCTTCAGTAGAGAAATAGTCCTACCTGCAACACTTCAAAACTCTCTCCGATTAAGCTGCTCGTCGGTATCACCACCACAAGCGCGCTCTCTCCGTTTCCACCACCTCGGTAGACAAATGTGGCTACCTGTGGCTTGCTGCGAAAATCCCACTGTCGATGCGGCACTTTTCAGTGCCACTTGTTTTCCTTATTCGTCGTACCACTTCTGCGGTAGACAAATAGAGCAAATGGGTCTACCTGTGACGCTTCCCTCTCGTCGATTAGAATTGCCCGACGACACCAATACACTATATTTTTTTCTGTGTGTACAGGCACGATCACTGTCGATCTCTGCCACCGCGGTAGGCAAATTCGTCTACCCGCGGTTTGCTGTCAAAACACCACTTGTCGAGGATGCCGTTGACCACGCCTCCGACGTATCAACTGTCGACTCACACTTAACAAACTGGTCTCTCTCTCTCTCCCACAATAACGCATACAGCGTCTCGCACTCCGTCACTCTCTCGAGAACAAATCCTTCCACCTGGAGGCACAACCGTCTCGGTCGGTTGCAAAAACTGTTATGATTTTTTTTGAAGTAGCGTTTTGTTGTAGTGCGATTTGTTGCGAAAATACCGCTTTCGTTTCTTACGGAGAGTATTTCGAAGATGACGAATCTCAGCTGTCAACCATGAGTGTTTTGTGCAGCTTTCTAGGTGTTCGTTTTAGCGCGAGAGATCGACGTAGAATATCAAAGATATTGTGATAAAAAACACTCACAGCGTTGTTGAGTTCACAATCAGCTAACAGTACATTCCAGTTAATAGCTTCAATTGACTCGGAAATTTCATCATATACATCTGACAACGTTTTGGCAATAATGGTTTTATACCTGGCTTAATATGTTTCAAGCTAAATCCAATAAGGCGAATGCAGCACTCAACTACATATTATACCTTCCTTTTGAGACTTTGTTTGGGAAAATCGTTTCAGTCATCACCGAAGAATCGATCTGACTTTAATTGTGGAATATACCCGGTATACGGAACTTCCGGATTTGTCGATAGTGGACAATATATTTAAAGAATGTTTGATTGACTATCAGTGATCTAGACCTGCGAATTGAAGTAATTTGGTGACCATTTCAATAGGTTTTTAGCCTATGAGATATTACGATTGTAACGGTTTATGTGAGAAATTCCTATGTGACCTTACTAACCACCCTGTAACTCCGGAACCAAAAGTCAGAACCACATAAAATTCAACAGCAGTCACTGGGATTACTGTATCTTTCATTTGAAATCAAATTTGTAAAAATCGGTAAAGAATTCGCTGGGAAACAGGTGTGGTATTAGCTTAGGAACTTGGTGAGTTCCCCGGGGGAGTCATGAATCGTCATAGGTGGCCAATGTGGTCAAAGCTACTTCGATTAATCATTAGTGATCTAGACCTGCACATCCTTGTAATCTTGAACCCATTTTAATATGTTTTACATCATTTGCACATAATAAAGGTACCAGTTTATATGGGGATTTATCGTGTGACCGCACTCTTCAACCCGTAACTCCAGAACCGGAAGTCGTATCAACTAAAAATTAAATAGTAGCTTATGGTACGCCTTGTATTTGAAACTAAGTTTGTGTAAATCGGTTTTAGCCATATCTGAGAAAATTGTGTGAGTTTAAATGACACACACATACATACACACAGACATTTTCCGATCCTGACGAACTGAATCGAATGGTACATGACACTCGGCCCTCCGGCCTTTCTTTATATGAGAGAGGCAAAAACATGTTTCGGCAGCTGCGTCTGGTTTTGTACTTGTGAATGACTTCTTCGGTGTCCTCGTCGTCGCCAGAGTGTGGAATTGAAATTATTAATTCCGGCTCATGTGGTTGATTAACTGTTAAATAATCAGTAGTGACCTATATTGCCGCTAAACAGCTGACCTATCGTGCCCCAAGCGTGTGTTTCATGTTGATGTCCGTATATTTTTCAAAGAAAAAAATATCGAAAAACCAACACAAAACTCGTGTTCAGAATTAATTATAACGTAATAAAAAACTCACTTGACATTTTTCTACATTGGTTAAATGTACTGTACAGAGGACGACAGGCAATGCGTTTTCGCCGAACAACACTCGCCGTAACTACTCACGATAACAGCCGAAATGATAGTCAACGATGTTCTCTACCGTGTATCTAATTCACACAAGATGAGCGACCTGCGCAATAACATAGGAAAGATAATTCCCTATACCTATTGTACCCCCATACTTATTTATCCCATTCTACTCTACTGTGGATTGTATTCTTATATCGTGTTATCACAGCTGATACAGCGTGTATGGCATATTGTTCTAAGGGACTCACTCATAGTTTAGAACTGTGCTTTAAATACATAGAGCAGCACAGACATTCAGACTGGTTGGTCTGGGGAACAGTCATTTTGAGTCCAGTAAAGCTTAAGACAGTGCATGTCATGTATGAATTTTAAACTAAAAAGAACACCCGCTAAAACTGCTGCTGGAGATAGTAAGTGCTAGTTTCAAAATTTTCAGTTTTATAGTATAGAACTGTCAAAATCATGAATCTAGAACTGAACTACTCCTGCACATGGTCTTAAAGCGTTACTTAACTCGAAATTATTTTTCCCAGTTTTTCGAATCTGTGTGTCTGTGCTGAATGCGCTTCATATATTTAAAACACAGCATAATTCAAATAAAACAACAAAGAGAAAGTTCAAAACAAACTGTTTAAAAAAATAAAACTGAACGCTTCGCTGAAAAAGTCCAAGTAACAATTTAAGTTTTATAGCATGCTTCAAGTGCAATCTAAGTTTTATGAATGGCTATAAAACTACCTTAAAACCTCACTTGTTACTAGAGAGTGATTATTTCCGTTCCAATTCTACTTTTAAAAATCCCATATAAAATACTACGCTGCTGAACATGATTTCATGAGTTTAATCGGTCTAAAATACTCATGCAAATCTGTGATGAAATTTGAAACCACTGGTTCTTTCTCTTAGTCATCTTGCGATACTTTTAGGTTAACTACCATCAGGGGCGAATCCAGAAATTTTTTTCGGGAGCGGTCTGCAATTTCGAATTTAAAATGAACATTGTACAATTCGTAATGCGTGGCAACCTTTTTCAATCAATATGAGTTTTGATGATTAAATTTGGCTTGGAATGATTTTAAGCTTGAAAGTAATATAAACTTGAAACTAATTTAAAAATTTTCAACACGTAAAAAAATTTCGGAGGGGGTTCGAACCCCCAAGACCCTCTTCCTGGATCCGCCACTAACTATCATGGATCGCTATAGTCTAGCTTCGCAGCTTTTTAAAAATAAATCAAAACTGAAACTGCTCTCGCATAACTCAATCTTTTCGCCCATCAAAATCTTCAATCGACGTAGTCCGCAAACTAGGTAGGGTCCGCCAGTAATTTAGAAATACCTACAGAAGCATGTTATCAGATACCCTAGTGATAAAAAAACACATCACGCGTATCCAAAAAATGAAGCATTGTGTCGATAACGTATAACTAGCTACATAGGCTCATTACTAGACTGCCTAAAGGAGAGATTGAATATCAATATGTTCAGAAGAATTATTGCAAAATGCCTGTTATACAACTTTATAGTATACACCGAATTTCTATCTCTCTCTGTTGAAAATGCTAGTACTCTAAAATCCGAAACAACCCAGCTCTAATTCATGATGTCTGCTAACTTTATTTCATTGGCCTTCTAAAGATTGCGCCTGTAACTGTAAACATTATATAATGGTACATAGTTGAATTTGGTTTTAAATTATTTAGTGAATGTAAAATCGCATTAATAAGTTCAATCAACTGATAATAATTCATCCTAATAATTTATTTTTCATACATAAATACTTCGTTGCCAACCCATACTACCGATAAGTCGTCCATCGAACCAAAAGAGCAGAGCAACATCATGAATTTCGAGTAAGTTCGAGTACCTTCGAAAACATTTCGAACCTCTTTCTCCACAGAGCACCTATCAACAGCAGCAGCGCTGCAGTAGTTTGTATCCATAACATTAAAATTTATTGCTTATCACATCTTTATAGACAGTACTTGCCACCCTTAATCCCATCAACACACTGAACCGAATCTGATCCTCCCATATCGGCAAGCAGGAAGCAGACAAACGGTGGCGGCGCTGAAGAGCGATTCGGGCTTTGCATACCAAACTAACAAACCCTGCCAACTGCACCCCCGGTCTTGTCTGTCATCCACCAGTTCAGCATACCTACTGGTGTGTAAAAGGGGCCGGAAGTGATGCGAGGAGCACACGTTGAAGGCCGGAGGAACCCCCAAAGGGTTCAAGTGGGTGGTGATGGCAAAACTTATTATCCGCAATCCTCTACGATGCTGTAAATTTACAATCATGCTACTTGCCTTCGGTTGTCGACTGCCGACTGTGTCGTGTCGAGTCTAGCCAAGGACGAGCTGGAGAAGTAACTGGTGGCGCCGCCGTATCATAATCCAAGGTGAAAAGGAGCACGCCGGAGAAAGATTTCCCCACCCGGGAAAGGAAATTAATATGAAAGCATTGCTTCGGAGTGAAACAGCCAACCAGCCAGCCTGTGGCAACCTGCTGAAGTTTCTTTCCTATTTCCGAAGGATATAGGACTTCATGGGTGCATTTTGAGATGGGAATAGCAAAGTTGCGTAATTAACACTTTCCTTCACAGCTACATGAATATTTAGCACCCGAGACGTGCATGCGATAGTTTGCTTTTCTCAAGCTTGGCATTGAAGGTAATTTAGTTTTCAATGTTTGTGAATTTTCGATTATGATACCTACTTATTGAATTATGGTAAGCTATTAAAGTTTACCAATAGAACTTGGTCAAAGAAGTCTCAAGTCGGATATTAGCTAATTTCGTTCAAAAATTTGTTGCATCTATTTTTAGTGAACTATGACATTGTGTTACGCAGCACAAAATCTCTCATGTTTGTAAAAGGAGAAGTAATTATAACCCAGATTGTAAAAATATCCAGTTGCAGCGAAGCCCCGCAGTTGCCGCCTCTCGAATTCCAATTAAACGTGGAAACATAATCCATGGAGCTCAAAATTACTATCGTAAAACCCGCTGAGGATTCAATTTACATGGAACCTATTCATACCGTGAAGCACCGTCGCGTCGTCGCTGCTTCACCGAAAAGGTGCATCTTCATTGTTTCAGCGAAATCTTGCTTAATTAAATTAAACCCGAATCCTTTCGTTTCGCCAGCCGATCCGCAAAGTTCGCTAATGCCATGTGAATGGTTTCGGGTAACAACAACAAAAAAGAACCACGAATCGGTAGCTGCCAGAGGAAAATTTATTCTTTTAATCACCACACATTCCATTTAATTGCTTTATAAATTCAGCGTGAAATTTTTCGCCTGAGAAGGCAAAAGCTTTCCTAGTACCCACCGTACTCTCTAGTTACCGGTTTGTCCGGTGCCAATTGGTCGCCTGATGCAGTTTTTTTTTGTCCGGGTCTTCCCTGGTACTCGCCACAAGATCCACAAACGGTGCGCAATCATGATAGGGCGGAGCTCGGAGAATGAGCAACGAAAACGCGTACTCGGCAGCAGGTGAAAACCGAAGCAGCACAAAAAAAAAATCCACGATCCGATGGAACCTGGAGCTTATCTGGAGTGGGTCCAAACTAAACCCGACAGCGATAAGCGATGGGCGCGGGGAATGCTGGGTCGGTGTGCCGACGAAAAAGTTTCACTAAAAAGACGGATGGTTTTTATAAAAGAGGAATTCCACCAAGATTCATCGAAAGATCTTTAAAGTTGTGACCTTCGATTCAAATAAATAAGCATTTTTCATATGCAAGCAGATAATTTTGACTCAAAAGCTATTTTTAAAAAGATGGAGGAGTATTTACACGCACCGTTTAAATAAACGAAATCTTAATTTTGTCTAGCAAAACTCTACAAGAATAAGTTTCCTTGCAAACAATATGCATTACAAAAAAGAGATAACATTTTTGAAAAAATCAAGACTGTTAAAAATTAAAACAACAAGACGTTAACCTGAAAGGAGATATTTTAAATGTGACTGGAGAAGCTGTCAGTAAAAGGTTTTCCAAGTAACTTTAAACATGTTCTGAAATTTCATACTATTTGGCAGACAAAAGCATAAATTAATTACAGAATATGATTTTTTGGCTGATATTTTTCATTGAAAGTTATTCTAAAACACAGTTTACTGTGACCGTTTCATTCATTCGTACGATGATTCTCGGACCGCTTAGACACTCTTCCTAATTCATGCAGTGTAACGATATATCGAATAGTGTAAAGTTTGATAAACTGCTTTCAATGTTATCATTTGTGCTTTTTAGAGGTTTTGGCGTTTTTTCGTTCATGCACGGCTGGCCGGCGTTACACTTTTGTCCAAGTAAGATAAACATAGGGTGGGGATCAATTGCTTCCGATTTGTTGCCTTTTCATAAGCTTAAAAAACAATCGCTTAAAAATCACTGCGTTTGTGCAAATGAAGTCATCGTAAATAGAGAATTTCATATTATTGATTTTTTCCGTGCCCGTTTAACCCAATTTCATAGCAATATGTATATGCGCGTACGTTCCTTTTAACACTGCTCATAAGATCTTTTGTTTGGGCCAACTTTTTTTGTGTGATTCCCCTCATTTCTGCTTTTGGATTAACTTCCTTAGGATGCTTCTAGAGGGTCTGCTTCATGATGGCCCAGCTTTTTTCAGTTGACAGCAATTCTGGTGTGTTCGGTGGATTAAGATCCTCTTTAGTCTTGCACTACTCCAGAACATCTTTAGAGTAAATGTACAATTCGGCCAGAAAAGCACGTGAGCTATCGAAAGTGGAAGTAGACGCTTTTGGAGTCATTTCTTCAATTACTTTGATCGTCCCGGTTTTCACGAACGGGGCTCAAAATTGTCAACAAATTAAAATTAATCAGTGCTTTCTCTTGGTCAAATGGTATTAAACATCGGGTTTTTTACCAAGAATCGCTATTGATTAACTTCGCGACTTTTTGAAAACAAATCAAAACTGAAATCGCTCCAACATAACTCAATCTCCTTGTCCCCCAAAATCTCAAATAACACTCGCCTTTCAGTAAGCGCAACTCCAGTTCAGTCCGCCCGTTCTTTAGAAATACCTACAGAAGCATGTTGTCAGATACCTTAGTGATAAAAAAAAGCTTCGAGTATATCCAAAACAAGAAACGTGGGCGCCAATATACAAAACATAAAAATCGTTGAATTTATCCTAACGCAAATTCACAAGCAGCCAACAGCACACACACGACGGACGCTGCAGTGTTCAACTTAATCCAAAATCCAAGTGGTATCAGTACCCAAAAAAATTTACTGTTGGCGGGCTAATATCACCGCTGCCAAGAATCCATAGCGTGTACCACCCATTGTACCGTCCGGACGTTATGAGGCTTGTTCATGACAAAATCTGAACACTTTAAAACACATAGATCTCTTGAAATATTCAACCAAAAAATTTAATATTTCTCACAGATATGGACATATGTCTGTTCTAAATCTGCGCAAACAACTTTTCTAACACGCGTTTCTTTCGATGCTATTTTGAAAGCGCTTTTTACTTATTAACGAATTATGTCTTTTTAGATAGAACAGGTGAATCTCCACATCTGCAAGAAAAGTTTTATTTTTTGGCTGAATGGTTTTTTTTTTTGGGAAAAGACGTAAATTCATTCATAAATAACAGTGATACTAGCATTTAAAATAGTGACGAAAAAATGTAACATCAAGAGATTGTAGATTTTAGAATGAAACGCTGCCCCAGAGAGTGCAGTAAGACATCTTTAATGCCAAAAGTTAAAGTAATTTGAAAGTAATGAATTTGATTTCGTGAACCCTTTAGTAACCATTGGCATTCCTTATCGTTGTAAGTTTATTCCAGAAAAATGCTTTGGTATAAAAAATAACTTTTCCACTGAAATACGAGTAGGAGGGGTTGCAGAAGAAAAGAGATTTTTATTGCTGTATTAAAAAAAATCAAAAGCTTGAGAAGTTCTAACCGATTTAGATAAACTGAATACACGAAAGCGCCATGAAAATATTTTTATAACCGTCTTTCTGGACTACTGAGCGTCGATGATTGAGTGGTAAACGTGACTGCTTCTCGTCCCAGTTAATCCGGGTTTTATCCATGATCGTTGCAATTTCATGAAATGAAAAATTACTGCTCACGTCAGCCGTTGGTCTCGGACCTCGCCGAATAGACACTGACACAACGATGTTCCATTGTGGCCAACATATCAGATTTTCCCTAATAAACCCTTCTTAGTAACCAGTCTATATGAAACCAACCACCCTTTTACGAAGGCATACCGCGTGTAAGTACCTGCGAAAGAAGTTGAGATCGACGGCGTTGTCAGCCAATTTATCCATAAACGGTGGAGAAATCTTCACCGAAAGCAACTAATGTAGCAGTTGCCGAATCGACGCGCTCAGAGTTCGACATTGAGCTAATTTTACCCAAAATTTCAACAGAAAATACAGTTATAAAATTTTTAAAGTGATACAATTTGATTCAAGTGGGTAGTATTACCCATACTACCCACACTATCCCAGTCATTCGTCAGCCCTGCTTTGGTGTGTGATTAACAATTATACGACCAGCAGTGCAGTAGTGCAACAGTGTTTTTTTTTCTTTGTGAGCCGCTTGGATACCGTTAAACAAAGTTAAGCACCACTATTTTATTACATTCCCCTTTCTTATATCTCCTAGTAGGATCGCGCGCTTCGTCCGACAATGATTCGCATCAAGGTGAGATGGATGTCGGAATAAAATCGACTCTCTGGCCGAAACTATACCCATGCTCTCAATCTGACCCTTCGTGATCTTTTTCCGGACCAAAGACACCTTTTTAAAACCTATAGGAGATTATTAGAGTCTTGACGGAACGATATTCGGTTGTGACAGAAATATCGAAAATTCGTCCTAATATGCTCAGTGTGGTGATAAATAATCTGATATTGCAGGCTACGAGCCATTTACGAAGGAATATATAATCTACGTTCCAGCAAACCAGGTCGAAATCGATGGCTTAGTTTCCGATTAGCGTTTGAATTGCGCGGATCTGCTGACACACGTGGTTGGCTGTTTTGAGGACCCTATACTTCTTCCAGTGAAGATACTGGAGGAAAATGATTGTATTCCACATCAATCGCAACTGAAAAGTAGCGGATCTATGTCAACTCAGACTCCTATCGGGTGACTTTCGCCAGGTCTATTATTTCCTCTTTCGCGGTTCATCTAACTGTTTACCTGTTTGTGCCAGTGACCACTAGCTGCATTAACTGCAAACAATTGCGATACACAACCACCTATTGTAGCAATAAAGTTTATTGTGGGAAATGCGGTGGGAATCATAAGGTTGTTTCCTGTAGAAGGAATGTCCAAAATTATCTCTACTTGCTTGAGCTTGAGCTTGCGCGACCACCCCTGGCTGCTACTCCGTTATCGATCGGGACTAGCTGAAGTTGCACAGGGAATCAGTAGATAATTATGCTTGGGATTAACGAAACATCTTTCAATGTGCAACTCCTGGTAATCCTGAAGTGTTTCTGATCAATACCGGCGCCGGCCAGGCCCGAACGTAGATCGCGGAAGGAAAGGGAAGGAATTGTTAGTCCGATACTTGCTTTTGCTAGAGGCCGTATATACACTGCGCACTCCACAAGTATCACGGGAGGAGGATATTTTTGTTAGTAGAGTATAGAAGTTGGATATACTTCTTCTTTACCGACGCCAGAGAGGTGATTCCACTACCTGGACTAGAATATCGATCTACCAATTTCATGGACCGGGGACCGACGGCTTTACTTCCCTTCCGAAGGAAGACGTGACCACAAATTTTTTCACCTCAGAAAAATCTCAACGACCTCGGCTGGAATTGAACCCAGGCCAACTGGAATGAGTGGCGGTCACGCTTACCACTCAACCCTTGGCGCCGTCTGGAATGTCCAAAATTATCTCTACTGTGGAGAAAGTCCACATGATCTCTCTACATGTTCCGTGTACAAACAGCGCGAGAGAGACTGAAGTGTTCCCCTCAGCGACGCTCTAATCGATTTTATGCAGGAATGGTAATGAGAGCTACCCCACCGACCACTACGAATATCTACACTAATTCGACAACAGACGAATGTGACTCTTATGATCCCCAGGAGGGAACATCTTCTGCTGTGCCTAGAAGTAATAGAAAAAGTAATAACTTTTCCTCTCCTTCACTTCGTTGTAAAGGCCAGAAGGAGTCCTTTCAAGGCCCTTTAGAAAAAACAGCGCGATGAAGTTATGGTGCAAACCCGAAGCAAGCAGCTGAAAAGTCACGGATTCCACTCACAGCTCGCTCGAGTGCTTTAGATTTATCCATCTGGCCGACATCGCTGCGGTTAGATTGCACGTAATTGCTAGATACAATCAATGCGTCCTATGACGAATACAATTCCACACGAGAGCTTCCTTCGGAGACAGACCACGGGTTTTTTGGCTGTCATAATTCTCAACACAGCGATTCAAACTCAGACTAAACGCGTATTAGATGCAAACTACCACGGATTGTCTTATACCCCGTTGTGGAGCAAAGAGTGTTCAGACATGGACGCGAAGATGTCCTTCGTATGCAAAGAATTCTTCGGAGCACCTGACAACTTCAGGAAGAATGCGACGTTAGAAGTGACAATGAGAAGTTTGATGAAAGCCAATAAATGCGGTAATTGGCGCTAGTTCGTCAGCGAGCTATCGAGAGAAACATCGATGAAACCCTTCTGAAGCATGGCTCGCGTATGCGAAATTGCAGCAATAGTGACAAAGACGCGACTTCTTCTTCTTTCAGTCTTCGAGCTTGTTGATAGCTCGAGTTGCCGGGACAGTGACTGACTCTATATGTCCTCGAAAGTGTGGCATATTCAAACAGCAAAACATTCAATTTTATCAAGAAAGTCTGCCCAGGCTGTACTCAGACACTAAATACTTTGCGTGTCGCTTCCCCCTCGGTATTGCGAACGAACCACCGTTTTCGATGGTAAACCTATTTCTGACTAGGTCTCCTGTCACACAACAATAAAACCTCGGTGTTAGATAGAAACAAATTCAACTTGTTGAAGAATCTGCTTAACTCTGCAAAAGCCGTTTTTTGAATTTATACTATAAGTTCCTTGAGGGAAACATTGTCCCTCATAACTGGAGGCAAGTCAAAATCATCGCTGCGTCAAAACCATGAAAAACAGCCTCCGATCGCAACTCGTATCGCCCGATTGGAATGCTGCTCTGCATCCGAAAGTTGTTTGAGACAATGATCCTAAAGAAAAAACTCGATACACACAAGCACTTCCGTAAGAGAATCAACCACGAGTCCAACAGATTAGCCGCTGAGGCTCTTCACATAAAGCTTGGCAGAGCTTAGGTAGGTTGCCCGTAGTTACACTTCGCGTTTGACCAAATGACTGAAAATGCAGCATAAATCAAAAAATTATGCTTGGGAATCAAAATTTTCTTAAAATGGTCAATAACGAGGCCGGCCACGACCAGTGCTGTTCTGTTTGTTCTCTAGAGACCGAGAATAACACTGCATCTCCACGACCATTATGGGATTGGTTGACAATATAATATATCATACTCAGTTGCGTTTCGGCTTCGCCTCATCAGAAACCGACACTAACTTATTGTCGGAATAGATTAGCGCCGATTATTAGTTAGTGTCGCTTTCTGATGAGGCGAAGCCGAAACGCAACTGAGTATGAAATAAGGATTTGTGCCCTCCTGTACAAAGACTGGTTTTACCAACAAATTTTTCACCCTTGTGAGAAATTTTGGTTTTTACCAAATTTTCCTCCTTAGGGTGAAATATAGCATAATATAATATAGACATGTACAAAAGTCGATCGCGACCAATTTCCGAGAATTTTTATCAGCCGGCCATCGGGAGCGTTGTATTTTTATTATACTTAAAAGATCATTTCCAGATTTATTTAGCTTGTTTTTTTTGTTGTAGTTAAGCCTTAGCTTGAGCATCCGGTTGCCAGTCCGGTACTGATCTGAACGGAATTTTTATATTCGCGAATATTTTTATAGAAATCAGGAAATGAACAAAATAGTCTCTAAAAGGTGGTAGTAAACAAACAGTACTGACAAAAAAACTATCAATTTTTTCGCGAAGAATGTACGAAACAATTTTGAGTGGCCTGAAATAACTATTTACTGTACCCAACGATTTACTTTGTATGACGGGCTCACTGGCAGTCTCACGTGCGCATCGTTTGTTCCCCTTCCCAATCCATTTGTTCCCTTTCATAAAATAATCCAAATAAAGGTTTTATTATTTCGTTTATAGAGATTTAACCTCAGGGTCATTTGCCTCTGTTTTTGGGTTAGACAGATTTCTTTTAGTAAAATATCTAACATTATGTGCTGGAAAGGAAATCGAACCCAGGTGAGATGAGTACAAGACAATCGATTAACCAACTACGCTATCCTTGCCCCTACTCTAAATAAGGTTCATTTACCTTAAAATAAAGAAATTTTTAATTTGGCATTCACTCGAACTCATTAAGGATGTCGAAATACAATTTTAAAAATAATATTTACATAGCTTAATTTTGAAGATTTCTTCATTGCAACTCTAAAATTGATTTCCTTACTTGGAGTAACTAGCGCCAAATTATGTAAGTGATGGATTGATTTTGTAGTCGTCCATATGCAGCGAGATTCTAATCCTAACACAGTCGATCTCGACAATGTGTACCCGGTCACGCAAAATAAGGCTCTTGCATCCGCCTTACTTTAAAATGATATCGATGCAACGTTTCTGATATGATGGAATTAGATAAAGAAAAGTTTGGTTAGATCCATTTTCACACACCAACTAAGAAGTGTACAATAAGGAAGACAGAGTCACAACTGTAGCTCTCATAATGAAGAAAATCCAAATACATCAACCAAAAGAAACAAGACAACAGCTTTGCAAAAGCACGGATGAATGCCACATATCTCTTAAAGAAAAGCGACGTGATTGAGCGATACCGAAATTGCTTCATTTCGGAGGATTGAAATCTCGACGTGCACTCACAAAACAACGTGCACAGAATAAAACAAACTGAAAAAAAAACTTATGGAATAGTGATATAGTTTTAGATTATTTTTATTTGAAGAACCAGTTGAAGAACTACTAACCTATCTTGTTAATCTAAGACGTATTGACCGGGAAGGATGTTGCCAAAATTAAGTTTTTTTTGTCTCTGTTGTTCTCTTGCTTATAGTTCTTCTACAATATAATAGCACTTACTCAATTTTATTAATTCACTGTTAATAGGGAAGACCGAAGAATAGAATCTGATGAGTATACGAGTAGACGAAATAATTAAACAATATTTGATAGCAGTTAAATCTAAATTTGAAGCAAATTAGCACAACAAAGTTTATATTTGACGGATAGCAATTGAAGAACTTTTGGAAGTTCATAAGTTAAATTTTTGTATTATTCAGAATTGAATAAAATAATGATTTGCTAAAGATTTTTTTATTCCTTAATAAATTGGATGTCTTGATACAATTCAAAATATTTTCAGCATTGTAATGCTTTTCCCGGAACTTACTTATAAATCGAAAACTTTTCCCTTGCGTTCTTTGAAATTATCTGAATTAAGTCTATTTAAAATGGTGAAGTTTTTCTCAGTACTTAAATCACTTGAAAAGTCTGTTATATTTTTGACTTTGAAGCACAGTATTATTTACATGGTGTAATTTTTATACTTGACCGATTTTTACGATTTTTCCTTAGTTGTCGTTGTTGTTGAATTATAAATTGTTCTGTTTAATTTTAAAGTCCTTTCTAAAATTAACCGCACAAACTGGGTTTAGATTGAATTGTGCATGGAATTTCCCCGTTAGAAACAAAGTAACATTATATATAAACGATTGCGGTTACGAGATTATTATTGGCACATTTTACTCGGGTTCACTTCTAACCAGAACATCCACAAAAAGAACATCGAAAATGCTGCTGCTGGAGCACGGGGCTGCTGGGGAAAAAACTATGTTTGTATAATCGTACCTGGCCTGCTACTGCTGGTATGCTTCCGGGCTGTCTTCGCCGACTCGGCGAGATATACGGTTCAAAGAGATTTATTTTATACAACATTCCAGCTATCGTTTTACACTATCATCGCTTTTATTATGGTTTTTTTATTCTTCCGGTCGTACCTAGACCTCATGCAGGCTTTGGGGTGGAACCCACATGATTAACGTTGGTACGTTCCTATTGATGACCCTATACACTGTCAAACCTCGCCCGACCGATTTTCCGGTTGGCCTGGATTCTGTTCAATTTCAATGAGTTTGCTTGTTTCAAGTTTGAAACAATACAATTGAATGAAATGATAAACTTGACATATTTAGTAAATCGAATTTTTATTTGACATGCTCAGAAAATTTAACTGTGTCAGCTTTCAGTGAGTCTTATAGGTTTTTTTGCGGACAAAAAAAAAATTTACTAGGAAAAAACCAAATGAGAAAAACTATTAAACTCGTCAAAATACCAGCCAGCAGTTAGCGTGATGTGACTCACTGGGTGAATAATTAAAATTGGTACAGTGAAAGGAACGGTTAAATTCGGCACAGCTCGGTTGCTAGCAGCGAATCCTTGTTTGATCATCGGTCTAATGATAACAGGACTGCAGGAAGCAATCTAGAATAACGAACTTGCTGTGTGTAGATTGTGGATGCTGGAGGAAAAGGACAGGAATGCTGGAATGCTCATTAATTCATCAAGGTCGATGAACTAAACCTTGTGGGGTCCTACGTGGAATAAATGTGTAAAAGCAGAATTCATGATTAATATTTTAACAGCATCGGAAAAGACAGAACCATATTGGTCAAACAAATAAGTCAAATGTGCCAAAAT
The DNA here is from genome assembly GCF_030247195.1 of Topomyia yanbarensis. Lineage (NCBI taxonomy): Eukaryota > Metazoa > Arthropoda > Insecta > Diptera > Culicidae > Topomyia > Topomyia yanbarensis. Next base: position 59,997,848 of record NC_080671.1, read on the forward strand.
GCAGAAACAACACAGTCAAGATCATCTAATATAACAAGTTCATTTTTTCACATTGTGTAATAGAACCACCAAAAATATTTTTATACTTGTTTCGATCCCTTAAAGTAATTTTAAAAGTTTGGAATGAAAAATCATTTCCTTAGAGAAAATATTACGTGATTAATAAATTTGCATTAAGTGATGTGATTTTTTATCAAACTTTGTATGGACATATCTACTTGACTACTAATTACTATTAATGTACTAATATACCATCTTAATCCTTGTGAAGCAGTGAAATGATTTTACATAAATTATAACATTGGAATAGTTATTACTAGAATTTGCATGACATTGAATGCAATAACTAATGTTGGTGAGACTTGACCAAGTGGCAATTAGCTGAAGAAAGATGCAAAATTCCTGATATTTAATATTTTTTGGTATCTACTGTTAATGTTAATCACGCCATACAAAAATTCAACCTCAAACATAAGTCTTTATATTTATAGTATTAGTATTAGTATTAGTATAGTATTAGTAAACAAAATTAGCAAAAGTAGGACTGAACATTAGAGTGGCTCGCGGTTGTATGGGAAAACTTCAAAATGATTTAAACTAGCGGACACAGCACTTTTTGAGTTCCTTTTGTGGTCCCAAATGCCTGTGCAAAATTTGGTAGCGGTTGGTTGCTTCCCGGGTTTGCGCATTGCGTTCAAAGTTTGCATGGGATTTTGTATGGGGAAATCAATTATTTTGCATTTTAATTAATAAAGATCCCTATTTCACTGATAATGAAAAAACAAGCTACATAAAACTATAGTTCAAACCTTGGTTAACAACTTTGCCGAAGACCGTAACTAGCTACGAGTTTTCAAAAAATAGTTATAACGATTTTAAAACTTATGGTAAAATCCAAATGCAGAAATTGATTAGTTTTTCCAACACTGCCGGTGCACCACCGACATCGACATTAAAAACTTAGATAAATGAGAATATATTCATCGCAGAGACTTGGTATCTTTGAATGAAATGTTCAGAATGAATTGCTGAATAGACGTAGTCAGAAAATGAAAAGAAGCGGGGGTGGGGGGGAGGCTTGTGTACTCCCCAGTCCCTTTTTAGATTGTTTTGTATAAGACAAAGAATCATTACGTCCTTGTAAAAGTCAACGACTAAACTTTCTTAATATTTTGATAGACCCAAATATGAATCATACTACAATCTTTGTTGTGGGAAAAAACATTTACAATATTTAGGATTTACACCTACAAATTTATGTTATTTTTGCTTGATGCAAAAACTAACTCAGGTCTGGAAATCGCGTTGGGTTCTAACTTCTAACCTGAAGTATATTGCTGGTCCACGAAGGTCACCTCTGTTTTGCGTGAACCTAACTCAATTTCATCAAAACACCCTTGTTTGAAGTAACTATCCTGGTTTCGTTCCTAGATTCTCAAACGAAAACTTCAATAAAAACAATTCCGAGACTTCAAGGAACCTAAGGATATGCATTTTTTTTTTAAATTCTGACTCTGAAGGCTAAGAAATAGGGTTTTAAAATATGTAAAACTTATAAACCGTTGTACCATTTTAAATGAGATAACAGTAGAGCCCTTAAATAGTAGCACTCAAACACGTAAGATTAATTTTTAATTCGACGGTACAAACCTGCGTTGAAGATGTGCTCCTTATGTTATACTAAACTATCTAAAATTTTTTTTTCATTTTCTGACTACGTCTGTGTTATTCAGCTATTTATTCTGAACATTTCATTCAAAGGTACCAAGTCTCTGCGATGAATATATTCTCATTTGTTCAAGTTTAAAGTATCGGTGTCGTGGTGTACTGACAGTGTTGGAAGAAATAATTAATTTCTGCATTTGGATTGAACCATAAGTTTTAAAATCGTTATAACTATTTTTTGAAAACTCGTAGCTAGTTACCGGTTTCGACAAAGTTGTTAACCAAGGTTTGAATTATCGTTTTTAAACCTGGTTTTTCATATTGAGTGAAATAGCGATCTTTATTAACGTAAATGCAAAATAATTGATTCCCCATATAAAATCCCATACAAACTTTAAACGCAATGCGCAAACCCGGGAAGCAACCGACCGCTCCCAAACTTTTCACAGGCATTTGGGACCACAAAAGGAACTCAAAAAGTGCTGTGCTGAAAAATGTCATTTTCGAGCCACTCTAGTGAACATGCAATGCAAGCAGTACAGTTAATCATTAAAAATAAATGCATTAAAAAGAAATTTATCAAATGCAACCTTTTTATATTTTTTACTGCTACCTAAGGATCTCGACAATATGGAAAAAATAATTGCAGTATGTTTTTATGTTAATATTTTTTGCAATATTTTTTTTTAAATTCTCTTGGTCAAGTCTCCCCACGCCCCCCCCCCCCCCCACCAAAAAAATCATGTTTGTTTACTAATTTTTGTTTACAAATTTTCGGCGAAATATTACCCGAGTCTCAGTTATCAAACGTCACTTTTACTGATATCTCAGCAGAAAAATTGTTAGCCGAGATCTCAGCTGTTGAGATTTCGGCAAAAGATGCGAAAAAGGCTGAGATTCGGTAGAAAAAATTAAGTGTGTATTCTGTACAATCAGGTGAAACAGTTCGGAACGGTCATTTATTATACATTCTATTGGAAATCATCTCTACTTTTCGAATTTTAAGGTCTTGATTTGTCCCTTTTTGTCCAGAGGAGTTAAAAATTGACATTTTTAAAAACATTTGACATGTAGAAGCATGGTGATTAGTGCAAAATAACTCAATAAAACGTAAACAAACCCTTTTTGTAGCGATTAAAAGTAGTTTAATCCAATTATCATGGTGCTGTAATTAATTTTAGATACATCTAATCGGTAAAAAAAGATTTATCATAAAAATGGTATTATGCTAATAAGAAAGGTTCGATGACACTGTATGGGAAAATCTGTCTCATCTTTTGACATTAAAAACGGGCTCAGCACCACACAATAACCTTAACATGTAATTTTTAGCCAGATTGGGCAACATTTTAAGTTTTGTCCGACTTTTGTTCGAAGACCCGCCACTGTGCGACACTTTGTTAACCCATTATAACCCAGGGGTTTCAAAAAGTGAGCCAAATGCAGTGATATCTTCAATTTCACCAAAAAATGTATCAAAGATTATGGGAAAAATAAATTCATCGCTTAAAATGGTTTTGAGAATGAAAATTTCTCGTGCAAAAAATTTCGTGCGCTTAAATAAAAACAATAAATTTTAATTTGGTTGACATATTTCTTCGGATTTTCTGATAAACAACACTTCTTTTACACCTGTAGGAACGTTTTGTCACATAATGGAACTATTAGCACGAATTCCAACAATAAAATTCAATTGAATGTATTGCTTACTTTTCAGCCGCCATTTGCCCCAACCATACACGGTTCAAAAATGTAAACAAAATTATAAAAAATGGCAGTTGTCTTGTTTCACAATGAAATATGAGGTGCAATGATCTCATTAGTGCAATAATAAAGCAGTCATATGCCAAAATTCTGCAGTAAATACGCGTTAAACGATGGATAGTTCTGCGTATGAAATTTCATACGCTAGGATATAATGGGTTAATGACATCACATTATTTATCCACTCAATGATTTTACAACAATCTTTTTCCTAAATTTATAGATAAAATTGCTCATCAACATTCAGTTTATGGATAGTGTTCATAAAACTGTGAATTAGGTCATGATTTTATAACCGTGTGTCCATTCGCATATACGCGTATGTTCTAGGGTGATTGCGTCAACCGTGATACTTAATTTTCAGTGAACGGTTCAATTGCTAGAAGAGAGTGAGTTCTCCCGTATCACTAGACTACCTGATCATGTCATCATGAAACGTGTTGCCTAGTGGATATGAGCCTCATTTTTTAGTTATTATTCCAGCTGAACTGATTCGAGTGACTGATTCGTGATTGCGCAAATACAGTCGTTTGTAGGTTCACTCTTAAGAACGCGTTTGTGAATTTATAAGTTCTAAAACATTTCCTTCGTCACCACTTCGTACGTGTGCTTGGGTGATCGCGAAGGGCCCGAGCGTTTGTATGTTAACGTGTTTGTCACGTGTGCTAGCGTGTATTTAACTTCGCTTGCATAAGTTCGATTTTTAACTGCGTGGCCATTCTCAAATTCGCGTGTATTCTTGAATGATCGCACGCGAACCGTGAATCTGATACTTAATTTTTATTGCATGGTCCAGATGCTACAAGATAGTAGATTTCCCCGTATCACTAAAGTTCCCGGTCATGTCGTCATGGAACGTGTTGTCTAGTGGAAATTTGCATCATTTTATTTTTTAATTGGTTCAACTGAAGGCACGTACCTAGGCTGCTAGGATCGAACGCAGAGATTTTCGGACGAAACCAATTCATTATCGTGCGAACATGGACGTTTGTATGTTCCCGCTCGAGGCTGCGTTTATAGATTTGTTAGTACTAAAATATTCACTTAATCACTCGGGTTCTTTTAATGTTTGCGAGATCGCGGGTGTGGTTATACCTGGACGAGGCTCAAGCGTTTGTATGTTAACGTGTTTGTCACGTCTGCCAGCGTATATTTAATTTCACGTGGATGAATTCGATTTTATAACCATATGTCCATTGGCATATTCGCGTGAGTTCTTAAATGATTTCGCAAACCGTGAATCTGATGTTCAATTTTTAGTATACGGTTCAGATACTAGAGGTGAGTTCCCTCATATTACTACAGTTACCGGCCATGTCACAATGGAACGTGATGGCTAGTGGATACGAGCGACATTTTTTGAGCTAAAATACTTTCAACCTTTCAATATAGGGGCTCCGTTTCAATAATTTCAGCCGAAATTTTACCCGAGTCTTTGAACGTTAATATCTACCGTTGTACTTAATGAAAAAATAAGTTTTTTGAGCTATCGCATTGGAAATATATACAATAATTTTTTGGCTAAGTGCGTAGTATATACAATTACTGAAAATAATATGAATAATACATTTTATGAAAGCATTAATTATCTACTCCATGATGGCCCGTAAAATTCTACCAAGCAGCGAGCGTTGTTGGGACTACCCCTTTGTCATCCAACAAAATGCGACACACGTGTAAAAACAGAACACATGAAAAAATTGTCAGTTTGCTTTCTGACCTCGTAGTAAGCAAACGTGCGCCAGATCAAACACTTCGGGGCAATATGCGTATTCTACGACTACTGCCAGCAATCATCCCAATGATGCACAGGCGCGCCAGTTTCATGCATACAATGATCACATACCACAGAAAAAGCAGAACGCTCTTTTCTTTGCACTGGAGATGGGGCAGATGGGCGTGAGAGATCCCGCTCTCTTGCTTTTTAAATTATGTGTGGCGTGTTCAGATAAATTCACCACGGCCTGCGCTCCAAAGTGCACTGCGTTAAATACACTACATTGCATTGGAGTGCGCTCTCTGGTTGGTTTTTCGCTGGCAAGCGGTGGTGCGGATGCGATTGACGATTTGATTAGCACTAGTTAGTGATGGGCATTTCGAAAAATAAAATTGATTTTGTTACATCGATTTTTTTTCTACAATGGAAATCGAAGCTAAATCGGACCAGGAAAGATCGAATAAAAAAAATCGATTTTTCATCTCAAAAATATCGATTGCAAGAAAATCGTATCTTTTTTAATGGGACTTTGAAAATAAAATCGATTTCACCAGATCGATTTTTTTAAGTTAACTATTGGGTCGAGAAGATCGGTGAAAAAATCAATGTTTCAAGACAAAAAGATCGATTTTGAAAAAATCACATCGACATCGCCCATTATTAGGTGGTTACTTTGTGTGAAGGAGATGAGACTGGCTTATTGGATGCTGATATTATAAGTTTCTGCTGATGAAATGATACGAATTGTTTTGCGTATTATCGTATATGCTGCTATAAACCCAGTTTTCTAACGATCCGTAGAACTAGATTAATTGTATAACAGGTGCATGTATGAAGGGATTTGTACATCCACGGGTTTATGTTCGACTTAATACCACAATGTTCTTTTACATATTTTGTTTGTGAATTTCGCGGCTCTAAGTTAAATACTTCATTGAAAGTATTGTCTTGGTACTACATTCGCTGTCAGTTCTTATTATACGTGACCATTGCAGAGTTATTGCGAGAATTCCACATTCATTTCAATAATCAGGGCCGATGGGTAATTAAAGTTAGTAAGGACAATAAGTGACCAACTCTGCAGAAAAAATCCGCACACTGTGCGAACGGTTTACTTGAGCGTGGTGAACGATTGCACTTCGTTGCGGTATGGTGTACGGATTTTTTCGTCAAAGTTGGTCAGCTTACATATAACATGAAATCACACTACTTGAATTTGTCTAAATGCCAGCAAATGTTATTTATTTATCATTAGTGACAATTTCATTCTATTAGAATTTTGTCATACAATGCTGACCGGGAATGGGTGATTCACGCGCGCCGATACATTAATCGTACCTTAATTAATCCAATCCGCTCTTCAAGAATGAATCGAATGCGAACAACGAATCCTAAGGAATAAATTACCCACTATTCTATCATATGCGCCAGTTCTACATCGATTCCCTGGCCCAACTGTTACAGATACTCAGAAGAACACATATATAGATAGATATACGACTAGCACATAATAATTGTACACTAATACTAAAAACTACAATTATTACTACAATTACAATGGGCTTCTAATTTTATATTTCTTTAATGATTTATCCTCAGTTTTGGCTGGTGCAAAGTATGAAAAAACACAAAACATAAAAAGGCAAGCCCTCTCGGTCCCCTCGATGCACTACTATCGAGGCGTAATGCAATAACCATCTTAAAGCAATTGTCTGTCAGACGTTCTTTAAAAGTGTTGCATGAAATATGCTTAATGATGTTTGCAGTAGCATCACACCCATCATCCTAGGAAAGGAGAAGCTTAATCATATTGTGTCCAAAAAAAGCCTCATTTTATCCCCCAAAACTCTTGTGAAGTGACTAAACACAATAAGAGAAAGTCCAAAAAATTGCATACAATTAGCCTGCCAGTAGCACTTGTGCCAGAAAATTTAAATATTTTATCATTCGTAAGAGCACCAATCGGTTTCTGCTTGATAATATTTTCCAAAAAAATTAGATCGTTTCGTGGTCTTCCAGACTTTGTTTTGTTGTCAAATTTCCTGTGAAAAACATATTAATTTATTTTTAGGAGGCAATGGGCGACTCTTGGAGGAATTATTTTGTGAAAATCAATTTGTCCATATGAAATCGCTTGTAAACCATGGGCGCAAAAATATTGTCTCACCGATTGATCTAAGAATCCGCACAGTTGCACCCAAATGGTATCCAAAAAATTGCTCGAAGCAGGAATCTAATTTTTGTTCCACCCTGAAACTTATATGCACGATTAAATTCTGCTTCAAGAATTTGCAATATCCTTGAAACTTGTGTGTCACATAGGAACGATATTTTAATCTAGTACCCAATTAAAACGCCCCTTCAATAGATAGAAACCGAAATGTTCTGAGCAATTGCCAATTTCACGGCAATAATACTACATAATCAGCATTCAAATTAGCCAAACTGCTTCCCAAGGCATCGTTCAATCGCTCTAGACTATAGTCCTGTATGTACGTACGGATTCGAATCTTCAATGTTTAATGTTCTGCTTTGGTATCCCCTTTGGCGCAGGAGGACAGCACCAACCGAAATGGGGGATCGAAGTCAATAATTCAAAATAAATTGTGACAATTTTATTACGTCAATTATGACAAACGAGCGCAAGGCATGTAGTATTGCATAGAGGAACAAAAATTGGTCCGCTTCGTTTCCTAATCAGAAAAGGAGGAACGAAATTTGGATGGTGGAGCTGTGGGAGAGACAGAACATTTGCATGAATTTCCGTGTCTCCGAATATTTATTGCCATTTTCTTCATTCGATTCGAACGTCTCGGGGTTTATAACGTCGATTCAGGGCAAATGCTTTTTCCAAAGAGGCGTATTTATTACCATGAATTGTATTATGGTTGATGATATTTGCGGAAATGAATTCTAGAGAGAGCACTCATTCCATTTACATGTCGATAAAAGATCCGTCTCAATTTTTTATTTCATGTGCTATATTGTTTCCTAGGAAGAAAATCTGGTGAATCCCATTTTGGGTATGACACAATACCTATAAATTATTAAGCCATTAATAGCGTTTTAACTTCGTCTCATCAGTAACCCTATCTTGCTTTGCACAAGTTTGATGCTGAATCAACAATCCACAAACTTGTGATTACGGCGCAAACAACTGGTCTACAGCGATGTTTCGAGACAGAAGTTTGCTTCGTACACTACATCCTAAATATGTGTTACGTTTTGGTTTTAGTGTCTATTTGGTGCTAAGTCAGTGTCCAATACTGATGAGACGAAGTCGTAAGCAATCAATCACTCAAAAAACTTTCAACCGACACTTATGGTACATTCGTTTATCGCAGTTCACTACACTAATGTAGTCGGTGCTAGACTCATTCAAACTTGGGAGTAATCACGGTATAGGAATAAAGTCACTAGTCCCATGATCCCAGTCATCGCATGTTTCATCAACGACTAGAAAATTGTTTTAGTGTCGCAACAGAAGTCCAAATTTTCCATTAACAATTTTTAACGGTACTTTCGCTCTCGATAAACTTTGATTGATTTTCAAATGGCGGAACAATAAATAACCCTAATTAGCAAGAAAATTCAGTAGCAGTAAACGACTTTCAAATTCCATCACAATTGATTACCGCTCCCTTCCATCCAGCGAAACGACACCAGCAGGAAAACGTTTCGCAAATTGCTCGCCCAGCAGCACTTGAACGCGAGAATTTTAGTCATCCATTTCGAAGCTAAATTATTCATTAGCAGGCTAACTCAACCAACCTCTCGGCTCCAATGACTATCCTGGAAGCATGACGGTAGATCGTTTCCCAAATGATTCAAGCTTTGGCTCAATTAAAAATTCCGACTGAAGTCAGTCTCTTGTTGGTAGCCGGATTTGTCGCTTTTTTTCATGAGCTGTCAAAGATCCCCCTCCCTTCCACCCACGCGAAAAGGGTACGCAGTTTTCCACTGACTTCTAGGAAAAGTTTTCACTCGCCGTTACTTTGAGTCAGATTAATCAATTTTTGATAATAAGGGACCTCTGTATTTTCTCCACTTTAGCAAAGGATTTCGTTCAACGGCAGATGTAACTGGGTTAATTGAATTTCCCAAACAGGACACATCATAACCGAAGATTGTAATCGAATTATACTATAGTGTTCCAAAGATGTAACCGGCTTCCGTCCTTTACGTGTGCGTGTGTTCGAACCATTCTGACGACGTGGTCATCTAGTTATGCCGTCGAACCAACAAAGCTGCGTGACGTTTGGCCTTTCGTTACTAATTGAATTTTGGCTTTTATCGACCTTGTCAGTTTCGTTGTGTTGGCTGAATTAGCTTTTCCTGCTTCATTGAAAGCCTGCCCACTCGCCCCGTTGTTGGTTGTGGTTTGATGGAATGCCAAATGATGATAAGTCAGACCGGTAGCATGACATGACATGGGAAGTGGAATTAAGAACGGGTTCGGCGAAGATTTACTTTTTTTTCGTTAGATATAATTCGGAACTTTCTGCGGGAATACATGTATGATTGACTATACACATTTAAGCTACGTTGAAGGTGTGGATTGATGCTTATTTTATTGAAATTACAAGTTCTTCGGGTGTATTACCGAAAAGTATAATCTATTACCAAAAAATTAAACAGAATCTTCTCAAAAATAATATAAATTTATCCGTCGAAATTTGAAGGTACGTCAATCCAATTGTTAAGTATGAAACTAACTAAATTAGTTATGGAATTTGCGTTTCGAATGTGTCTCATCAGAATCCTACACTAACTTAGTGACAACCAAGCTAGCGCCAGATTGGAGCTAGCGTCAATGTTTTACAAATTTTACAAAATCAAGGCAGTCTTGATATTTTTTCGCGAACTATTTCACGAATCTCGTAATATTATTCATGGATACATTCATGCCTCGAGGAGTTTATTGTGATTCCTAGTATATTATTAGTCCACGAAATAATAAAATTATCGTCATTCGTAAACTAATTCATGATTCCTAATATACTAGTCGACTCGACATTCGTGTTTATTAAATAGTTCCCAAAATAAAAAAAAAGTTCTTGCATTCGTGAACTAGTTCTTTTTTTCATTTGCGATCTATCTTGAAAAACTATTTAATTTATAAGATATTCCTACTTTAGTTGCTTTAAAACAAGTCGGTACATGGTTTTGAAATTTTCTCGTGAATTTTTGCACAAAATTTGGATCATTATTCATGGATTCAATTTCGTTTCGTGAACTGTTTTGTGGATTACAACGTAGTGCCCAGCTGTTAGTGATCAGTCATCAGTACGAGGAGTAGATATAAGAAAACTATTACGACCTCGAACTAGAAATAGGCGACGTCGACACGATTTTTTCAAAATCGATCTTTTTGTTTCGATACATCGATTTTTCGCGTCCGATCTTTTCGGCCTGATTTTTTATAACATCGGTTTTGTTGATTAACAAAAAAACCGATCTGGTGAATTAGGTTTTTCTTTCGAAATTACAATTGAAAAATATACAATTTTCTTACAATCGAGAATTGATTTTCATTCGATCTTTCCCGGTTCGATATTTGACAAAATCGACTATCTTAATACTAGGAATGCAGTTGCAAAAGATAAGTTTAATAAGTTGTTTATGAAAATTTTTACAGCTATGTTAAAACTAAGAATGCAGTTTGATATACGAGAAGGGGAACAAGTTTTTATGAGAAATTTAATAGCTATCTTAAAACTATGATGTTTATGATAAAATTGAAGGAACAATCCCTCCATGCATATAAGATTTTATGGTCACCGCAACATGTTTATTTCATGGACTTGTTGATTTTTCTCGGTGAAAATGAAAACTCCAAATTTTCCCATTACTACACGTAACGTTTCGGCTTACTGCTCTTCAGCCATCGTCGGACGCCTACAAACATTTATTTAGCATTAACGTTAACATCAATTTGTTCACAAAAAAATATACAAAGCTAGCATTCACAAATTAAACACAATTTACAATTAACTCACATAAACTTATATCACGCATCTCCATTCACTCTCGTTCACTCTCCACCGCTAGGCGGGCGATCACTCTTCGACTGTCTGCGTTCCTCGCTATTCCAACACTGTCGAAGCTTGGTGACCAGACCGTCGTATGTTGTGCAGAACGTTCCACATTCTCTTTGTAGGTTCACCGTTTTTTCCTCGCCGAGGATTTTGATGTGAAACATCTCTGCAGTTAGTCTGCTCTCCTGGTTTTCGATTCTTTCCAGTATCCGGGTGTTGGCGAAATCGAAGATGTGTCCTTCTTGCAATGTGTGTTGGGCTAAACCAGTTCTCGCATCTTTTTTCTTCGTGTCGTTCTTGTGCTCCGCTACTCTCGTTTCCAGCCTTCTCCCCGTTTATCCTACATACGTTTTGCCATCGCCTGTTCCACACGGAATCGAATACACCACGTTTTTCTGTTTCCCTGGTGGGATCGGATCTTTCAGTTTGGAGAAAATTCTGTTTTTTATTTTATCTTTTGGCTTGAAAGCAAGTTTTGCGTCGTGTTTTCTCAGAATTTTCTCTAGTTTTTCACTGAGTCCCGGGACGTATGGCACAGCTATATATGCCATTTCAGCAGTCGCATCTTTATTCTGCTGTAGGCCATTATAGTGTCTATGGACCCGATCTTTCAGAATTTTGCGAACAAACCAGTAGGGGTAATGGTTTATTCGCAATATCTTTTTGGCTGTTTCGATTGCCGCTGGTCGGTTTTTACAGTCGGAGAGCTTAACTGCTCGATCTACGAGTGCAATTGCCGTGTTGCATTTATGCGAATAGGGACTCTCTGAATTGAAATCCAGATATCTACCATCCGCTTGTTTCGGTAGCCAAAATCTTTCGATGCGATCATGGTTTCTGGTTAGCATCATGTCAAGAAATCTCAATTTTCCGTTGTCATCCTCTTCAATGGTGAACTGGAGTTTACTGTGGAAATTGTTGTACGAGTCTAAGATTTCTTGAATGTGCTCCCTTTCGCCCACACAGAAGCAATCGTCTACGTACCGACGGTACATCATTAGAGGTATTTGTTTTCTCTCTAATGATGCTATGCACTTCTGTTCCAATCGCTCCATCACCACATTCGCAATGACTGGTGAGAGTGGAGAGCCCATAGGGACGCCGAAAGTCTGTGCATATATTACACCCCGATGTACGAAAAACGTCGATTCCAACACAAGCTTAACCGCCTCCATGAAACTGTGTTGATCGATGCTTGTGTGTTTCTCTACCTCTTCCCATCTCTCGTTCAAGCAGTCCAGGGCAAAATCAACAGGCACGTTCGTGTACAACGACGTCACATCCAGAGAGAAAAGAACTACATCTTCGGTGATCTGTGTTCCTGTTATTTGATCAGCGAACTCAAAACTATTTTTAATGTGGTACTCAGTTTTTCCTACTATATTTCCAATCACTCCAGATAGAAATTGGGCCACATTGTACGTTGCTGATCCAATCGTCGAAACCACCGGGCGGAGAGGTCTGTCCTGTTTGTGTATTTTTGGCAAACCATAGACTCTTGGTGGATTACAACTGGATATTTTTATCTTCCGGTGTGTGCGCGCGTCGATGTACTTGCTATCGCGCCACCCATCCACCAATACACCGATTTTCTTCAGGACTTTCGATGTGGGGTCCGATTTCAGTTGTTTGTACGTGCTTTCATCACTCAGAAGGTCCTCCATTTTCTGTTCGTACTCCTCAGATGCAATGATGACGGTTTTTTTCCCTTGTCCGCTTTGGTGATAACCAGATTGGGGTTTTCTGCCAAGAATTTCTTACTTTTGCATATGTCCTTGCTTATCCATTCATTTTCGCAGTGTCTAGGTTGTTTTTTGAAATTCATGTAATTTATCATGGCAGTGGAAACCTCTGTTCTGATTTCATCTGCGTTTTCTTTACGTTTCACCGTTTTTTCCAATTCCGAAATCATTTCAACGTAGGGGATGTGGTTGTTATTCTGAACATTGAAATTCGGACCCAGTTTCAACGTTCTCTCCAGAAAATCCGGGATTTGTGTATTGGTGGTGTTTTCTATCCACTGTCCACCGCGAGTGAGAGTCGCAATTCTCCTGTTTTTCAGTGTCTCGATCTTACGTGTCTCTCTCGTTTTACAGGAGTTATGTACCACCACAGTCTTGTTCTCCACCTTTTGTAAATTGTTCCACCTTTTGTAAATTGTGTTTAATTTGTGAATGCTAGCTTTGTAATTTTTTGTGAACAAATTGATGTTAACGTTAATGCTAAATAAATGTTTGTAGGCGTCCGACGATGGCTGAAGAGCAGTAAGCCGAAACGTTACGTGTAGTAATGGGAAAATTTGGAGTTTTCATTTTCACCGAGAAAAATCAACAAGTCCATGAAATAATCCCTCGATGCTTCAACATGGCCAAGCGGACTTCTATTCAGGGAATTTGTGGAACAGCCTAAAAACCGTGCTTCGACTGTAACGACAATCCCTTTAGCCAACGTAGCAGAGACGAATCAAACATCTTCAGTGCAGCTGCGGATCCGCGACAACCAATAACAAGCAATGCGGAAGCCCCCGCGCCTCTCGACCGAAATGTGCTTTCCGTTAATACCCCTCTTCAAAATTGTTCCGGTCCGGTTCCGGCTTCCAGCCTGCTATCCCAGGCGAGTATAATCATATTTTTGAAACTGCTGTTCCTGACTATTTCTCGCATTCCAGTCGTGCTGCTTCTAACAACCTCCGCATATATTATCAGAATGTGCGCGGATTAAGGAGCAAGATCGACCCATTCTTTTTGGCTGTTTCGGAAGCTGAGTACGACATAATTGTTCTAACGGAAACGTGGCTGAATGAGCAAATCTATTCCGCACAACTTTTTGGACATCAGTACGCCGTATTCAGAACTGATCGGTCCCACTTGAACGGCGGAGGATTTTTGGTGGCAGTATCACTGAAATTAAATTCCTACATTGATCCCGCAACCATTTCTAATACCCTTGAATAGCTGTGGGTTATTGTTGATTTACCGCAAAATACACTCAGCATCGGCGTTATATACCTGCCACCAGACCGAAGATTCGGCGCGTTGAGTATTAATGATCGCTTAGAATCATTGGGGTCAGTGTCATCCCGATTTGGCATCCATATCTCCGCCATTCTGTTTGGCGACTATAACCAGTCAAACCTGCAATGGCGTTTTCCTGAGAGAGACTTACCGTTCATTGGCCCGCTGCTCTCGCATATGCCGGCCGGCAGCTGCGCTCTTATCGACGGGTTCAACTTACAAGCATTCACCCAGATTAACACCATATTGAATCGGAACGAACGCCTTTTGGATCTTGTTCTTGCAAATGATACTGCTTTACCAGTCACTACCGTGTCCTCGCCCATCGAACCGTTAATTAATCTCGATGCTGATCACCCTGCTCTTACTGCTACCTTTAGTATGCCCACACAAATTGTTTTTGAAGAGGCTACTGCTACGAATTCTTTGGACTTTCACCGAGCCGATTACGCCACATTGAATGCTATGTTATCTATCATCAATTGGCACTTCATTGAATCGTCCACCTGCATTGATGAGGCAGTAGAACATTTTAGCGCCATTGTGGAGAATGCTGTCTTAAGTGTTGTTCCAGCTAAACCACCCCCGCAAAAACCACCGTGGTCGAATCAACGATTACGTGCGCTCAAGCGAGTACGATCGGCTGCGCTTCGGAAATATTGCAGTTCTCATTCGCCCTATTTTAAACAACAGTTGAACATCACAAGCAAGCGGTATCGTCACTACAACCACTACCTCTACAATCGACATGTGAAGCGCACAGAACACAACCTTCGTCGCAACCCCAAACTTTTTTGGTCGGTCGTCAACTCAAAGCGAAAGGAAACTGGCCTGCCTCGCACCATGTTTTTGGAAAATGCAACTGCCTGCAACGAAAGCGAGAAGTGCAATTTGTTCGCAGAACATTTTAAGCAGGTATTCCACGATAGTTCCGCCACTTCGATGCAGATAGAAGAATAAAATGCCACGTGACGTGTTCGAGTACAATATTCCGCATATAACTGAAAGCATGGTAGCCACTGCCATGCAAAAATTGAAGTTATCATTTGTTGCTGGCCCTGATGGTATACCGTCATCCGTGCTAAAGCGATGTGCACTCGCTTTCTGTAATCCGCTGGCTAGGCTGTTTAATCTCTCGGTTCAGCAATGTGAGTTCCCTGCACGCTGGAAATTTTCCTACTTATTTCCAGTTCTAAAAAAGGTGACAAACGCAATGTCTCTAATTATCGTGGAATTACTTCTCTGTGTGCCTGCTCAAAGTTATTCGAAATAATCGTGAACGACACTCTGTTCGCCAGCTGTAAAAGTTATGTTGACAGTGAACGCGCTCCGTATCCACCAACCTTATGCAGTTTTTCTCGAACTGTTTACGGAACATGGATGCTGGGTGGCACATAGATACGGCGTATATGGATCTCAAAGTCAGCATTCGATTGAGCGACTCGGCGTCTCACCGTTGGGTGTTACTTGGTTCAGATCATATCTGACAAACCGTTCTGTACAGGTCCGAATCGGCTCGACAACTTCGGAATCGTTCACAAACCGGTCCGGAGTTCCACAAGGCAGCAACCTCGGTCCGCTACTGTTTTCAATTTTTATAAACGATGTCGCATCGCTACTACCATCGGACTGTCGTCTGTTTTATGCAGACGATACGAAAATCTTTAAAATAATTAAATGACTTCTCGACTGCCTGGAGTTACAAAGAATGCTGCATCTTTTTGAGGAATGGTGCACAAAAAACTTTATGGGCTTAAGTATTGCAAAATGCAGCATAATTTCCTTCCATCGGAAAACTCTGCCCATTATTTATGATTATCAAATCTGTGGCTGCTCTTTTACTAGGACAGAATGCATTAAGGATCTTGGCGTTTCTTTAGATCGTGAAATGACCTTCAGACTCCACTATGACGATATCTTGTCAAAAGACAACCAGCAATTGGGTTTCATCTTTAAAATTTCTAGGGAGTTTCGTGATCCGTTTTGTTTAAAATCATTATACTGCTCGCTTGTACGCTCATTGCTGGAATCCAATGCCGTAGTATGGAGCCCTTACCATGCAAACTGGATCGCCAGGATTGAAGGCGTTCAACGAAAATTCGTAAAGTACGCTTTGCGGTTTCTGCCGTGGCGAGACCCAATAAACTTGCCGCCATACGAGGAACGCTGTCGTCTGTTAGACATCGAGCCGCTGGAGGTACAAAGGAGCACCTCACAGGGATTATTCGCTGCAAAGCTATTGACAGGTGATATTGACAGCTCTGCTCTGCTTACTCAGCTGAATTTGTACGCTCCTGAGAGACAACTTCGTCGTCGTAACTTTTTGTTCCTAGAGTCATAAAATACACAGTACGGACAGCACGATCCGCTTCGATTCGTTTGCTCGCGATTCAACGAACTTGCTGATTTCTTCGATTTTAATGTGTCGACTAATGTGTTTCGTCAACGAGTACTTGATAGTTTTCGTGTTGTTCGTAATGTTTAAATTTTTGATTAGTTTTAACCTTTAGTTTTAGGTTTTCATTAAGACAATCTATGTCAGATTAAATTATACCAAACAAATAAACAAAATAAACAAAAATACAGCTATCTTAACAATAGGAATGGTGAGCGTAGCGTAGTTGGTAAATCGATTGCCTTGTACGCAGCGCACCTGGGTTCGAGTCCCGACCCCGCACATAGGATTAGATATTTTTCATAAGAAATTTTTCTAACCCAAAGAGGCGAACGACCTTAAGGTTAAAACCTCTATAATCGAAATAAAAAAAACACTAGGAATACAGAATGCAAATTTGGTTTATTTCCAACATAGGTGTTGCAGCAGTTATATCAAGGACAGAAGAGAGTGGACGGACATGGGGACAGACAGACATCAAGACCCGGGTTGATGGGTGAGGTTTATCGGACATGCGGAGAATCGGATCGCTCTCATTTCAAATTGTGTGGTAAGGGCGACGGCGGTCACATAGTGGCACTCTAGTGCAGATCGGATTCACAAAGCAGAACAGGGAACTTCTAAAAACGAGAAATAAAAGAGAGTGGCTAAATTGTGATATTCATTGTTTATATGAAAATAAAAATAAGGGATATATAGGAGAGATCGCGATTTGCCAGCATATCCCGAACTGGAATATTGGGTGGCCTACCTCGGGTCCGAAGTAAATCCTTCAAATGAAACCTGGCGTCACAATACCCGACGCATACCCAGACAACGTGCTCGATGTCGTGATAGCCCTCGTCACAAGCGCACAGACTACTCTCCGCAAACCCAATACGCCGCAAATGCGCATCCAACGTGTAGTACCATTACTTATTTGGTAGGCAAACCAAAAATATTGCTGAATGCTAAAAATATTTCGCATCATGTTCACAAAACCACGAGATACCCCGGATCAGTTATGCTTTAATGATCCAGTTTATCTTTGAACGTAACCCCGCTTCAAAAAGTTGATAGCGAATTCAAGAATAAAATATAACGATAACGTGCATAGAAATTACGGAAATCGCGACTAAGCTCACAAATTAATTTACTCCACGCGTATAATCTCGGAGCCAGACTTAAAAATATTCAAATTCATTGAATGAAAATTGATCATTTTCAGCCGCATTCATTTTCAACCGTCCATTATACCAAACGTATATTATGCCAATCGTCCATTATGCCTAACGTACATTATGCCTAACGTATTTATGCCAAAGGTCGCGCACCCGATTTGTTGCTGCACGGTCGCTTCGTGTGATAATCGGAGACGAAAGAAAATCTGCATGGATGAATGGGCGCTTTGTTCATTTGACGTTTTCAGCTGCGTCACTGAAAATGAACGTTCAGTGACGCAGCTGAAAACGTCAAATGAACAAAGCGCCCATTCATCCATGCAGATTTTCTTTCGTCTCCGATTATCACACGAAGCGACCGTGCAGCAACGAATCGGGTGCGCGACCTTTGGCATAAATACGTTGGGCATAATGTACGTTAGGCATAATGGACGATTGGCATAATATACGTTTGGTATAATGGACGGTTGGCATAATGGAAGTTAGGCATAATTCACAAAAATTTAAAAGTAATTGTGAGGCTTTCGTTATTATAGAGATATCAATCCTTTTTCGTTTAACGGAGACTCCAAAATGAAAAATACCATGCGACATATTTATCCCTTGTAAGTGTAGGGTTTTTTTTCTATTTTTTCCGTGGACGAGATGAAGAAAGTATCCCTTGATTTAACCCTAGAACGTTGCACTGGGGTACAAATGTAACCCACGCCTTCTTTGGAGCCGTGTGAAAACGAGAATTCGAGGAATAAATCGTTTTCATTTTTTTCTGATTTTTATTGTTTTATTGTTTATTTTTTATAGTTTTTCAAAGCAATGGCTCGCAAGTATAATTTGCGCACAATAACTGCTGTAACAGTAACATTGCATGTTACCAATGTATTACTGGTCAGAAATATTTTTTTCATTTCAATAAACACCCCACTTCCTGGTATTTTCCAAAACCCAATTTTTAAACTTTCACTCTTCAAAATAATTTCACTTTTTTAAAAATATCGAAATTCCATTTTATACCCATTCAAAACCATTGTTTCAACCTTTAGAATCATTTGATTTTTTTCAAATCGGTTGAAAATTAAAAAAGTTATAGTAATTTTCGTGAAAAAAATCAAAACCGCGATTTTTTCACTTCTTATTTTGTTCAAATCAATTTATGTATCATTGATTCAATAATATCCGTATTTTCCCTTACACAGCTGTTTTCGCAATTAAAAAATGAAGAAAATTATGTATTATACATTTCTTTTGTTTGCATTTTTACCTGCGAAAATTGCGATCAAACGCGTGGGGGTACATTTGTACCCCAGTGCAACGTTCTAGGAAAACGCAAGTGCAACGTTCTACGGTTAAGTCAACAGTTTGGTACAGACATGTTTCAAACAGTCTACTTTCTACTTCTGCCCAAGTCAGACGTACAATCGAACCAAGTGAACAACAACTAGCAACCTCTCCATGTAGTGTGCATTGTCTCGAGAACAAAGGAAACTTTTAATTTATTCTTGCCATCATGACTAAAGTTGACGAAAAATCTCTGCTCCGACCCAACACAGCGGTCGTTGACTTTAAATTCTGTTCAATAAGATTGAGTTTTCGTGAAGTGGAATAGCTGCTGAAGGTGAAGATGCAGCTAAAGCTCAAGTAGGTTATGTATCTACAGTATCATCATCTTCGCAATGTAGTGCTCATATCATTCAACACGTTAGCACAAGCCGAACGTTTCGTTTTGCAGAACAACTTGAAGCACGTGGCTGAAAGTGATAAAGTTGGAATTAAGATTCCCGTTTATATAGAAAAAGACTATGTAGATGTAAAATTACATGACCTATCACCACGTACCCCTCCTGATCTAATTGCAAAATACATGTCGCAATACGGAGAAGTAGAATCCGTTACACGTGATACGTGGAGAAATTTCTTCCCGGGTACACCTAACGGTGTTCTTGTGGTGAGGATGCGGATCGAAAGACTTATCCCCTCCCACTTGACTATAAAACTCAAAACCCACGAAGCTACTATTAATCAAACTACGTTATGCACCCATGAGGGGTAAACACCTACGTGCAAGTATTGTAATCAGACAGCGCACCACGGGCAACCTTGCGCGGAAGATACAGAGGAGAATGCATCTCTACCGATTACCGACGCATCCACGGCAAACCAACCCAAAAAAGAATTTTCAATACCAATACCTGAACCACAAACGGTTGCCAAATTTGTGGCAGCTGTTCAGTCCATATTGACAACTGCCAAAGCAGCATCCAGCACCCCTGAAACAACTGTAAGTAACATCGGTGATGAAGATAATAAGAATGACGACGGATTTACATTGGTCACCCGTAAGTGCAAGAAGCAGGAAAGAATATCTGGTCGCGAGCAGCAAGGCACTTTTAACGATGATGACCTTGATGTGGAGGACAGGAGAGAATTAAACGGTCTCCATGACGCAGTAGGCAAGCCGCGAAAGAAGGTCTCCGCTCGCAATAAAAAGTTGCGCGCACGAGATCCAACGGACAAACAATAATATTTGTTTTTTTTTTATTTTTTACATATTGTAAACACATAAAAGATCCACGGCTCCGTTAAGCTACCGCTATGAGTCATGTCAAATAAACGAATTAAAAAAAAACATGTTTCAAGCCTATTATATATAGCCAATACAGTTCGATTCAAATATTTAAGAAAACCAAATAATGAAAAAACATTAAGCTTTGCAATGTTATACACAGCATCAGCCTTAGGCAATAGATTTTACATTTGTGACGATACCTTTTTCGTTTCGGTACCTCGTCACAGTACACAAATGAACTCTCCCTGGTATCAGACAGTTTCTGTAGTTCTATTTCGATGGCCTCTAGACTATAATAATTGATCTTAATAATATAGGAGATAATCAATATTGAAGCAGCAATATTCTTATATTCGTTGAATAAATAATGAAATCCATCATTCTTTCTTTCATGAGCTGTTCTTCAATAGCACATATTTTCTTCTTGGACAATTGCACCATACATGTATGTAAAAGCTAATCCAAATTGATGTGCGTTATTCATACATTAAGGGGTTATATACAAAGTTGTGACGATAAAATGAGCTAAGTTCGGGATTTTTTAGAGGGATTTTATTTGAAAATACGAAAGACAGTTCGTTAGGAGTACTATCAAAGATAGAAAAAACAAGATGAATTACAATTTTTTTTACAAAATTCAAAACTTTTTGAGCGACTTGGCGGAATGTCACAATTAATCTTCTCAAGACAGATGTCTTCCGTTTAATTCCACTATATTAATAATAATGAAAATCAATAGCTTTTCAACATCAATCAGTATTGCAATTATTACTTATAGTCTTCTTCAGTGTTCATATCAGTCTAAGGAAAATTTCTATTTTAGTCATTTGCAAATTATAGGTTTTACGTAGAGAAATTAAAGCAAGCTGAACTCCCGCATACCACGCAATCGGTTTGCTTCTTTTATTTGAGCTCAGATTCATTCGAGTATATACAGTAGAATAAAATGTTGATCGTGTTTGATAAGCTTATTCTAGTAATTCTATCACATCTAAAAAATTCGAAAATTTACGCTCTTTTCATTCTAGTCCATCACCGCCAAAAATTTACTTTCTTGAAGTGATAATTTATGCCTAACGTCCATTATGCCAATCGTCCATTATGCCTAACGTATATTATGCCTTACGTCCATTATGTCTAACGTATTTATGCCTAACGTCCATTATGCCTATCGTACGTAAGCCAAACGTCTGTATGCCTAACGTATTTATGCCTAATGGGGTACAACCCAACGAATCATACGCATCAAAGTAGGCCCTGGCACAATGTAAGCGATGATGATTTTTGTTTCATATGCTCTACCGGCATTTGAAAACATTTTCCTAGATCATTAGTGAAATGAATATTATTGTACGATATTTAACTGAATGAATAACATGGATATTTCAATATTAATTCGACAAAAGGGCGAAAGTGTTTTTTGTAAACAAACTTGCTTCGCTCATTAGTCTGCTGCAGAGTGGAATTTCATGAAAAATAATCGTTAATGTAAATTTTTACCCTTCGTAGAAGTAATTTCAATTGTTTTCTGCTTTGAAATTATAGTAAATTAAGAGAAACCATCAAAATAAAAGTTTGTTTACAAATCTTATTCGCCCTTTTGCAAATTTAGTATGGATTTGAATGAATATTTTTTCTATTCACCGTGAGTTGCATCAGGTTCATTTTCAGCCGATTATTTTTAACTTTGCCTAAAGCGAATAAAATATAACGAAAACTCAAAGAGAAAGTACGGGCTAAGATTAAGAAATCATGAACATAAATCACATTACTCTGCCAAAACTATCCGATAGTAAACTCATGTACGAATAACACGATAACGTACATACAAATTAAGAAAAATCGTGCTAACCTCCTGAAATCATGGACATTGTTCAATTTACGGCTCTTTTGATTAATATAAGGCACACCAGGGTAAGTTGAAACGGGTTTTTCAAAGTTGCAATTTGAACTTATCTAATGAAATCATAAAATAAACAATTTCCAATCTGCCAGCGGTTTATATTAGCATATCCTGTTTTTATTGATAAAAAATAAATTTTCATACATCAAATTAAGAAATATAGTGGTTAATGAAAATTCCAATTTTCAAGTGTTTTGTTTCGGCATGCCCCTCATAGCGGGGTAAGTTGGAATAATATGATTTCATAACTTGAAAGTTTGGCCTTTGTACAAATCGCTGGACAATACACATGTTTAATGTTATCATAAATGCTAGGGACTGCTCCGCGAGTTTGGCGAAAGGGTACATACTGAACTGAGCATAAATCGTTAAGGATCTAAAATCCTGAGCAATATGATAAAAAATTGAAATCATTTTTTATTAATGTTCCTTTGTTTTATAAAATTATTCAAAAACTGCTTAAAACTTTAAGAAGGTACGGTTGAATGAAGTTTCTCAAATGTAGGTGTATGTAGAAACTATTCAATAGTGTAGAAATTTTTTTTTATTATTATTTTGATATATTCTATCCGAAGGATTTCATAAAACATTAAGCTTATTTATTTAATTGATGATACAGAATACAATTGGTTTTTTATGGATACCAGCAAATAAAAGTATCAGGTACAAAAAATGTAGGACAACAATAATAAATTCAAGCCCTGCATCCTAACTAGTACAACTCTGAAATATTGACATGAGTTTGAAAGAGAATCGAAAGAAAAATCACGCCCGGCGCACTGAAGAGTATGCTTCGGTTGTTTGCCTTGGCGTTCAATCGTGCGTCGTAGCGCATTCATTCGGTTATTTTCGGTTCAAATTCAATTTCAGTTGCAAACTGAATTTTGATTCTATGCCGACTATAAGTTATCGAGTAAAAATACATCAGGCAACAATTGCACACTTCACTTATGCTCGAAAATATAGAAGATGTCACTTTCTGCCCACATGTAACAAATGAATGGATTCGATTCTGCGTGAAACTTCAGTCAGCTGGGAAGTGAATGTGTGAGAGGAGGTGACACTGAAGACTGGTTTCGGTAAATTCACACAGCAATTGGAAACTGAATTAGAGATTGCGCAGCAAATTACACTTGAAAATAAATCAAGTATGTAACTACTTGTTATCAAATTGTAAAAGAAGTGTTTATTCGGCTTCCTAGTGTACTAGAAGCCAATAACGGATTCTAAAACAATATTACCAATCCCAAATTGAAGATTAGTGAATTATTACTGTCGTTCCAACATGCCCCTCTGTTAGATTCTAAACGATTGTTTAACATACAACTTTTTAGTAATAATTTGTAATCATTTCGAATTTTCGATCGATTGATCTGGTTGGGGGAAAAGAGGCTTTTGATTTCGCGAACGACGAAAAACAAACAAAAGTGCGAAAATCGTATGCTTATGGTATTCAAAAGGTGCGTTTAAGGAAGCTTTTAGCTGGAAACAAAATCTCGGCTATTGCATTTTTCTAGTTAAGGGTCACACTTCCGTTCCAACTTATCCCGCATTTCAACTTGCTTCGGTGTATCTTAGTTAATATGAAGCAGTGTACGCCAAATTATGAACTAAAATCATAAAAACCCTTGATTTAATTCAACTAGTGATTGGGTGAAAATTAAACTATTAATAAAATTTCAAAATGAATAAAATCAAAAAAAATAGTACAAATAAAATCAATAATACGAATAAAACGAATGGGCTCTAGCAGACGAACCAAGTTGAATACGAGTAAATCCTTTCTAGAGCATATTTTTCTTATCATAGAGATTAAAAATATGCAAAAATAAAAACATTAACAAAATTAATATAGTAAATAAAATAAAAAAGCATAAAACGAATAAAATAAATAGAATGGATAAAATTAATAGAATGAATAAAATAAATAGAATGAATAAAGTGAATGTAATCAATAGAATGAATAAAATGAATAGAATAAATAAGATGAATTAAATAGAACGAATAAAGTGATTAATTGAATCAAATAAATGAAATAAAAGTAAATAAATAAAACGAACACAATAAAATAAGTATAATAAAATCAAGTAAATGAATAAAATTTATAAAATCAATGAAATGGATTAAAGTAATCGAAATTTGGTTTGGTTGAGCAAGCCGATGAGATATGCACTATGCTATATTTCTCATCAAAGGGAGATTTTTACCTAACCTATTTTTTATCTATTATGGGGGTCCTCTTATATAATTGTGACAAAAGTAAGTGTTTATTTTTTTTATGAACGTGTCCACTGGACAACAGACAGAGAAAGAATGACCGGAACGGTGAGAATGAAGAAACGGTGAAAATTCACCTTTATTGGAAACACTGAGAAAAGATATGTCCTCAAGCAGGAATCGAACCTACGATCTCCCAGTCTCTAGCTGGGTACGTTAACCACTCCGCCATCGAGGAACTGTGATGATGCCATCACATGTTCCCAACAGTTTCGTGATCACCACCGCAGCCTCCAATACCTCCTAATTGACCCATCGACCCCCACTGGCCCCTATAAGCAGATCGTCACCTCTCCCTCTCATCAATCGGGCCAAATCTCTCTCGTTATCTATTTTTAGGTCCAGTGGACTGCGCTCAAGGCTTGAGATATTTATTATCACTGTTTGCCCCCTTTCCTAACTCAGTCGCCGCCAGACATGTGGCAGTGAAAGAGCTATGGAGGGTAGGGCATGGCAATTTTTTTTTTTTAATTCTCGAAGGCCCCCCCTCTCATATTGTGACAAATGTCAAAGTAAGCTCAGATGCCAAATTTCACATCATTTGGACAATTTTAGACCCCCGCCCACTTCGCTTGAAATTTTTTGAAATTGGTGCTATGGGAAAATATGGAGGAAAAATACATTAAATGCTATAACTTTTGAAGTAGCAATCAGAAAATTACAATTTATACCTCTTTTGAAAGGAAATAATCTTAGTATTTGAATGGAGATATTTTTGTTTCTAGGAAAATACAGGAAAGTGGGGTACTAGGTCATTTTGGCCCCAAAATCCCATATTTTTAATAATTTTTCTGCTCCGTGATGCAAATCATACATATTTTGTAGTTTTTCTAATGTGAAAAAAATCTCAAAAATCGATCGGAGCCTTTTTGACCTTTTTCCCAATACGAGAAGTTGGGATTATATGGCCTTTTGTCATTCATATTAAACTTCATCATTTTCCCATGAATATATCTCTATTTTTCTTCACTCAATTTTCATAAACTATACCTTGTTGAACGTGGAAAACCCTTATGATTATTACAAAAATAGATTTGTTACCGGTAAAATTCAGGAACATAAAATCATCTGACATATAGTGTCGATTTCACATTTTTATCATAAAATCGCACATATTAACTCCTTTTAACAACAAAATTCTTATTTAATTTACTACTTTTAGTGTGTATACTTTAAGGATCACATGAGAAAAGTTTCATTCCTGGAAAAATAGGGGAAGTTGAGGTATTAGCACAAATAATGAAAAAAATGAGATTTGTAGAGTAAATATCAAAAAGTTTGATATTTCTGAATTTTACCTTTAACGTTTTTATTTTTGTTTTATTACTCAGAATTTTACACGTTCAACAAGTTACATTTTATGAATATTAATTGAAGAATAATAGAGATATATGCATGAGAAAATGATAAAATTCAATATGAATGACAATAAGCCCTATAACCCCAACTTCTTGTATTCGGACAAGGGTCAAAAGAGTTCCGATTGATTTCTGAGTTTTTTTCACATTAGTAAAACTACAAAATATGTATGATTTGTATCACGGAGCAGAAAAATCATTAAAAATATGGGATTTTGGGTCCAAAATGACCCACTACCCCACTTTTCCGTATTTTTCTAGAAACAAAGATATATTCATTCAAATACTATGATTATTTCCTTTCAAAAGAGGTATAAATTGTAATTTTCTGATTGCTACTTCAAAAGTTATAGCATTTAATGTATTTGTCCTCCATATTTTCCCATAGCTCTAATTTCAAAAAAATTCAAGCGAAGTGGGCGGGGGTCTAAAATTATCCAAATGATGTGAAATTTGGCATCTGAGCTTACTTTGATAATTGTCACAATATGGGAGGGGGCCTTCGAGAATCCAAAAAAAAAATATTTTTGCGATGCCCTAATGTAGGGGCATGTTGCCCTCAAAGCCTACCGGCAGATGCTAACGAAAAATCCAGATCTTTTCTCAGTGTTTCCAATAAAGGTGAATTTTCACCGTTTCTTCATTGTCACCGTTCCGGCCATTCTTTCTCTGTCTGTTTTCCAGCGGACACGTTCATAAAAAATTATTGAAAAAGGAAAAAACAAAGATTCATGTCCATACAAGGAATTTGAAGCAGTAAAATGACTTAGACATGTGCGCTA
The DNA here is from genome assembly GCF_030247195.1 of Topomyia yanbarensis. Taxonomy (NCBI): domain Eukaryota; kingdom Metazoa; phylum Arthropoda; class Insecta; order Diptera; family Culicidae; genus Topomyia; species Topomyia yanbarensis. The sequence continues at coordinate 60,024,484 of NC_080671.1, forward strand.
TTCTGCAAAATGTTTATTAAGGTTTTTTCCATGCGTTGCGTTTCGTTGTGACGATGATTTTGGCGGATTGCACACTGACTTCATCATGTGTGCCTGCTGATCATCTAATAAGAGTTGCTTAAGAAGTGGTAAATAGGAATTCATACCAATCCGACCCATACTAAAACCTCAACGGCATGATAGCCATCATTGCCGGCCGCCCCCATCTCCATCGTTCACCGAGAAGGATAAAGGATAAGGTATACGGGAAGTGTTGATGCTCCACCTACTTAACGGAAGACAGACGACTCATCAGGCACTTCCATAGGTGTCGTGGTGTAGGTCGTTTGGAAGGGTGTAAGGTCTAGGGTTCGCTCCAAGCAAGCGATGCGACCTGTAAAGCATGGTTTATTAGGTAGTAGTTTAGTTGGTTCTGAGTACGCGATCGTTCGAAAAAGAAAAGATTTTATTTAGTTTGTGTTTCTTTTTAAACTCTGGGTAGCCGGCTACCGAGAGTATCCCGTTTTCTAAACAAAAGCAATTGGACCTCCACACAGCCGACCGTGGGAGTATTGTCTAAGAAAGCTAATCTTATCTGCGCAATGGGCCGGATCACTATTTATTGCGACAGTATTAAAAAAAAATCGCTATTCCTTTTCTACGATATATTTAATGGGTTCAAAACTACCGAGTGACGCGTTGTACAGACAGGGTTATGATAGCGCGAGATATTATAATTCAAGGAAAGTGTTTCATATTTTCCAAATCGGATTGTTTGTGAAATACACGTATACGAACGATGATATCGAACATTGACGGGAAATACAAAGTATCGTTAACCAGATGCACGGGCTTTTTAGCAATAACGGAACTCGAAATTAGATTCATAAAAACAGGCGCCGAGAATTTTCAGTACGTATTGACCCTTGATCATCGGTACTAATCAGATTGAAGTCTTATTGGAGCTGATTTCCGAACAACTATTTATTGAGAAAAAATATTCATTGAAGGTTATATACAAACCGAACATACAAAAGAAAACCAAGAAATATTTTTTAGTAGAGTAAAATAACCATTAACTGTACCGAAAGATTCACTCTACAAGACGGATACAATAGCAGCCCCACGCGCGCGTCGTTTGTCCCCCCTCCCTGTCAGCATACGACCACAGAACCTAGACGATTTTCACTAATGCCACTCCCGCTCGAAACGAAACTAAGACAGGCTCCAATCCGTCAACCTGTCGAAGTGAACGAATTGACAGCGGGATAGAACCCGGCCCAGTTCCGAGTTTAAGCAAATACGGCAAAAGAAGGCCTGTACCCCGGTTGGCACCGCGTGGAGGTATGGGATAGGAGTTCTGTATCAGAAGTGAATGGCGACATAGATTGGCCTCATGTAGCACGATAATACATCTTTGCCAACCTCTGCAAAATGTTTATTAAGATTTCCATCTATAAAATAAAAATTTTCGAGTATAGAGTGTTAAAAATGGCGTTCAAAATGGTGGCTTTTTTGGTACAAGATCGAATCGGCGAGCATTCTCGTTTTTGAACCATTCAACCAATCAACTTCGGTTCTACCCGCCTAAAAAAAGACAACATTCTTGGTCGCTGTAACCTACAAAATTACAATATTTTTATCATTAACGATATGTTACAGCCGGCCAAAGTGGAAAAATCATGCGAAAAAACGATACTTTATTTTCAAGTGGCCGCTATTTTGTTTCTATATCGATTTTTTCAAATTCTCGTAGGTTGGGGCGCCCCGACGGAATGTAGACGACGAATTGCGACCTGTATCGTGCCCGCAGATGAGGTCGGTTTTAAAAACACCTTTGGCTGGAGCCGCCATATGGGACGCCATTTTTGACACCTTATACTCGAAAATTTTCATTTTATAGATGAAACCTTAATAAACATTTTGCAGAATAGCGCACATGTCTAAGTCATTTTACTTCTTCAAAAAAAATTATCAAACATTAGGTACTTTTCCATAACAAATTTAGTTATAGGTTTTGTGCCCTTCACGCGCAAATATGGTTTTATACAAATTTCTCGTTAGTGGAGGAAAAACAGCTTTACATAATTTTTATTCTTTAGGGAGAAATATAGCATGATGTAACTAACTACTGTTGTCGGAAAAACAGCCTGTCCATCGCACAATGGCGCTCTTCGTGCAAAGTTTTGACAAAATCATAGATATTGGTTTATATGACTAAAACTGTTTTTTTAATTAATCTCAGAGCACCTAATAATTGATCAATCAAATCTGATGGCAGAAATGTTTAATATTGCATTTGTGCATCGACCAGGTTTTGCGTTAAACTTATCACATCAATGCATATTTCATCTCTGGATAACGCTTTCCTCCCAAAAATACATCATAAAACAGAGCAACAACGTGCTACTGGCTACACAACGATCCTACCTCGTATGGCGATAATGCATAATATACGGCGGGACGCATGACTGCTCATAATCGGATAATCGCTTCGAAAAAATCGCGACTGGAATTGGGTTTTTCAATTATGATGGCCGACCTGATTGCCAGTATTTTATATTATCATTTTGATAGCGATTGAACTTCAGATAGCCAACAACATGGTTTTATTTTTAGGTATTTTAATAACGAAGCAATAAGTAATGTCACTAGTTCCATGGAATGCAAAAGATAAAAATCGCGTGTGCCTACATGATGCTATTATGGAATTCCACGAAGATCCGTCCAAAAATCTTTAAAATCGTGACCGACCATCTTATAAGAAACCTACACGGATTATCTAGGCTGTTCGGAGAAGGAAGCTGCCATTCAAAGACAGCTTCCATACATGGCCGAACAGCCCGTTAACGGCCCCATCTATCTCCATTACCTTAGTAGGAACATATACTCTAAAACTATTTTGCCTGGACGAGGTCATCCACTCTAACACGTACCTCATTAGCTGGAACAAGTGTTATCAGAATTACAGCCGGATTGTGAGCAGTCAGTTCCTGTGAGATTTCCAAAATATGCAGCGATTTCGAGTTCGGCCGAAGCAGATTACCCAGGGTCCATTTGAATTGACTGGATATTTTTTATGCGATGAGTATTGGAACAATCCAGAATGGCAATAATTTTGAAAATAATAACTGTGGGAAAATTTCACTTTACCATACAACACAAACTTTTAGTAATTTCGAGTGATTTTATTTACTTATTACATTCTTTAATCCTTGTAAAATAAGAGTTCAGTTAACTTGCATGAACCTAGCAGCAAAAAAATCTAACGAACGACGCAAAGATGATGGCAATTTTCAACCCATCCCCACAACCGAATGACGTCAACGGGTAGGGTCAACCCCCGAGCAAGTGAAAAGTGACACGTTCTGCCACTCTGTCCATCGTTTGCTACAAATAACTGAAACTAGGCCCCCGGATGATATGCTTTGGCGCAGTGAATAAACAGATGCTTCCAACGCAATCTTTGCGGTCCAATTTCGAACGGAAAACAAAAAGAATTCGCGGTAACTCAACTAGCTGCTGGCACGAAGAAGAAAGGTTTCTGGTCCGTTGAAATAATCACCGGAAGCTGTACAGTCGGACCGGACTATTAGGCGTCCGCGCGCTTCTGCAGCAGGCCTCGAGGCAAATAAGATAACAGCATAGGCTTCTACTTCTCCCACCAAAGACTCTGCTGTAATGCTAATGGAAGACAAAAGAAGCGAAAATGAATTATTTCATGGGGAAAATGTAATTTATTCTACGAGTAGGCTTCGCATTGTCTTTTTTCGCGAGCGAGCGACCAAGTTGGTATACAAAACATCTTGGTGAATAATTAGCCGGAGCGGAACGTGCTCGATGTAGGTGGCATGAGGGTTGCACTGTCCGTCCGAACTTCCGCATTCAACCAGAACAAAGCAGATGAAAAAGTGAAATTGGACACGTTTCTTATGTTGGCAATTCAATGGTGGGGTTTGCTCCTCCAAATGAATGTAACTTATTTTCACGAGGCCAAACTGGCTACTTTCGCAGATGAAACGCAGTGATTACGTTTCCTCAATATTTAACACCTATATTACTGCCATTCCCCTAAATTGACTTGCAACTATGGTCCAACCCAAACAAGTCGCCTAGTTGATTTATGTTTTATTAATAAAAACTGTCATTAAAGTCCATATTTACATTGTCTGTTTACAGTCAAAATTCTTTGATGGAATCCTTTTGCTGAAACTTTGATCTTCGATCCATTTCTGATAGATTGCAATCATTCCATTTAATCAGTTAATGGAAGACCATACATTTAGTTCCTTCATTCAAATAAAATGCAATCAGCAACCCTCATTCGCACAAAACCGGCATCCACACCCACACACTTCCCATATAGTGGAATTAAATGAAATTCAACTGTTTCCCTTTTCATTCACTTTACCGAGTGACACATCTTCATCTGATCCATTCCATACTCAACGATTAAATGAACACCCATGTGAATAAATCTTTTTCCGCTTTTAGGTGGAGATTTAAGAGGGTGGCAAATACTCGTCAGACATGTATGTAATGCTGTTGGCAGTGTGTCGTGTGTTTGGGTGCGCTCAACAGAACACTTCCAATCTGCTCCCCTCGTCTCGTCGGAACCGGTACCGGCCGGATCGGGGGAAATGGAAAACAGAAAAGCGAATAAATGATTCATCAATTTGGGTTTATGATCCTCTCCGAGTACTTCTGCTACATCTGGCAGTGAGCGTATTTTAACGCTGTTGGATTCGATTGGTCCCGTGTTCCATTTCGATCGAACAATATTTTTTTATCATGACATGAAAGGCCATTAGCTAATGAGTGAACAAAAAAGCTGAAAACAAAAAAATCCAAGCTTTCATCAAAGTTTAAAAATTTTCGTTGTTTAAATAGGCTAAAGCCAAATATTGAAACTTTTATACACATAGATCCAGAACCCTAGAATGCAAATAATCGTAGGTATGTACGTGGGAGACACTCGCACTTTACCCCGGCTGACGATCGTACCATGCCGAGATGGATGGATGCCATCACCGTAAAACCATTCGCATAATTATTTGCACTTTGGGAAATAAGGAAGAGGAATATCTGTGCTAGCAGCTTCAGGTGCGGTTTGAATAGTCACTTACATTTCACGAAACTACTTTCGCAGTCGTTCGAACTAAATCTTTAAGAAAATCTATATTTGATTGCTGGTATTCTGCTCGTGACCAAACAAGCAAACAAAAGGTTCTTCAGTATTTTTCCATTTTAATTCACTTGTGAACTATTAGATATATAAAAATCAAATCCAAACTTTTTTTAAGTCCTGACTTCATGAATTCATGATTTAAAAATAATTCGCTGGAGTTTGATTATTATCGCTATGATATCTTTCACTTCACAAATAGAGTGACCACGTATTTTTAATCTAAATCTGGCATGTTCGAAAAGAGTTGGGATAAGTCTGGAATCAGGAATCAGTAGCGACTGGCTCAACTTACACGTTCCCCATGTTGAGCGGAGATTTATGCCTTGTAGTGATTTGGCTTTTCATCATTTCCCTGATGGGATGGATTGGGGAAGTGGTAGCGTTAGGTATAAGCAAAATAACGACACAGAGAACACAGACAATACGGAAATATTCTTCTCTCCCAAGAGAATAAAAGACAATTCTCGATGAGTGGATATTGAGATAACCTCCAAAAGGATATTAAGATAACAGAACGACAACAAGAGAGATACATTGTCATTTAAATCTGCAACGGCTTAAACTGGGTTAGGAACAAGAACATATCCTTCAGTATCAGCTCTCTGTATATAGGTTAATCTACGTATGAAGAACCAAAAATCCGGATACGCAATTGCATTCCTGCAGGTCAGTTACATAACAAATGATATGATGTTCCGCAATCGGATTCATAAAGATCACACGAATAATACTCAGCACGCTGAGTAGTAGCCATGCGAGAATCGAGTTTGCAATGTCCATTCAGAGCCCTGACTAGATTTCTGCAATTATGCTTGGAAAAATGCTGCAAATTCCTTGACATTTTCGGACTCACATCCGGTAGAAAAGTCTCTTGACGCAAGTTGGCAAGATACGCCAATGGTTAGCATGTTCGGATGCAACCCAAGAGCGAATCATGTGCTTTATTCAACTTATCGACAGTGGTAGAACTGGTTCTGGACCAACGAAGTCAGTCGCTCGCTAGTTTTAGCCAATTCGTCCGCCCACTTATTTCCAGTAATACCGGAATGACCTGGTACGATCTAGAATCTGCTGAATTAAATGCTTTCAGGGCAGCTTGACTGTCAGTGCAAAAATAGATTCTTTTACCGCAAATTCTCTGTTATAGTGCCGATTGTACGCCACACAGAATCGCAAAGATTTCTGCTTGGAATTCGGTACAGTATCTACCAAGCGAATGAGACCATATGCCATACAATCTTTCTTTATCCTGAAATCGATGTGAGCTGTCCAATTAAGTTTTGAGTCAAGAATTACCCCAACGTACTTAACTTGATCTGCGACAACAATTTCAGATACAAAAAACTGCAACGGACGGTTGTAATCCTTTGTTACGAGAAAAAGCACCATTGATGTTTAATTTGGATTAACTGATAGTCCAACATGAAGATACCATCGCGCAACAACACATAAGGCTTGTTACACCACATCAAACAGTGTATTAATGCAAATACTGGTCATCATTATTTGATAATCATCGGTTAAACCATATGTCGGAAACTTAAGCTCTTTAAGTTTCATCAACAATCCATTGGCCACAAAGTTCCGTAGACGTGGTGACAGCACACCACCTTGAGGACACCTGCAGACAATCAGTTTCCTTATCTCTACTTTTTTTAACGATGAGCATAGATGTTGGTTGCTAAGCATTGCGCGTATCCAGTTCGTGATATATGAAGGTACTCCTTGACTGCGTGCTGCTGTGGAATTCCACGAAGATCCATTCGAAAATCTCCAAAATCGAGACCGACCATTTTAAATTGCGATTCAACTTTAGAGGTTTCATCAGCATGAAAGACGAAATATTTTCCACGGTCAATATGATTATTTTGTTTCAAGCGCAATTTTTTGAAAGGGCGTAGACGTTTCTATGCGCCTTAATTTAATTTTTTTGTTCGTTTACTCTATTTAATACAGCAAAGCTATCTGAGAACAAGTTACTGGGAATGAATACTTCTTCACGAAAAAATACACACTGAAAAAAATTTTGTGTCATTTTTAACAAAAACAAAAATTTATATTAAAAATATAAATTTCAAAAAACCCATTTTTTAAATATGTTATATTTTGTCAGCAAAAATCTAAACATTTTAACTGTGATTGCATGATGGAGAACTTATTAGTAAAACAAATTCTTACAATAATGTTTTTAAATTTCATACTAATTGATATACAAAACTGTAATTTTATTACAGAATATAATTCAAAGTATCATTTTAAATCAAGCATCAACAAAATTCTTCTAAAATGCGATAGTTTTCGAAATATTTGGAATTTTGTTCCAACAAAAACAATAACTCATGTAATTATGCCCTTTTTAAGAGTTATACGCGTTACCCCATCACAAAATAACAAAAATCTAATGTTTATCATTTTAAAGACGTAAAAGAAACTTTTTCAATGTATTTGGATCATGGAGAAGTTTACAATAAAAGAGTTTTTCTAACAACAAATTTTGACATATTTTTATAATTCATACTATTGGTCAAAATTACAATTTTATTTTTGAATATAATTCTAAACGCCGTTTTAAATCAAAATGCTCTTACCATTTTTTTTCGAACATGTGATAGTTCTCGAACTATTTAAAATTTTGTTTCAACATCATATTCGCGTTTCTCCATCAACAGAAACAGGTTTTTCAAAAATCCCAAAACATTTGTTGTAACTTTTTCTTTGACATCAAGGCGATATTTTAAACCATTTGAAAGCAACACGAAAATAACCAACATGTGATTCAAATACATAGTTTAATCATCAGACCCTATGGTTGTATAATATTTTGATTGTTTTGTATAGCTTTCAAATGGTTATCAATATCGCTTTAATGGCAAAGAGAAAGTTACAGGAAATTTTATAGGTCTTTAGAAAAACCTATTGTTGTTGATGGAGAAACTCGAATAACTTATGAAGAGGTCAAAATAAAACAAAGTAATGGGGATCTTTGGGGGTGTGGGGTTTACGGCATTTTCCGATGCAGGTTAGAACTGTGAGTTAATATCTCAATAGTTTTTCTATTAACTATTGAAAAAAACGTTTTTTAGTTTGTTTCTTTTTAGGACAATAACACATTTTAACCCATGCGACTTTCACGATTCTATAGGTTGCCTCATCAGATCTACCATAGTTTGCAGATGAAACTTGAGATGGCAAACTGCTAGCAGATTTGCAAAAGTGCTGTCCCGGTTAACAATAAGGTGAATGAGATATTTGCAGATACGTCATTTAGTTGGACAACTGTCAGTTTGTTGGCTGAATTTAATTTAGTCTTTTTTTAATTTAAAAGTCAGAAAAGAATAACTAAGGCTTAAAAATAATATGAGTGTACTCGTAAGGACACCCACTATCAATGCATATGAAAAATTGACACAATTTACCCAAATTAAAGATCCCTATTGTGTTATTAAAACAAAATTTAAAATATCTCGTGAGCTACCACATTTCAGAAAGCTTTTGTTATGAGTATTTTGATTTAAAATGGCGTTTAGAATCATATTCAAAAATAAAATTGCATTTTTGACTACAAATAGTATTAATTATAAAAATATGTCAAAAGTTGTTCGGAAAACTTTATTATTGAAAGCTTCTCCATGATCCAAATACACCGAAAAAGTTTCTTTTAAGTCTTTAAAACGATAAACATTAGATTTATGATATTTTATGATGGGGTAGCGAAAATAATTTTTAATAAGGGCGTAATCACACGAATTAAATGTTTTTGTTGAAGAAAAATTCCAAAAATCTCGAAAATTATCGCTTTGTAGAAACATTTTGTTAAATGAATTTTGATTTAAAATCATGCTTAGAATTATATTCTGTAATAAAATTACAGTGTTGTTTGTCAATTAGTATGAAATTTAAAAACATGTTTAAAATTATTGTTAGAAAAACTTTTTTACTGATAAGTTCTCCATCATGCAATCAAAGTCAAATTGTTCTTTTCCATTTCGATTTATGCTGACAAAATATAAAAAATATTTAAATCTAATTTTTTTGCAAATTAAATTTTTAACATAAATTTTTCATTTTGTAAAGAATGACACAATATTTTTCAGTGCATATTTTTTTGTGAAAAAGTATTCATTTCCTGTAACTCGTTCTCACGAAATTTTTGGAAATTAATGCACGTTGAAACATCTACGCCCTTTTGAAAAATTGCTCTGGTATATTTTGTATTGCAATTGCCAGAAAAATCATGGAGATTTTCGTGAAGTTTCGTTCGCATCAACGATGCACAGTGTTTCCAAATAGGCAAAAATGTGATCGAAATTGTTTTGATCACGAAAAAACAATTTTCGAGCTATAGTGTCTTCATCAAAGTTTGTCTGTAAAATATTCCCCATCTTATTAAAGTATTGCTTTGGTGATTAATCCTTAACCCTTAAAGGCGCAAAGCAATTTTTTTCAAATTTTCTGAAAATTGTCTGACAGTTTTAATACGTTACTATGATAATTTTGAGATGGTTTTCGCAATGTTGTTTTAAAACAACATTGCGCATTTAAGGGTTAAAGCTGAGAAGTAAATTTTTGTATTTATGAAAATAATGAAAAACTGTATTCAGCAAAGTTGTAGGGAATACAATAAGAAACAAATTTGCTAAAGAGACTATGTTTCTACCTTTTGGTTTTAATACACATTTGCGGAGTTTTCTACGATACACCCCTGCAAATCACTTTTTTAAAAATAACATTTCTGGATGATTTTTTGGAATTTCAATATGTTCTAAGATTTTGATCGGCATAAGAAAATACACTTTTTATACAAATATATTTCTGTAAAGTTATAGAATGTTTTAGTACCAAAAAAGCAACATTTTGGTGTGAATAATCCTTCAATCCTCAAATTTCCGCATAAATCTATAAAGCAAACGCTATCAAACCCAGCGATAACCATTTGTCGCATGCTGTCTCTTGCATTCAAAAACATATATTCAAAAATCGACTATAAAACCATTTTACAAGGCCATTCGAAAATTACATCACACATTAAAGGGTGAAAGGAGGAAGTATGAAGTATGTTATAACATGGGGTAGGTAGGTCTTCCACCAAAGTGTTCTTCTAGAAACACCTACCTATAACTCGAACCGGACAAACCTCTTGGTATGCTGCTACTATGAGTGAGCTTGTTTCATCCACGACCTCGTCTAAGTCACTTGGTGATTCAATAGTCAGAAAATACCCCTGAAACCTAGTCGTCAAGCCCTCTTCCTAGAGGTCCCAGGTCGTAGATAACGATATGTGGCGATATCTAGCGAGATGTTTAAATGATCAAAGACGATGTACTTGTGATCAGATCAGGAGCGGATCCAGAAAATGATTTCGGGAGGGGTCTGAAATATTGATTTTTGAATGAACATTGTACAATACGTTATGCGTTATGCTTCATTTAATGAAAATCAGTTTTGATGGTCAGATTAGGTTTGAAATGATTTTAAGTTTTAAACTAATATAAAATTGAAAGTAATTCAAAATTTCTCAACAAGTGGAACATTTTCGGACCCCCGGACCCTCTTCCTGGATCCGCACTGGATCAGATAATGGCGGTTCGAGCTCGTTTGGTACGAGCCAGTTTGCCAACTCATGCGTAATATTGTCAGAGCAGAGAGTTACATCTATCACCTATTGTCTGCCAGCTCGTGCAAACGTTGAGCGATTTCCTAGATTAACCTTTTATAAGGCCTAGAGTTTGGGGCTATTAATGGATGTTATATTAATAGAAACACGGTTTTTCACTTAGTTTAGAATATATTTACATTTATTTTGTAATAAAATAATGTTTTGAAAATATACTTGATACCGCCCGTACCGCCGTTAGAAAACGTCAGTCTTCGTAATGTTTGATGTATTTCCAACGAGATTGGTGGAAATATAAAGAAATTAAGGTGAGTTACTAGTTATTGCCTGATTAATAGTAAATAACCCCTGGATTCTGAGGATAAGTTGTAAAATGAGACAACAGATTACAGACGTTCATTTATTCATTTAATTTTTTCTTTGTAATTTTTACCACTCATAAACCAAATTTTCGGATTAAAATAGTTGTTTTTACAAATTTGCGTCACCAACTTATAGAGTCTAGAGTATTTTTTTCAAATTCGAGCTAATTTTATTATCCAAAAGAATATCGCCGCATTTTTTTTCAAAAACTCTTCACCAATCTGACACTTTTCACTGTATCTCAATAAACAGTGATAAGAAGAGTTGCCAGACTCCTAACAAGTAGATTTCATTAGATTGGAACACTTCTCACTTCATATTTCTGCGTTATGAACGAAACGAAAAGGTGGCAATATAGTTGCCACTGCCTTATGAAGGGTTAAGTAAGTGCAGATTTGTATTGCTTAAGTATTTCATCAATTCAGTGCCTCTCAAATTGATATCTGAGCTGCCCCAAGTTATGTGGTAGATTATGGAGGGAAACCCATTTATTCCACAGTATGATAAAATCCTATTGAAATCATCGGAAGGTGACAGTTAATTATGCAGCAAATATGCCGAACAATAGATGTATTTCATGTTTATGTTATCAACAGACATGTTGACTGTGACAGCACAAATATCGCGAGTTGTGAGCTGCCTATGGTCGCATATCAGGAAATCTAATAGGAGATGGGTCAAATATGCGATCATGGGTACTGAGGTCGAATATAAGACAGGCGTCAATAGCACTATTGGCAAGAATACATGTACGAGACATTTCACGTGGGTTTGTCGTTGAAAACTACGAAAAAACTACGAAGACGGGGTTTAAGAAGTTTTCTGACATAGAAGTTTCCTTATGAAAATACGGTTCTTGAACCAAAGCTATGGAAGCATTTCCATGCTGCACAAGGCGGGATAGATTTATAGTTCCTGTACGTTTATGCTCAAGTTTAATTTGTGCTACTCTACACTGATAATATAAATTCGTAAATATTGTGACATTGAACCTGAAATACACGAATTCATTCGTCATTTTCTGCAACGAAGTATTTTCGTACATTGTAAATAGTAGGTTTCGTTCATTTCATAAACAAGAATGGTAGCTTGGTGAACGAAAACTTTCGTAAATTTTACATAAACCTCCACGAATGTTATTGTTGATATCGACATTATTTTTCGTGACTGAAACGAAATGTTTTGTTTATTTTAATAAACGTGTGTGTATATTACGAACGATTTTGTTGGTCGCACGAATTCATTTCGTTCATCTTAGAAAAGTTTTCGTATTTATTGGCATATCATTTTTGTCCTTCGATCTTTTGGGATCCATATTTGACAACACCGATTTTTTTAATTTAAAAAAATCGATCTGGCCCAATCGATTTTACTGTGGTATGAAGAAATGGTCGTTTGATGAGCGAAAGTTTTCGTAAATGCTACTTATTTAGTGTACATTGAATGAATGTTATCGTTGATAATCGACATTATTTTTCGTGAATGAAGCGAATAGTGTATATTACGAACAATTTCGTTGGTCACACGAATTCATTTCGTTCATCTTAGAAAAGTTTTCGTATTCGTTCGAACATTTTTTTTTCAATCGATCTTTTAGGATCGATTTATGACAACAACGATTTTTTAAACTAAAAGGATCGATCTGGCAAAATCGATTTTATTTCAACCTGCTCGCCTCTATAGAGGACTAGAAAGTTTGTGGTGTGAAGTAATGGCCGCTTGATGAACGAAAGTTTTCGTAAATTTTACATATTTAGTGTACGTTGCACGAATGTTATTGTTGAAAACGATGTTATTTTTCGTGAATGAAACAAAATGTTTCGTTTATTTTAATAAACGGTTGCGAATATTACGAACGATTTCGTTGGTCGCATTCGATCTTTTAGGATCGATGTTTGACAGTACCGATTTTTTTTAATTAAAGGGATCGATCTGGTAACATCGATTTTATTTCAACCTGCTCATCATTATTGAGGACTAGAAAGATTGTGGTGTAAAGAAATGGCCGCTTGATGAACGAAAGTTTTCGTAAATTTTACATATTTAGTGTACATTGCACGAATGTTATTGTTGAAAACGGCAATATTTTTCCGGAATGAAACGAAATGTTTCGTTTATTTTAATAAACGGTTGTGTATATTGCAAACGATTTTGTTGGTCGCGCGAATTCATTTCGTTCATCTTAGAAAAGTTTCCGTATTTAATAGCATATTGTTTTTACATTGCTCCAGCAGAGAAAAACTCAAATTTCTTCATACAAAACCAACGAGCAGTTCGCGATGGCTCAACTGGATCCGTACTGCTCCGGATTATGGATCAACTGGAGGCAAAAGAGGTTCAGGAAATCTTCCTGAAACCGGAGGACACGGATACGGTTACTAAATAGTCAGACCGAGATAGCCGTGATGATCAACAATTATTGACCCATATTCTACCTCTCTTTTGACGTTGACGGTTTGACGAATGATGCTTGTAAATATTACGAAGACTTTCGTATATAGCAGTGAACAATTCGTTTGCCTAATGAAGCCGTTTCGTAATAAGCCAACGAAAGTCGTTTCGTGGTTTTCACGAAAAGCTCGTAATAAAAAATAAAAGTGTTTCAATTGAACTACGAATGATTCATCATATGTACGAAAAAATTCGTTTATTTTATGAAAATTGTCTGTACGAATCTAATTCGCAGCGATTTACGAATATATTCTATCAGTGTAATACTCGATCACAGCACTACACATTTAATCATCAGCATTTATTGTGCAGCAGCTAGAAGATACCAAACACGCTGGATTATAATCGCCTATAGCGAACCTCGAAATGGGTATTAGGGACATGACCATCATTTGAATCCCAGCATTTGAGAAGAAACAAGCATTCACTGTGTCAGAGATTTACTTTCTACAGTAAGGTTCTGTTTGCTGATGAGACATACTGAAATCGAACCATGTTTTCAGCTACGCAGGCGAATGCAAGCTGAAGAGACGAAGTCGAAACATCTGGACTAATTTTATTTAAGGGGTTACATACCTTTTTGTGCGAAAAATATAAAAAAAGTTTCAATTTACGTAAAGGCATATAATTTATAGTATTTTGATAATACATTTTTCAGTTGAATCAACAAGCATGAGTTTGTAAAAATATATTGATAATTATCGCAATTATGGATTTTTCACCGAAACCCTTTTTGCCTTTCTCATATAGAAAGGTTATGCAATCACTCTGAAAAACGTCAACCTAATCCCGGCCCGGAGGGCCAAGTGTCATATCCCATTCGACTCAGTTCGTCGAGATCGGAAAAAGTCTGTATGTGTGTGTGTGTATGTATGTATGTGTGTGTGTATGTGTGTGTATGTATGTGCGTATGTGTCAAATAATGTCACTCATTTTTCTCAGAGATGGCTGGACCGATTTGCCCAAACTTAGTCTCAAATGAAAGGTGCAACCTTCCCATCGGCTGCTATTGAATTTTGGATCGATCGGAATTCTGGTTCCGGAATTACGGGTTTCAGAGTGCGGCCACACAGAAATTTCTCATATAAACTATAGGAAAAATTAAAAATAGAATTTTTATTTTTGATGCTAAATGTGTTCAAGGTGCATGAAACGTCGAGATTTGATGCAAACTCGAAAAAAAATTTGACTACAATTCACTTTTTTGGATTTTGGCACATTTTTGCCTTTCTCATATAGAGGTTATGCAATCACTCTGAAAAACGTCAACCTAATAATTTTTTTTCGACTCGTTTAGGGTTTCTGGTTTTTAACAGGGGCGTAGTTGATGGTTTACGGAGAGGGGTTACACCCCCCTCTACTGTTCGCGCCCCTCCTTTAAAAATCTCCTTAAATCACCCCTCCGACCACCACCCCATCCAGCCCTCATACCCCTCCCTTTCAACCCCATCATCTTTAAACCACCACTATATCACAAAGCATACCAATTTAAGCTGGGGAGTCGTTCGTTCATGGGACTTTCGCCTTCTTCACATACCCAGCCCCGCATGACAAAATGAGTTGGCAAGCAGATAACATTGATCTAATGCTGATTAGGCTAATGGAGTATGATATTTTTTTGTTTCAAGTGTTTCACCGTCGACACGTAGCTCATCAAGTTCGTGGCTGGCATGCCATTGTGTATAAGTGCAAAGTGTACTAAGAATGTAATGGACATTTCCACGATTATGTTGAACATAAAAAGCCTCCGTGCCATAGTTTAGAGAAATGAGAAAGGCACAATTGCACCGCTAGGTGGATTAAAACAGGTTTTATTTAAGAGGTTTGCGGTGATCACGTTTGAGGACCAATAGATCACCAATAGAAATCCCAAAACTCAAAAAAATCCATTAGCATATTACTCGTACCTTAACGATTAGTTGAATAAAAAAGAATTTTTTCCTGCATTTGGGAACGTTTTTCCTAAAAATCGCTGCTTTGAGCTTTAAAAATTGTATTTAAAAAAACTTATTCACAAAAAAAATTATGCATGAAAAAATTAATCGTTAAGGTGCGAAAAAATTTAATAACGATCAATCGAAAAAAAATTAAAGAAAATCGATTGAGTGGTTTTTCGGCAATCGTGATCACGGAAAAACCATTTTTGGAAAAACGACATTTCGAGAAAATTGAGTATAAAATTTCAAGTTACCAGTGCTGTCGGTAGACGAAGCGCGCTGCGAAGCGCTGTACTTTTCGATCTATTTCTCGGATCTCTATAAAAAATTAGGAAAATATTATCAATGAGCTGCACTTTCAGATAATGTAATAAAACAAATTTCGATTTTTTTTAAAATAAAAAGGTATGTAACCCCTTAACGGACTAAGCGGCGCTAGCGGCATAAAAACCAAACGTCTGGTACTATGCAAAATTCCCGAATGGAAACATTTTTTGTGCATAAGAACACAGAACCTAACATAAAATATGGTCTTTAGTGTTTCAGATTATCCTCGTCAGTAACTAACACCAACTTAATGCTAGTTAGATAAGTCCAAACCAGTACCAAATTGGCGCTAGCATAATACTAAGCTTTTGGTTCTTATACCGAAAGATGGTTTCGATTCACATTCCTCGTCGGCAAACAGAACCTCTGTGCTTACTATCGAAACATCACTCGTGTGATTTTTTGGATTTTAGTGTTTAACTGGCGCCAATTTGGTGCTTGTTTGGATTTATCTAACTAGCATTAAGTTGGTGTTAGTTACTGACGAGGAGAATCGGAAACACTAAACAAATAAAACCATACTTTAAAGAGCGAACACGAAATTATTGCGACACATTCAACAGGGCATAACTTTTTTACTATTGGGGAAAAATCAACCAAATTTTGCACACTTTCTCATTCATGTGTATTGTTTACATGCTGTCAAACTCGAAGTCGTGTTTTTCGATTCAACGAAAATGGAGATGAACCAACGCGAGTCGAGAGAACAAATTCTTTCCAAACACCTGGAATTTCCTGACCTGTCGCACCGGCAGTTGGAAAAAATGCTGAACATTCACCATTCAACCGTCTCCAGAGTGTTGAAGCGGTTCCAGGAGCGGTTGACGTTGGACCACGGCAAAGGAGCTTGAAGAAAACCGGTACCGGAGAACAAAAAGACGGAGGGAAAGGTGAAGCGGATGATTAAAGCAAATCCCAACGTCTCAAGCCGTGATTTGGCTAAAAAGATCGGCATGTCGCAGAGCCACGTCCAGAATGCAAAGAAGAGAGCTGGACTACATACATACAAGGTACAGAACTTCCCAAACCGCGATAAGCAGCAACAATCGACGGCTAAAACTCGGGCACGAAAGCTCTACGAGAAGATGCTGACAAAATATGGCTGCTGTGTGATGGACGACGAAACGTATATAAAAGCCGATTTTAAGTAAATTCCGGGGTTGGAGTTTTTCACCGGCAAGAGCAAGTTCTATGTGGACGACAAATTTAAGAAGAAGAAAATGTCGAAGTTCGTCTCCAAATATCTCATTTGGCAGGCCATCTGCTCTTGCGGACTGAGGAGTGAGCCTTTCGTGACAGTAAATGGCGAGATCTACAAATCTGAGTGCCTCGAGAAGCGCCTTTTGCCGTTCTTGCAGCAGCACGACGAACCTCCGCTATTTTGGCCAGATTTGGCATCATGCCACTATTCTAAAAGTGTCCTGGAGTGGTATGAGGCCAATTCTGTCCATTTTGTTCCAAAGGACATGAATCCGCCAAACTGTCCGGAGCTGCGCCCGGTGGAGCAGTTCTGGGCAATGATGAAGCGGGAACTTCGGAAGAGCAAGAAGACACTCAAAGACGAGAAGGACATGTTAAGAAAATGGAAAAAAAACTGAGAAACTGGTACCGGATGACACTGTAAAGACTTTGATGGAGGGCATCAAGCGAAATTGCGTTCAATTTTACACTCAAGGCTCCATCGATTAACTTTTCTTTTGATTTTTGAAGTAAATATATGTATAAAATTTTAGGGTAAATTTTGGTTTGATTTTAAACATTTATATGTGTAAATATATGTATAAAATTTTAGGGTAAATTTTGGTTTGATTTTAAACATTATAAGAAAATTGGCATGACATTTTCGGTGTCGCAATAATTTCATGTTCGCCCTTTACCTCAACGCGCCGGGTGCCACACGACCTCTAGACAGGTTCTGGAGAAAGACAATAGACTGTTATCAACCTCCTAGTGGACCCCAGCCAGGAGTGATGCCAGAAATGACAACGGAATAATACATTATGGAGTCACAAATCGTATTCGTGAAATTGTTCACGAAACAAACACGAATATGTTACACTTTTATGATCCAAATTGTCACGTTATTGGTCCAAAAATAACAAACACAAATCACAAATATTCCTCTAGTAAGAAAGAAGGACAAATTGGGAATCTAGTAACGCTTGTGGCTAGAACTGCTCAATTGACCATCAACTAATTTCCGAATGAAAAATTAACAAAAAAAAAATACGAAGTTTACGCTCTTGCTTCCATAATATTGGTTTGTGGTTATATAATAAAAATAAATTTAGTTACCAATACCACATCACTGAATTAAAAGCTTTGCCCAAATTGATTTGTTTTCATGCGAACACTCAACTGCCACACATCGCACTAAGTTTCCTGAATATCTTCATAGCCCTGACTTGTGAGCAAATAATCCCCAAGGTCTTTGTTCCGCCTGTGATAATCTTTTCCAATCCAATTCATCTTGAGTATACCTTCTGATGAGTTAAGCTAAGATTGCGCCCCTCATCAAACTAAGACTAATTTACATCTTGTTTACCCAGCTGCACTAAAATAGACAAACCTCGGGCGATTCCAATGGCAGATTGTTACAACGAACACGAAACGCTACTATCGACGCCACCGCCCGAAAGAGCTGAGCCTTTTTTGGCAAAACAAACTAGCACCTTTTCGGATGAACGGTCGAACCGTCCTGCTGCTGCTGCTGCTGCTACTACTGCTTCAAATGAAAAAGGCGCGGGAAAATCGTCAGACCAGATTCCGTGCTCTGTCACCGAACCCGAAAATCTACACAGAATCAAGCAAAGATAAACATTAAGGGTGAGTTCATAATTTTGTCATAGCCCGGGGAAAACATGTTTTATTTGAAAATTTATGAGATCTCTCGGCTCTGCTGCTGGGACTGAGCAGTGTCTCATACTTTTTGCATCATGTCTGCCCTGGCGTTTGGTGTCTGCTTCTGTTGCTCTGCACGGCGTTTTATGGTGGTGACATGAAAATTGTATTAATATGCAAATGAAGAATAAAGGGCATTATCATAAAAAATGTAGCCAAAATCCCCTGAATCCAAGGTCCTGTTGTTGATGATGCTGCTCTCCGGTAGATGTCACAGAAATGAGAGAAAAAAAAACTTGGCTAGTTAGCAAATAAAGCCTCGAAACTTCGCTCTCGAGTGTAGGTCCACAAACCGTTGATGTCCGGTTTTCGTAACTTGTTTACCAACTCGACCAGCTGGGATAAAACTGGGGCGCTCGTTGGTTGTGGGCCCGCAGTTGATCCTATGTGAAAATGCGGGAAAAGTTCCGTGTACAATTTAAATAGCTACAACAATGATCCGGTAGTCGTAAAGTTTTAATGAGCTCGCTGGCTTGCTCGATATGACCACTTTTGAATGGTGTACGAGGGGAGCGGGAGGCGGGTGTCTGCAACATGGCTCTTGCATTGCTGCTTGTTTCTGTGTGTCGAGTGAGCTACCACAGTGTTATGAGAAAAGCCGGATGCTCAACGGGAACAAAAGTCCACAGAAAATGGCCATCGTAAGCTGACTTCCGGTGGTGGTATTTGGATGTGTACAGAAACCAATAGACATTAGGTTTGGTTTGCGTATGTCAGATATTAGATCAAACTTCTCAAGATTCACGTTGCAAAGATAACCAACAATAAAGACTCCTCCATAAAGTTTTACATAATATTTAGTGAAATTTTAATATTACAACTGGATCATAAATAAACAAATTTATGTGCTCAATCAAATCCGGTATGAATGCGAAAATGTCTAGGAGTTCGTACGAAACACAGTGTTTTTGCCAAAATCATGCGATCTATTAATTACGCCTAAATCGTTAAATTTTAGTCAATGACGTCTTCGAAGGAATTTGTCGACACCATAAGCTCTTTCATATGGTGTTGTTATTTAAATGATTATTCTCCACAAAAATGAGATATATTTACAAACTTTCTTGCAAATCCACATATAAAAATTTTGTCTTCGGCAAAGTTATAGAACGAGCTTTTGCCAACAACTTTGCTGAAGACAGAAAGTATTTATCTTTAATATCTTCCACATTAATGCTGGTACCATTAAATCCAATTCATTAATATAACTTTTGAAATATCATTCTGAGAAGATCGTTATGTTCAGTAAAAAGCTTTGAATTATCAAAATGAAAAACTTTCTCTATTACAACATTATTCTCTATTACTTATCTCGTGTATTTTTAAAGTAACATGGCAATTTTTGAAAAATAAAGTGTTTCAAATGGTTATTGGTCGTTAACGGGGAAACGACAGAGTTTACATAAATAGTGTATTCAGACTACTCATTAAAAATGGTAAAATTTGTCATTTGCTGCCATGTTTTTCGTGATTAATCCTTCTATAAGTGAGATTCTTCATTCTGATTTTTTGGTAAACGAAATGATCTAACGTGTTCGGAAAAGTTGTGGAGATAGCTTTCATGAATATCTTTGTTGAATTAACAAAGTCTTTTCTTTAAATGCTTAAGAAGTTAAGGCTCGTTATTTTTGGATGACCTCCAAAATTATGTTTTTGTGAATATCTTTTCAATTATCATTCTTACGGGTTTCATATATTCTACGATGTTATTTAAATCGTCAAAATACACAATTTTGGGTAATGCAAATTTTTTCTTATCTCGGTTATATTTGAATATATTTGACATTTTTTGAGAAACAATAGTTTTTTTTATTCAATTCGTTTATTTGATAAGGCACGTTTGTGTTAGCTTAAAGATGCCAATTTTGTTTTGTTTTACATTTTAAATTACTTAAAACCAGGGGATTACATATTGATTTTTTCTAAAATGAAATTAATGAGATTTTTTAGCTATCTTATATATCTACACAAGGGGGTAATATGATTTTCGTAAGATTAGGGGGTCATTTAGTTTTTATGGCAATATGGTTTGACATTTTTATCAGTGAAATTATTGGAGCAAATAATGTTTAATTAAGGGGGGCAGTTTTTACGACTATCTTAAAAGTAGGAATAACACGTAATTAGAGTTATTTTTGTGGATAGTAGAGTTGGGCATTTTCAACGAGATCATATAATATAATAGTTAAAACTAGAAGAGACAGGATGAGTTAAATGATTCGATAAGGTATTTGGTGGGGAAGGGTAGGGGTGTTACGTCTGGGTATAAGAGTCAGGGGAGGGAGGGTAGACAAAGATGGCAGGGAGAGAAAATTATTTCAGTTTCAGGCATCGGGAGATCAACGGATGGATTATAAACTCGGGAGGCCTTCATCAGGAAGAATCATGTACTGGGACGCCGGGTAATCCTCCTCAACATGGCAAGGGTTTCTCCAGACGATTACGTAGTACGGCTTGGATGTGGATCAGCTACATTTCGAGTTAAGCGTGTGCTGTTCGTGCTGTAGGTCCCGTGTTTGTTGGCTCATTCGATAGAGATGCTTTGATACAGGTGGAAGAGGGTTCTGAGAATGATAAGGAAAATCGGAAGGGGCGGTTAGATTTGTATATTTATGGTTTTCACAAAGGAGTATGTAAGGGACATATAGAGGACATCGCGGCTTGCCAGTACATCTCGAACCGGGACGTTGCGTTGGTTGGTCTTCCTCGGGCCCGCAGGGTATCCATTAGCCGAGACCTAGCGGAACTGTACTCGGGGCACGCCCAGACAATGTGCTCGATGTCGTGATAGCCGTCGCCACAAGCGCAGATACTACTATCCACGAGCCCAATACGCCGGAGATGTGCATCCAGCGTGTAATGGTTTGCCATGAGTCAGGACATCACGCGAATGAAGTCACGGCCCACATCCATCCCCTTGAACCAAGGTTTCGTCGATACCTTAGGGATTATCGAAAGTAGCCACCTTCCTAGCTCCCCACTGCTCCACGAAGTTTGCCAACTTTCGAGGGTTCTCTGATGAGTAATACTGAAAAATTCGTCGAAGCAAATTGGTCTTTCATAAACGTCACCTTCTAGGGCACCCAACTTAGCTAAGGAGTCCGCCTTCTCATTGCCCGGAATGTAGCAATGAGAAGGGACCCACACCAAGGTAATCTGGAAAGAATTGCCAGATAAAGCACTCAGTAGCTCCCGTATTTTCCCCAAAAAATACGAGGAGTGCTTTCCATGTTTCATCGAATGAATAGCGTCAATGGAACTGAGGCTATCCGAAACGATGAAGTAATGGCCTGCGGGTAATGTTTCAATGACTCCAAGGGTATACTGAATGGCAGCTAGTTCTGCGGCGTAAACTGAAGCAGGGTCACTGAGTTTGTAGGAGGCGGTGAACTTTTGATTGAAAATACCGAAGCCAGTGGACCCTTCAAGGTTTGATCCATCAGTGTAAAATATCTTAGAACAGTCTCGGAATTTATTATAAAAAAATGTTTGGGAACTTGCGGGCGTATGTGCTCCGGAATTCACAAATCTCGTCTTTCATGGATGTGTCGAAGAAAACAGTAGATTCAGAAGTATTTATGAAATGTACACGGTTGGGATTGTAAGAAGAAGGATTAATATTTTACGCCATGTAGTCAAAGTACAGGGACATGAAACGGGTTTGAGAATTGAGCTCAACAAGCCTTTCGAAATTTTCAATCACCACCGGGTTCAAGATATCGCATCGAATGAGCAATCGATATGAGAGTTCCCAAAATCTATTTTTCAACGGGAGGACGTCCGACAGGACTTCGAGACTCATCGTATGGGTCGACTGCATGCACCCTAAGGCGATACGCAAACAACGATACTGAATTCTTTCGAGTTTGATGAAATGTATGTTCGCGGCGGATCGAAAGCAGAAGCATCCGTATTCCATTACCGACAGTATCGTTGTTTGATACAACATAATTAGGTCTCGTGGGTGGGCACCCCACCACGTTCCGGTTATTGTACGAAGAAAGTTGATCCTTTGTTGGCATTTCTGTTTCAGATACCGAATATGGCATCCCCAAGTACCTTTCGAGTCGAACCAGACCCCTAGATATTTTACTGTGAAGACCTGAGCGATAGTTTGACCCATTAATAGAAGCTGTAGTTGTACGCTTCCTAGAAAATACAACTAGCTAAGTTTTCTCCGTAGAGAATTCGATACCCAGCTTAATAGCCCATGTAGACAAATTGTCCAAGGTATTCTGTAACGGTCCTTGTAGATCGACAGCTTTGGGTCCCGTAACAGACACCACGCCATCGTCTGCAAGTTGCCTTAACGTGCAGGAATTGTCAAGACATTCATCAATGTCGTTGACGTAGAAATTGTATAACAGGGGGCTTAGACATGAGCCCTGGGGAAGGCCCATGTAGCTAAATCGTGATGTCGATAAGTCACCATGCGAAAAATGCATGTGCTTTTCCGACAACAGGTTTAGTAAAAAGTTGTTTAAAGTCGCTGAAAGACCATGCTGGTGCAGCTTCTCTTAAAGAATGTTGATAGAAACTGAATCAAAAGCCCCTTTTTATATCTAGGAACACTGATGCCATCTGCTCTTTACTAGCATTTGAATTTCGGTTGAGAGCAACGCAAGACAATCGTTCGTCCCTTTGCCTTTGCGAAAGCCAAATTGTGTATCTGACAGTAAGCCATTTGCTTCGACCCAATTGTCGAGGCGGGATAGGATCATTTATTCGAACAACTTCCGGATACAAGATAGCATTGCGATCGGTCGATACGAATTGTGGTCGGAGGCTGTTTTCCTGGTTTTTGGATGGCGATGACCTTCACTTGCCTCCAATCGTGTGGGACAATAATACCCTCAAGAAACTTATTAAATAAGTTCAACAAGCGTTTCTTGGCAGAGTCTGGCAGATTCTTCGACAAGTTGAATTTGATTCTGTCTGGCCCTGGAGCTTTATTGTTACACGACAAGAGAGCAAGTGAGAACTCCACCATCGAAAAAGGTGTTTCGTTCGCGTTATCGTGACGGGACGCGGCGTGGTAGATCTTCTGTACCGGGGCGGAATCCGGACAAACCTTCTTGGCGAAATCGAATATCCAACGGTTCGAATATTCCACGCTCTCATTAGTACTGTTTCGGTTTCGCATACGTCGGGCTGTTCCCCAAAGAGTGCTCATCGATGTTTCTCTCGTTAATCCGTCGACGAACCCGCGCCAATAACCGCGTTTCTTGACTTTCACCAAACTCTTCATTCGATTGCCTAACGTCGCGTCGCGTCGAAAACTAGCGGGTAACCCGTCGTTCCGGAAGGTCTTAAACGCGGCGGCCTTCTCTGCGTACACTCTTTATCCCACCAGGATTGGGAGAACGTTTTTGTATGTTCGCGCCGGGTACTGGCTTAGTCTGAGCTTGATTTGCGCTGTCGAGAATCAAGCCAGCCAAAAAGCTGTACTCTTCCTCCGGAGGAAGTTCTTGGGTAGATTCGATGTTGTCGGATATCGCGGCAGCATAGCTCTTCCAATCGATATTTCGTGTGAGGTCATACGAAATATTAATTGATTTCAATGGTCTTGAACCGTTATTGATTGAGACTACGATCGTCAGATGGTCGCTGCCGTGGGGATCAGGAATTACCTTCCACGTGCAATTTAACCGCAGCGATGTTGAGCAAAGGGACAAGTCTAAGGCGCTCGGGCGTGCTGGGGGAGCAGGAATCCGTGTCATTTCACCCGTGTTTAAAATTGTCAAATTGAAGTTATCGCAAAGATCGTGAATTAAGGAAGACCGGTTATCATCATAGAGGCAACCCCATGCTGTACCGTGAGAGTTAAAGTCTCCTAAAACTAGTCGAGGTGCTGGCAGGGATTCTAAGATGTCTTGTAGCCGTCGGTGCCCAAACGCGGTGTTGGGGGGAATATATATGGAAGCTATGCCTTTGGTTGTTACTTAACAAGCGACAACTTCAATACCTGTTATCGAGGGAAGGTTAATTCTGTAGAAGGTATAGCACTTTTTGATCCCCAAAAGCACTCCTCCATAGGGGGTGTCTCGATCCAGGCGAATAATATTTAAGTCGTGGAAGTTGAGATCTATATCGGAAGTTAACCAAGTTTCACATAATGCAAATGCATCGCAACTCAAATTATTTATTAAAATTTTGAAGGAATCGATTTTCGGGATTATACTTCTGCAATTCCACTGTAGAACAGCGATCAAATCTGTGACTCGCTCGATGAGTTAGCCATCGAAGGATACAATCGCTGAGAGGAGGGGCCA
This sequence comes from Topomyia yanbarensis, assembly GCF_030247195.1. Taxonomy (NCBI): domain Eukaryota; kingdom Metazoa; phylum Arthropoda; class Insecta; order Diptera; family Culicidae; genus Topomyia; species Topomyia yanbarensis. Next base: position 60,049,516 of record NC_080671.1, read on the forward strand.
TTTAGAAGTCAACTGCTTCAAAAATGTTCTCCCTGTAGGGAGAAAAGCTAACATAAAACTTTGAATAGGATTTGTAATATTGAAAGTTTTTATTATCCAGTCCACTATGTCCTAGAGTTTGATAATTCCAGTGCTGTGATTATTCTCGAACTGAAACAAAGAAACACTTGGGATTTTTGATGTTCCGAGAAGTGGTGGGAACTCTTTTTCTGAGTTTAATCCTCCGAGACGAGGAGCTACTTGCTTCTGTTTGGTTGCAACACTTCCAATAGATGTCACTTTCGGAACCCCGTCTTGTGGGTCACCAGCCTCGCCCTCGTTAGGAGGCAAGTGAGCCTAGATGTTGAGGATGGTGGCGTAGCTTTCTTTAGTATTTCTGCAAAAGAATGTTTGGATCGTCCTGCAAGGGAACGTTTCAGTTTATCCCCGCGTAGTTTGAACGCGGGGCATGCCGAGATATCATGCAGACTCTCTGCATAGTAAGAACAATTTTCGGCTTTCTTACTGCACGAATCATCGAGATGATTCTCCCCGCATTATCCACAGCGGGCCTTATTGCTACAGTGGGTGGCTGTGTGACCCAATTGTTTACACTTTGTGCAATTCATGACCCGCGGTACAAACAGACGCACAGGCAGACGAATCTTGTGTAAGAGGATGTAGTTCGGTAAAGCGGTACCAGCGAAGGTCAGGCGATAAGAGTTTGATTGGGGGTACGTTTTTGAACCATCCCCCGCAACTACTACTGAGTGCAAACGTTTGCACTCAAGTATTTTCACTGGCTGAAGTAAGCGGTCTCTAAAACGGCCAACCCCGTACTTCAGCAGATCCTCGCACGTCAAACTCTCATCGGTGACGATGCCTTCGGATTGTACCTTCACAGCTGGAATATACACGTTATAATCCCGCGTAAAGTGCTCACAGCAAGCAATATCGTTTGCCTGCTTTGAGTTGGCTAGCAACACCCTTATCTTGTCCGAGCGGACCTTTGAAATTTCGGTCACAGCCGAGAACCGTTCTGTCAGGTCTTTAGAGATCTGAAGAAGATTCAGTGATTTAATCTTGGGCCGAAAAAAGACCACAAATGGACCAGTTGAGAGTTCTGGACAGCATTTGAGCCGGGGGGAAGCCTTAGAAGTTGAACCCGATTCAACTTCCATTTGACCATCCGGAGAGGGAACCATAGAAAACGTCAACGCACGAGGTCAGCGCCCGCGCAGACGGAAGAAAACAATAAATGTGTTACAAAAGACAAAAACCACTTAGCTTTAAACTGGTGTCCAATGATGAACCGATCCAGCTTATACAGCTGGCTATTGCTTAATCCTCTCACGCGAACAAAAGACTGAGGACCGAACCGAACTGGCAAAATAACCTAGAATGCGGATTAGCACTATTCTTTATCGCCACGCACAGCACTACGGACTAGAAAAAACAACTTCTGTCTCGATGGAGAACTCGAAAACGAATGATTTCATCAATTGTCTACTAAATGTTTTCAAATGTTGGAAAAGCATGCAAAATAATAATTATTATAGCTTACATTGTGCCAGGGCCTACTTTGATACGTTTGATTCGTTCCTACAATAATCGGAGACGAATGAAAATCTGCGTAGAATGAATGGGCAGATTGTTCGTTTGACGTTTTCATTTGCGTCACTGAATATTGAAAATGAATATGCCTAAATATGATCAATTTTCATTCAATGTGTTTGAATATTTGTAACTGTAGTTAGGGTGGCCGAGTTACATTTGGATAAAAACGAAAAATGTCCCAATTTAGCCCCTATCTATTTACCTTTCGTTTTTAGCTGTTCCATTCCCTGCCATGTGGAGCCAACCAATACCAGAGTACCACTATGTGACCGCCGTCATCCTCACCACTACGCCTGCATAAAAGCACTTTGAAGCGAGAGCGACCTGATAGTCTGACCACTTTTGAAGGATTTCCTGTGGGTCCGAAGAATACTATCCGTTAACCCGCTTCTTGGCGTCCTGGTAGCCTGCGGCTCTAATTAATGTCGCGGATCTTCCGTTTGCCTAAAAGTTGCAACTGTTGTTCTTCTTTCCCTGTTGTCATGACCACCTTCTCTCCCCTGTCCCTGATACGACGATTTCTACGCCAATGTTGGATATAAGCCATCTTCTAAATATCTTGCCGAAGTACAAGCCTCCGTTGCAAAAAGAAAATTAGCCAGTACTTTTCTATATTTGATTGCTCAATCCAATAATATCTTTTGTTAAAAACTTAAATTACCAGCCCCAAAAAAACATCTTTTATTGATCCCCTGCCCCTTTTAACCTAATAAAAATCAGTTGTCCTCATCTTGTATATCGAACTGTATTCCTAGTTTTATGATAGTTGTAAAGTTTTTCCTCTTAGAACAATACAAAAGAATTCAAAATTGAAATTTTCCAGTTTTAAAATATTTATATTAAGCCCGTACGCTATTAAGCCTGTTCTAATGACCCTGCCACTTCTAGTTTTCCGATCTGTTTACTTCACATCCTTGCTCTCACTTTAGTACTATGGCTCTAAGTTTCATAACTTTCCCTACCCAGTAATCTCTAGCTAATTGAATGTCGTTAAAACGTAAAAAAAAGAAAAAAAATATTTAAAATGTAAAGGAAAATAAATTGGCACCGTCAAGCTGACGCATTTGTGCCTATCAAATGAACTGAACAAAAAACACATCATGTTGCTGAGAATATTGATGAATCAGTAGTCTTTCGCAATGAAACTTAAAGACGAAAGCATTACAAAAATTAAATTCAGGATGCGTTCAATACTTTTAACATAATAGTACTATCTCTGATGACAAATAAGGGATCGAAAATCGGTCCAGAATGAACCATATGCTACACAGGATGGTTCCAACAGTATGTGTCTCGTTATTCATCTAGGTACATATGTCCTTCATAGCCACAATCCCATTTAATACTATGTGCGTGTGTAGGATCCACCAGCGTACAACACAAAACAATACATATTCATAAGTTTTTGCACGCGCCCTCGCTGAGCTGTAGCAAACATGTACTGCTATGATAAGGGTTCACAAAATATTAAACATCCGCAGAAAAGATGAACGATCACTCCTACTTGTCGGAGGAAAAACAGAAGCGCGATTCATGCATCATTTACCAATGCTTGGTTCTAATCCTCCTCCATCTCACGCGTCAGGCTGGGACTCTGCCTTGACGGGGCGGAACGATGTTTCTTTGTCATTGCCCAATAACCTCTGCGCTTCGTTAAACATATGACACGACAAGCGCCGGGAGGCTCCAAGTGGGAGGACATAAATCATGCTTCACACTAGAGAGAAAGCTTTCCTGCTTCTCAGCCAATTAACTTCAGCATCATTGATTAATTGCTAGTTAATCTGGTTGGCGTTGATAACTGTGTGTCCTTTTGTGCTAAGGTAGTTCCACGGTTCATCAGGGTTGTATCTTTTTACCCCGTGTGGTGGGGGCTGAATATGTATGTTTAAGAAATTGAGCGAATTTTACCGGCACTTGTTTTATGCAAATTCTCTATCATCCGAGCGCTTCCACGTCATTTACATTCTACTGCTGTTGTTCCGCTAAACATGGTTCGCTATTTCATTATAATCCCCAACTCCTTCAGCAAGGGAGGTTGCTCCCGATGTTCTCTTCGCCAAGGCATTCAGGAAGAACGCAGGTCCCACACCGCAAGAGCTTAGCGGTCGGTGATGTTGCCCTGTGTTTTATTTTTATTTCATATCGTTTCGCCCCATTAGTGATGAATAATTTATGCGGTACACCAGCGGAATGTTGTCGGTGCTTGTATCGGGTGGGAAACATCTTTCTTGATGGAAGACAATGTAGAAATACCTTTACATTGGCGCAACACCGAACCCGACCCCTCGTACCAGATGGGAATGGATTTCGAACCTGTCTCGTCGCTCGCAAAGAAAAAAAAAGCACTTGGGTGTTTATTTTTTGTTCTTGCATTTAAACCCACTGTTGGCGCCAATTTCGTAATGGGTTGGGGCTTTTCACGATGCTGGCGGGAAATGGCAGCTCAGCAATTGTTTTAATGGTACGACATCATCCGTCGGGATCAAGCATCATTCTCCTTTCTTTGCATCAGAGTGTTTTCTTAGGGTGTTGGACAGCGAACCTGCGGAAGAAATTCCGTAAATTTGCCACTGGCGTGGGAAATACATCGCTTGATTGCTGGAATCAATGCCAGGCGCTAAGGACAATGTTTCTGCTCATCTATCAGCGCACAAACCTTTGGGTCTTCGTAGATAGTCATGATTTTGGAAATGATAATTATGCTGATTTCCTGTTGCAAATTCGTTTTTCTGTAGACTTTAGTATCCATAACTGATTTATTGTCTCGAAAGTGTTCGTAAAAAGGTTATAAAACTAATAAAATTCAAAGTCATAACGTGAGTGACGATGGGATCAGAACTTTGTGCAAGATTGATTTCGAAGGATTCTGGGATTTCTGAACTTTAAGATTCCATTTTGGATATAGTATTATTCTAAAAATTGATACCTAATTTAATATTACTAATAGTACTTTGATTCAAGAATTTCCTGAATCTTGTGACACCTTAAATATCATAAATTGGTCAACTTCATCATGGGGCGTTTTTTTCATCGTGCATTAAAAATCCTGCACATTTCTCATTTTCAAGACGTAGGTGTGCAGAATCATACCTACAGTTTGATTTTAACATTTTCTCTTCAATTGTGAAAATGGTATTAAAGCAAGAGAAGCAACTAAGCAAAATTCTGCTCGGGTATCGCGAAAATCCGCTAGCGAAATTGTCGAATGCGGGTAAATCAACTGTCACCAATGTAGTAAAAATGTTTGGAACTTTTGTCGACGGACAGAAAGACTAAACAGGAGAAAAAAAGTCGGCTGAAGCACGATCGTACATTAAGACGCTGATAAAGTTTGAATACGTGGTGGGTACATGCGTCAAGGCAAAATTTAAACAGCTTCCCAAACAAGAGTATTATTCATCGGATGAAAAAGGAAAGGAGATTTTCAAACACATTAAGCTCAGTCCGGCTTGAACCTTTGTTCGATCTGGTTACAAAACTTTTCAAGTTTTCAAGAACAATTCAGCCTACGGAAATATTTAATTCATCCAACATATCCTTGCAGATAGGCCGCGATCCAAATATTAAAAATAAACAAAACTTCTTCACCCGGAAATCCAATTGATTCTAGCAAATAATTCGCTGTTTTATCCAAATGTGAAGCTAAAGAAATTTCTCCTCGTTTTCTCGCATTATGCGTAACGCCAACGACAACAAACCCAAATCTCCAGTGGTGTAGCAAGGTTAACTCCACCCCCAAACCAAAATTAATTAATAATTTTGGAAGTTATCTTAGGACTTAATGGGAATTTGTAACTGATCTTTTAGTGAGAATCTTATAGTTGACAAATCTTGTCAATATCAAATAAGATACCTGCGTGGAAACATCCATATAGAAACTGATGAAAATTGACGTTGTTTGTTGGCCTCCAATAGGTCAGGATCAGTTTTTATGAGCATTTGATTTTCTTTTGTACTATCAATTATGTGAATAGCCACTAAGTAGGATTGGAAATAAGGAAAACTAAAAAAAAGCCAAATTAGTGGCTATTCATGATGTATATGTGAGTACTGAAGAATTTTGCAACCTAAAGTATCTACTGATAAACTAATTTTGGTGAATAATCTTCCTAGATGGATGCATTAATTCTTCGAACAAATTTAGTCTCGAAAAATTTGGTGTCTTCAGTAAAGTTTTCGAGAATTTTATTACAAAAAACGTGGATTAAGACATGAAGGCTCCATATATTTAGGGTATCGATATAGATTAGGCTATTTGCGAAAGTGAACCTTCAAAACAAGTTATTCTGACACTACTGTATATGATTAATCTCTTCTGGTGTTAATAAACAATAAAATAAACATTTTATCCAAGCCATGTGTCTCTAAAGCTTACAGCAATATTGAAGAAAACTGGATTTAAGAATAGTTTCGTAAATATCGTTTTATATCTCGATATACTACACGGAAAAAATTGTTCCCAAAATCGTGAATAAAGTGCCATGAATTCTGGAACAATCACATTTTTACGTTACGAAAACAGGACCATGAACAAAAATCATGGCTTTTATAATTTGTTCAATTTCCCTTCAGTAACGCCCGCATAACGCTTTCATTAGTGGAAATATTTGTTTGTGCTTTGTGAACTTCGGTCACGGTTTCCGTCAAGAACTAGTTCACAACATTATTCATAAAACCGATGGTTGACTCATGATTTTTTTTCATAGATATAGGAACCTAAGTTCACAAAATTAAAATATACTGGCTATTTTTTCGTGAACTATTTCACGAAATTCGGAATTTTATTCATAAATCCATTCAATCCTCGTGAACTAATTCATGATCCCTAATAAATTAGTCACGATCCAATATCATCATCATCAAATATTATTCATACATTCGTGAGCTGGTTCATGATTCCTAATATATTAGTTACGATCCAATATCCGTGCTCATGAAATAGTTCATGAAATCATAAAATATTATTCATGTATTCGTGAACCGTTTCATGATACCTAGAACAATAGTTACAACTTACCATTCGTTTTCATGAATTAGTTCATGAAATCAAAAAATATTCATGCATTCGTGAACTGGTTCATGATTTCTATCATATTAGTTACGATCCAATATCCGTGCTCGTAAAATAGTTAACGAAATCATGAAATGTTATTCATGTATTCGTGAACTGGTTCATGATACTTAGTACAATAGTCACAACTTGTCATTCGTTTTCCTGAAAAAGTTCACGAAATCATAAAATATTCATGTATTCGTGAACTGATTCATGATTCCTAGTGCATGATTTACGATCTATCTAGTATCTATTTGCGTGCTAGTGATATTTAGAAAATATCCCTAATCATTTACAATTTTCATGCAACATGGTAATAAAATTTTTAGGTGAACTCTTTCACAAAATTTGAAGTATTATTCATAGAATCATTTTTGTTCCATGCACTTTTTCATGAAATACCCAGCTGCTAGCGACCAGTAATAGATACGAGCAGTAGATATAAAAAACTATTGGAACCTCGAACATCGTTATTCATTTGATAAGGTTCATTGTGTTGTCCGGACAGAAAACAAAAACTTCACTGAGAACCCCAAATATTGTGCGTGACATAGTTCACAAAACCAGATATCGTAAATGAGTCTTATTTTAATGATCCAGTTCATATTGTCACGTTATTCCGAGTAAAAAAACCGTTAGTAACAAAAAAATAACAGATCACGATAAGGCGAAAAGAATTTACGACTATAATGATAAAAATGCTGATATCATGAACATTAGTTACATTACTCTTTGAAAGTAAGCTCTAAAATAAAATATCATGATAACATGAACATAAATTACGAAAATCGTGACTAAGATCCTGAAATCATGAACACAAATCACACAACTCGTGACAAAAATATCTAAAATCGCATCTAAGATCCTGAAATCATGAACATGAATTGCTCTAATTCATCACTAAAATATCACGATAACATGAGCAAAAGTTGCAAAAATCGTGACTAAGATCCTGAAGTCATGAACATGAAATGCTCTATTCATGACTAAAATATCACGATAACATGAACAGAAGTTACAAAAATCGGGACTAAGATCCAAGCATGGACACAAATCACACAACTCAAGACAGACATATTTAAAATCGTGACAAAGATCCTGAAATCATGAACATGAATCACTCTACTCATGACTAAAATATCACGAAAGCATAAAAATTACGAATATCGCGACTAAGATCTTGAAATCTTGAACTTTAATCCCGCTAACGTCATGAGAATTCACAAGAATCGCGAATAAGCTCTTGAAATCATGAACAACGTTTGACTGTCGACTAAGTGTTCCCAAATCATGAACAAGAATCACAACAAAAACTATACAAGTCCACTGAAAAACAACAGGAACCCAACCAAACATTCTAATGTAACGCCATGTATATATTCGGGTCGAACTAGTTTTAAAAAACCAAAAAATAGTTTCATGAATACGACGTTTATTATTCATAATTTCATGAACTTGGTCACGGTTTTCGTAAATCGTTCAGTTCACGAAATTTGACCTTTTGTTCATGACTTTGTGAACGGAATTTTTTTTCCGTGTACATACATAGAGCTTTCATATCTTCAATAAAAATGTTATAAATGAAATTCCCAACTACTTTGATGATGACACCAAGTCTCTTACTACTTTTATGAAGAGTTGATTTTCAATGGTTATTTCTAGAAGGATTTATCACTAAAAGATTATATCAGATGATGTTTTCTATGTTGGGAAATTTATTACTTTCACTTAAATACTTTACTTACCAATCAGTCTAAGGCCATGTTGTCCTTTGCTGTATCAAGAAGTCGTCTCCGGTTTACTCTGTCCATGAGTGTTTGTCGTCTCGCAGGGCACGAAGACACGATCTCTCCTCCTTTTAGCTGTCGGATTAATTTCTAGAATTATTTTTATCGAATTGTTCACCACTTTAACGACTTTGGACATCCGCCCAAATTTCGCTGAGCGAACAATGGGTGGCTCCAAGCTACTGTTGTAAATCGTTGTTCATACGCCGTCTCCACATTCCGTCTTTCATATGCATCAAATCCTGGATCGTTCTCAACACTTTTTATTAGAAAACACTAAAAGCGCGTTGGTCTCCCGCCAGCATACCCCAGGTTTCTTTACCATAGAGGACAACCGGTCTTATGAGGGACTTGTAGAAGGTTAACTTCATGCGGTGGGGTACATTCTTCGATAGAAGGGTTTTTCGAAGCCCAAAGTAACAACATTTACCTGCTAGAATACGTTTCCAATTTTCTCTGTTGGTGTCATTATTGAGCCCAAATACAGGAACTCATCGACCAGCTCGATATCCTCTCCATTAATCGATATACTCGGTTGGAGGCGTAAACTCCTACTCTCATGTACTATGTTCGACGCATTTGTGACCAGCAGGCATTGTAATTCTCTCTCACTCACGTGAGAAGAAGCTTATCCGATGTCCAACTTTTCCGAGATAAGATGAGTTGCAAAATTTTTCTTCTCCACAAATAGCGTGAGAATGATTTTCCGGATAAAATTTATTTGACTTTTTCTTTCTCACCGGAGAAGGTGATAAAATTTTAATTTCGTGGAAATCAATTAAAACTTCAAAAAATACACTTAATTACAAAGAAAAGCGGCAAAGATGTATGATAGACTTGTTTTTTCGTGTTTTGGAATAACGACAGCAAAGCAGCGCGCAAAAAGGATACCGGGATAAACTCATTCACTCATTCTCCGGCTGTTTTATTTATCCGGAGAAATTGTGTGACTGGCAATAACTTTTCGTGTGAAAATGTGAGTTTTTATTGTCGCAGTAGCAAACTATCCGGGCGCATTTACTCATAAGAGCGATAAATGCAATGCCTGGTGACCAGCCAAATTCGCCAAGCTTCAGCCGTTAGTCGGATGGACGTTCGCACCATTGTCTCAAGATTGTGTGTTAATATTTACGTTAACAGCAAAGCTAAAAAGCTTTCGGAAAACTGAACCACTCATGTCAATTCTTGCTCTTATTTTCACACCTTTACGTAGCCCTTTCCGAATTTCAAATGGACTCGAAAGTATCTCTAATACTCATCACACATCACTAGAACTATTGTCGTTTGTCCGGAAATCCGTCTATGGGCATTATATGCCCATTTTCTCAACGAACTCGCTTGCTAACGGTGATTGGCGGCGACAAAGAATTTGGAAGAACACCTTCAGCAATGTGATTTCTCGGTAGCTAGTTGCAGCAACACCCTTTTTATAGATGGGACATACTACTTCCTCCATCAAATTCTCCGGTATAAATCTGTTTCCCCCAGATCTTCAAAACCACCCAGTGGAGTGCACTAACCAACGTTTCTCTTCCGTATTTCAGCAGGTCATATGGCAGTTGATCATTGCCAGCGGCTTTATCAGTCCTCAACCGTCCGATCTCCTCATGAATCTTTGGTACATCCGGCGCTAAAAATCTGTCGTCGGCTGCGCATGTCCCCAATACACTTATCGATCAGCTCACACTTGGTCGTGAGAAGGTCTACATTAGTATCGTAGAAGTTTAGTAACTCTGTACAGATGCTCCATCACCTCGGTATCATGATCTTCCTGTAGGCGATTTCGAATCTATATTCACACTGCGGAAGGTGCGAACATTTGTGATGTCGGAGAAGGAATTTCCGTTCATTAGAACGCGGTTGGTTTTCAGCTTATTAATCAGATGATCGCAAGGGGTGGCGTTCATGTCGCTGACGAGGAGCATCACATTCTGCTGCGGGTTCCAAATGCGCGTAAAATGCATCTTTCTCATTCTCGGGTCTCGCTTCGTGAGGGCAGTGTACGTTGACGATGCTGTAGTTGTAGAAAAGGTCTTTGATCCACATAATCCTTTCGCTGATCGTCTGCTACTTGATTACGCGTTGGCGCATTCTGCCCAGCACTACAAATCTGATTCCCATATCGTTTTTATGCCGTCGCTCTAGTAGAGTGTGTCCGCTTTTACACACAATTAGGGTTGTGGTACCGGTAATACCGGTACCGAAAATCCCGGGAATACCGACCCATTTTTGGTACCGTAATACCGGTACTGAACAAAAGCCAGTACCGGTATTTTCGGTACTATACAAATTTTTATGACAAATATGTTAACTCTGCAGGGGGATCTGGTCCAAAATATCGGTCTGCAAGATAACGTTCAATTATATTAATTTTCCTTCTAGATAAAACGTTCAGATAACACCTTTGTGTGGGAATGAGGTGGGGCCATCATCATAATAATTATATAAGTTAAAGTTTTATGAGCGTCATTCTGATAGGTTTCCATTATTCACTTATCTATAAAAGAACGAACAGCGATTTAGTAGCTAACAGTTTTAGACTTGGTGAACTGCTTCAAATGGGGCGATTTGTAATTATTGGTGATCGGAAAATTCAGCAAAACTCCATAGTTTACAGGAAAGCAAGGAGCCTTTATATGCATTAGAGAATAGTAGGCAAACGACTTAAAGATCGAAACCAATTTCCAGAAAAGCAAGAGAGGAAATGCTAATAGGGTTTCATACATTTACCATCTGTTTAAGTCGACTAAAGTCGCACCACTTAGCAGTTATTGATTTCAAAGTGGCCTAGATTTCGAAATAAAAGAAGGTGCCCTATACGAAAAATATCTTCTGTGAAATGAGTCTTGCCATTTCGAAGCAATTAAAAACAATAAACCTGTTTTTTGATCAGCGCAAATCAATCATCTGAGAATAAGATCATCAGTTTGAGCATTCAATTTCAGTTTGAAGCTTTTTTCGAATTTTTAAAAAAATATTCGAGTACCGGTACTACCGGTACTGAGGGCTTCAGTACCGTAGTACCGGTTCTCGCCAAAAAGGGTCGGTACTGCGAACCATACACACAATCTGTCCCGCCAAACAAAGTTCCTACGATGCTACGGCTTAGAAGTTGCGAATTTTCAGCACATCGAGTAGGATTCGTTCGGACCTAAAGAAGCAATTTGACGTGCAGTTCAATGTACCAAGTTTCCAATCGTAGTCCTTGTTTCGTTACATGGGCTTTGAACGATTGTTCCAATCTACCTTTTTGCCAGATTCTGTACTGTAAATGTAAAAATATTCATCACATATTTTTATTTTTGGAATTCACTCCAAAGTAATATCATTTTCTTGTGTATCTCGTCAATGCAGGGGACATTTATTTCGGTCAAACTCCTGAAGAATTTCGAAAATTTTCTTTTGAATATGCAGCATGCGTCAAAGTCAAAATTCCGGGGTATTAGGACTGAATTACAGTCGGGTCTCCTACTACGCGGATTCCTACAACGCGGTTTCCTACTGCGCGGATTCCTACTGCGCGGTACCCGCGTTGTAGGATACCCATAGCTTATGGGATTTCGACTAATTGGGGCTGTGGCCGATTATTTCGTCCGTGTCAACATGTAGCGCCATACTTTCTTTGGCAAAGTTGTTGTACTCACTTGGGCCTACAACTTAGAGTAATTGGGTATCCAATTAGTTGAGAACTATGCCGCCAGGGGTGCTATGAAGAAAGAGTAAATAAATCGAAATTCTCGTCGTAAATTCGACTATCATCAAATGGATTCAATGTCAAATATATCAAGACCATGATTATTTTGAAAGTTAGTGTCTTCGGGGAATTTATAAAAGAAGTCCAGAGCTTCTGGATGTTATAAAGTATAACTCGCAATTACCCCACCAGGCGGCGCTAGTGCTAATGCAAATATTCAACACATGTTAAAATAGTTCTATATCTCAACATCGTGATTAGATAGAGTAGTACCGACTTTAGCAAAGTTTCTCGAGAGGTCGAGGACTACCCAACGGTTACAGATTAGTTTGGAATACTCTCACTATGCAGCGCTAGTGAGCGTAGAAGCTTTCAACATATGGTAAATTATGATATATCTCAAAAGTCTAATAACTTGGTAAAATGGTGTTTTCGGCAAAGTTCTCGAGGAGGTCAAAGGCTACTAGATTATGGATAGATTAAATTGGAATGGACCTGCCAGGCGGCGCTAGTGAACATTTTCTTTCAAAGCATATATCTCGAGATCATGATCATTTGGCAGAGTGGTGTCTTTGGCAATATTTATAGACAGGTCGAGCTCTGTCCTACGGCGAACAAATTAGTTCAGAATTCGCCCACTAGATGGCGCTAATGAGAACCGAACTTTTATAACATTATTATTTCTAAAGTCTGATAATTTAGGAAAACGCTGTTTTTGATAAAGTTCTCCAAGACGACAAGTGCTGTTTGACAATTGTACTATACCTGTACTATACCTGTACTACACCAATATCAACCATACCCCAAACATAATATCAATTAAC